>NW_021604613.1:12404011-12468767 GCF_004785775.1 Grammomys surdaster
GGTTAAGAACAAAGTTTTTACAAGTTATCCAGGGGACACAGAATCTACTTTAGAGATAAGAACCTTCTTCACCATTAACATTATAAGTGGGATATAATAATATACTAAATTTTAAGATATCTGTAAATTCAAAGTTATGGATAACTTAGACTTCTGCCAGTTACCCAAACTAATGAGCTCTGTTATAACCAAGACTGCGTTCCTCTCAGTAACAGAATAGCAATGTGAACCTGAACGTTTCTCAAGACATATTTTTGATCCCTATGAGCTTTCCTTTCTGTTTTTTATGTTGTGTCTCTCTCTATCCACACAATGTGGTAAAGGTGAAAGGATTCCACACACACTATTTGTACATTATAAGTGTAGTTATTCCTAAGGTAACAGATCATGCTGGATACTTTGTTTACTCTGGCTTTGAAAAAGCAAGCTATGATGTCTTAAGCTGTGTAAAGAGGCCCATGTGTCACCAACATGAGGGTGGACTCCAGCAGACAGATAAAGAAACCTATAATCCTACAACTATGAGAATAGAATTCAGGCCAAAGTTCCAAGCCTTGGAAAAAGACTCCAATTCCTTAGGCCTTTCTACGGCCTTAAAAGACCTCAAAGTTGCCAGATGTGGTAGCACCTGCTGTTAATTCCAGCACTCATGAGGTGGACATAGGCTGATCTTTGGGAAATAGGCTAACTGGGTCTACATAGGGACGTCCAGGCCAGCCCGAACCATGTACTGAGACTCTTGTATTAAAAAAACAAAAACAAAAACAAAACAAAAAAAGAAAAAACACCCTAAGAAGCAGTAAGCCATGCCTATATTCCTTCCTCATAAAAACTATGAAATAATAAATGTATAATGTTTATAAGCTGCTAAACTTGTGGAAACTGGTTTTTCCTTTTAAAAGCTGTTTAGTGTGTGTTTGTATCTCACAGTCTGTCCATGGAGGTCAGAAGTTAACTTCTGGGGATGCAGCTCTCTTCTCCCACGGTGCCATCATTTCTGCCACTGTACTTCATCCAACAAGAGCCTTATGAGTTTTGCTGCGGCAGCACTGGGTTATAGATGAAAAACCACTGCATCCAGCTTTGTAATTTGACTTTTGGAGAGCAAATTCTCATTTTAAGGGTTTCTTAACCAGATCATTTACCTATTAGGCCATCTTGCTGGTCCAAGAATTTGTTATGTAGCAAAAGAAAGGAACTGCACATGAAGTTTATTCTTTTCCTGAGACAAGGTCTCTCTGTGTAGTCCTGGCTGTCCTGGATTTTGTTCTGTAGTCCAGACTAACCCTGAAGTCAGAATCAGCCTGCCTCTGCTTCCCAAGTACTAGGAGTGAACTCTGGGGGCTAGGAGTAGGAAGTAGGGAGACTCAGTTTTCTTAAGTGAAAAGTCACTTGGAATATATAAATTCAGAACTGAAAGTCCATGACCCTAACCCAATTTATATTACTTATATATTTTTTCTATAGTAGATATGTAAATTTCAGACAACCCTAACTAAGAAATTGTGGAGTAATGCAGACTATAATCCGAGACACACAGAGAATGATCCTTTGCCAGCACACGTATTATTGGCACAATGCAGATAATAGTTCACAAGACATATCAAGGAGCATGCCTATAATCCCAATGGAAGACCAGGAGTTCAAGGTCAGCCATCACTATATGAGGCCATGCTTCAAACAAACAAAAATGTATAAAGGAAAGATACACATTCTTTTTAAAAAATAATTTATTACTTTTTTAGCGTGCATTAGTGTTTTGTCTGCATACATGTCCGTGTGAAGGTGTTAGGTCTGCTGGAACTGTAGTCACAGACAGCTGTGAGCCGCCAAGTGGGTGCTGGGAACTGAACCTGAGTCCTCTGGAAGAGCAGGCAAGAGTGCTTAACTGCTGAACTACCTCTCCAGTCCCAAAATTTGTATTCTTAAGGTTTTTTTCCATACACAGGATCATTATTCAAAATTCTTACCATAATTTATTTAAAAAAAAATGCATCTAAAGAACAATTTGATGTATCGATAAATAATACTAAACTTAGTGGACCTGACCTAACTCATTGAGCTAAGAAATATTCTGTTGAATGTTAAATATTCTTTTTATAATTTTTATTATTTATGTTTATAAGTGTTTTGCCTGCATGTATGTGTGCACATTTATGTGAGTACAGTACTCACAGGCCCGAAGAGGACTTTGGAACACCTGGAACTGGAGTTAGGGAGAGTTGTAGGCTACCAGGTAGATGATGGGAAATCCTGTGCAAGTGCAGTAAGTGCTTTAAGTGCTGAGATATCTCTACAGGCTCTTAAAATAACTTTCATTCCTATAGGAATGTAAGCTCCATGAATTTTATTTACTACTATACCAGAAGTTACAACAGCCTGACATATATAATACTTTCCAAGTAACTATATTAATATGAAGAATAATAAATACTCTTCTCACCTGGAACCCATTCGACAAAGAGATTGGTAAGATGATGCAGGCATATACACAATAGCTGAATTATAGCACAGCATGAGAAAACTCAGGACTTCGAACCTAGAAAAATAAAAAATGATCACAATTATTAATTTCTATCAGAGACAACAATAAATTATTTACTTACTAAATGGTTATAACAATGCCTTAATGTAAATCTTCATGATTTCTTAATCAGGTTGCTATAGCATCTTCCTCAATAATTTGTTTCAAGTTGTACTATAAGGAGCCAGTGTTATATTTTCTTCTTTAAGAAATTAAGGCTGGGCATAGTGGTATATGCTTTTAATTTAGAATTCAGGAGGCAGAAGCAAGTGGATCTCTGTGAGCTCAAGGCCAGCCTGGTCTGCATAGTGAGTTCAAGGATAGGTAAGACTATGTAGAGAAAGCCTGTCTCAAAAAACAAAAAAAGGGAAAAAAAATTAAGGCTGGGTATAGTGAGTTATAGGCAAGTCAGAGTTATAAAAGTGAGACTCTGTCTCAACAAAACAAACCCCAATCAACCAACCAACCAACCAACCAACCAACCAACCTAAACCTAACCAAACCTACAAGACCAAGCAAATCAAAGGGCTGGAGAAATGGCTCAGTAAGTTAGAGCATTTGCTAGTTTTGTGGGTTTGGTTCTCAGAACCCACATGACAGCTCACTTGCAACTCCAGTTCTAGGGCATCTGATAACCTGCAGGAACTGAACAGCATCCCTAACCTCTGTCCACCAGATGAACAACAACCCTCTCTCCACCCAGCTATCTCAATCAAATCAATCTTCCATACTGTTTGCTAAGTGGTATATGTAGGAGACAATGAAAGCTCAGTTGAGAACCACTGGCTAGGTCTTGAAAAGAGGAAATGGAAGGCAGGGGGAACAGAAGACAGCAGTTTTCATTAATGAATTGTGTGGAAGTAATCCATATTTAATTTGGGGGAAAAACTATGTATATTTGTAAACTACTTCATAGTAAAAATTGTACCACAAACACCTCCCACAACATCACAGAGCAATCATTCATAACCACTAAGATCAGACAACGGAAATCAGGGATTGCTGAGAATAAGGAGGAATTTTCATTACTCATTATTTTATGATGTGGGCATTTTGCTAGTATGTGTATCTGTGTACCACATGCATGCTTGGTACCTACAGAGGCCATAAGAAGGCACTGATACTCTGAAACTGGAGGTAGAGGTAGTTGTGGGCCGCCATGTGGGTGCTGGGAATTGAATCCTGGTCCTCTGTAAGAGCAGTCAGTGCTTTAACTGCTTAGCAACCTCTCTAGCACTGTGGCATATATATTTGATTTGGTATATTAACCTTGTTTAATAGTTAATAGAATTTGTTGAACTGCCCCATAAGCAGAAAATTTCCCCAAGAAGCTGACACCATTTATAGTGAGAGGGGAGGAATGTGGTTATAGACAAGACAGTGATAAAACAGGATGCTGACAGCCTGCTGAACCACCCCTAGATGAAGAGCTACAGGTGGTCAATGGCTGCTGAGTGAGGAAGAATCAGTTTCCTCCCTGGAGAAACCCTCAAATAGGTTGTCCAACCACAAGTAGTTGGTCAGCCTTGGACACATGTATTTGCAAGCAAACAGATTCAGTTCATTATATACACACATGTGCATATATGTACATATATACATATTTATACACAAGTAACAATAATTAGAGAAGAGATTACTGCTGTGGGAGGTGGGACACTGGAAGAGTTGGAGTGGGGAGGAGTGGAGCAGATGTGGTTCAAAAAAGTTCAAAAATTTTTGAATAGTTATCTAACATGCCAAAGACCAGATATGTTTCAGATTTTGTAATGTGTGCCTTCTTTGGAGGAAAGACACAAGTATATACTAGAAACTCATTTATGTTTTACATGTACCACACACACATAGCCAGAAAGTAATTTTACACAATACTTTAGTGCAACTGGCATTTTACCTGTGTCCAGTCGCACAGACTGTGTGTAGACCATCTATTTGTGCTACCATGCTGGCGCCCATCGGATTTTGGACTTTGGAACATTTCAGATTTGTGAGTTTTCAGACAAGGATGCTCAGCATGTACTAGAATATATTTTACCAGTATCGTGCACTTTACTTTTGGCCTTCACTCATGTCAAGCTTGAAACGAAGTAATTATACTTAGCCATTAGGCATAAATTCACCAATGTTGCTGTGTACTTTAAAAAAAAATTTAGATTTTATGTATCTGAGTGTTCTGCTGGCATGTATGTATATGCAGAACATACATAGTTATAGACGTTATCAACCACCATGGGATGCTGGGAATAGAACCTGGGTCTTCTGGAAAAGCAGCCAGTGGTTATCTACTGAGCCATCTCTCCAGCCCCTACTATATAGTTTTGACCATTACCGGTTTTGTGCAGTGAATGTTTCTCTCTGAGGATGAAGATCACTGTAAACAACCCTGATGAGATCATGCTGACATAATGCCCCTTCTGTCAAAGCCATGGATCCAATTGTTGAGGGCTACAAAAAAAATAAGATACAGCATACGATAATGTCTTCAAAATAGAGTAAAAAAAAAAAAGTCTTATTATGTAGTTATATTTAATTTTGTTTAAGTAAAATGTAGTTTGAAGTACATTTTCTCTGTTCTTCAATAACTTTTTATGCCTTCTTTTAGAAATTATGTGTAGAAGACACATAAAATTTGAAATACATCACTTCATTTTTTAAAATATTGGGTTACTCTGTATTTAGGAAATTAAAAGCTACTGAAAACACTAAGATTTGAAAGAAATCCATTTATATTCATTTGTATCTTAGAACACAGAATATAACTATTATATAAAATAAACAGTATTGAAGACTATTTTAACTAAAAAAAAAAATCTCTTTACTATTTACGCAATTGATTTCATGTTTTTCAAGTTAGAACAATTATTTATTAATGTTACTACCATCATAACACAATACAAATAACTTAATTAAAATGCATTATTCAGAAATATTCTATGCTAAAACGGATCCTGGCTAAATAGAAGACATGATATTTCTAACACAAAATATTGTCTAAGGGGAATTAATTTTAAACATTAATAGCTGCACTGAGCTAAAAGCAAACAGGATAATGTGTGTTACTCACAATCTGAAACATCAATGCCACAAAAGACTGTAAATCTGACTCTTAACACTTTTCTTACTGGATTTTACTAAATCAGTTCAACAGCAACTTTTTACCTATATAATCATGAGTAGTCTCACATTCTTCACTGGAATAAACATAAGCAAAACAAACATACTAGTGAAAAGATAGACTCCTGTGCAATTAGATTCCTTTATACTGAAACATAATGGTCTAATATCCTTCTGAGTGGTTACTTTCCTAAAGAATAATAAAAATGAATCAGTCTAACAAGATAATCACTAAGCAATAGAGAAAAAACCAACTTTAAAATTTCATTTAAAAAATTGATTTAAAAAGGTGAAAATGATACTGGTAAGGGAAATTAAATGAATAAATAGGAACTAGAGGAAAAATTTCCACTAAATACTAATTCCCTTGACATCACACATAACATCTACTCTAAAAAAAAAAAAAATTACTAGTCAGTTCTCTCCTTCCACTATGTGGGTACCAAGAATTAAACTCAGGTTGCCAGCTTTGAATGTCTGTCTCCCCCCCCCACACACACACACACTTGCCCTCCCCTCTCTCTTTCTCTCCACCCCTTTCTTTCACTAAATGTGTCTGAGTGTAGACCAGGTGCATGCCTGGTGCCCATGGAGGCAAGAAGAGGATGTCAGATCCCCTGGACCTGGACATACAGGTCCACCATGTGGTTGCTGGAAATTAACCTGGATGCTCTGGAGGAACAGTCAGTGCTCTTAATCACTGATTCATCTCACAACCAAAAAGAGAAGACTATGTATTGGGGGACTTGCATGGTGGTGTAACCCTCTCACTTGGAAGGTAGAAGCAGGTTCAGGAGTGCAAGGCCATCCTTGACCACCTGGTGAGTTTGAAACCCTACTTGGGCTACAAAACATCATGCTTCAAAAACAGAAACAAGAAAGTATTTACAATATTTACTTTTGGCAAAAAATAATTTTTCATGTCCTTCTCAACATAATTTGAAACATTCCATGTTCCAAACATTACTTACTTCATGGTATATTGAAGGCTTAGATAAGGAAGGAATAGTGAAAGACAGCACTTTATTGTTTCCATCTTTATCGGCGATTTCCTATAGTAAAAAATGTACAAAACCAATGAAATATTAAGTCTGAAGCAAAATAAATAATAATTACTTCCTTAATTTATAGAATATACCTTTACTAATTGAGGGAAAGTTTTAGAAACAATAGTACATAAAATACTATTGCTCTAACATACTCTTTCAAATCTGTCAGCAAATTGGTACACATCTGTGGCATGGTTGTTACCCACACATAGTGAACACAATTATACTACTCCAAATCTAACATTAGCAAAGGCAAAGCATAGAAAATTAGATCTTAGAGGAAAAAACTTGATCAGATCTTTAGTAGAAAAGAAACGTGGCTGAGTAAAACATGACTAAAATCAAGAGATCTACTTGAGATTCTGTCTACTCAGTAAGTTCAAGACCAGCCAGAGACACATAGTAAGATCCAATCAAGGATGTTAAAAACAGGTTAGCTTTTCACTTAAAACAAAACAAAAATGTTTAAGTTTTATGAGGTCCCACTCAAAAAAAAACATCTACGAGATCCAGCCATACCACTTGCTGGCATATACAGAAGAGACTCTACATCTTACTACAGAGACACTTGTTCATCCACGTTCATGACTGCTCTACTTATAATGTCTAGAAGTCAGAAACAGTCTAGATGTCAATCAACTGAGGGATGGATAGTGAGAATTGGGTATATCTACCTAATGCAATAGTATCCAACTGTTAAAAAAATGAAATTATGAAATTTGTACCACCACTACATCCATCCTTTTAGCATGTTATATAATTCTCAAAACTCATTTGCTTTCCCAGTGAATGTCTATTAAAGAAAACCTGAGCTCTTCACATTAAAAAGATCTTTTTGCTGGATGTGGTGGCACACACCTTTAATCCTAGCACTCAGGAGCCAGAGACAGGAGCCCGACCTTTATGAGTTAAAGACCAGTTTCATCAACATACTGAGTTCCAAGGTAGTCAGAGCTACATAATGAGACCCTGATTCCAAAACGTTCTAGATACACAGTGGCACTTGTCTGCAATCTTAGCCTTTGAGGCTAAGGCAAGAAGATCAAGAATGAGGCCTTTTGGCCTAAGATCAAGTGAAGATTTCAAGACTAGTCTGTACTACATACTATGTCTGAGGGCCACCTAAGCTACACAGGGAGGACAAAGACAAAAGCCCAACACGAATGGAGCCAGGGTAGAGACGTCTCTCTTAGCTTGCATATATATCCTAGCTTTTCATTTGCACTGACACAACCGATCTTCCCTTTTGTCTTGTTCATATGACACTGTGCTGGCTGGTTTTATGCCAACTTGATACAAGCTAGAGTCAGTCATTTGGGAAGAAGGAACCTTAATTGAAAAAAATGTCTTCAATAGATTGGCCTGTAAGCAAACCTGTGGAGCATTTTCTTGATCAATGACTGATGACCTACGTGGTGCCACCCTTGAGCAAGTGGTCCTTCCTGGTATAAGAAAGCAGCCTGGGCAAGCCTTGAGGAGCAAGCCAGTAAGTAAGCAGTACTCCTGCCTGGCTTCTGCTTTAGTGCCTGCCTCCAACTCAGGTTCTAACCTTGAGTTCCGGCCCTGATTTCCCTAGATGATAGACTAAAAAAAATACTGTAAGGTGAAATAAATCCTTTCCTCGCCAAGTTGTTTTTGGTCATGGTGTTTTTATCACAACAATAGACACACTGAGACAATTACTTCTTCCTAAAATCTCGTCTATTCCTCATCTCAGGAGATCTAAAGTATACCTTTTTAGAAACCACTTCCTCTGGAAAGCTGAGTAACCTTGACTCAAATTTCCATTTCTCATCTCCTTTTCTATACATATCTGTGTTATTAGTCATCTATGAATGTCTTCTGAGGTAGAGAAGTTGCTCTAAAAGCATCTAGCTCATTTCAATATCCAACTTGTTTCTTATATAAATGCATTCATGGACACTGGTTAAGTAAAAGTATCTGAAGGAAGACATCTGATCTAACAATGTTATCAATTACATCTTCAGCATCCTTACAAAACACTTATAATGATTACTTTGTATCTAGCTTTATTGTATTCAGCTTAAAAAATTATTCAACAGACATTTCAATTTGTTTTTCTTTAAACAATCTTCAAATATTTCAGAGGATTTAAAAATATTTAAAATTTTCTAAACTATCTCTTTCAACTCACCAAATTATAAATTCCTAGGAGAAGTGCTTCAATGCAGCCATTGCTCTGCCTGTCTCTACTAACTGTAAGTCGCAAATAAACCCAAATCAATTCAGGCAGGAACTGCAGGGTGAACCTCTTAAGTCGCACTTCAGAGCTACGATAGAGCTCAAACAGTTGGTGGCAGACTGGCTCCAGGAGCTAAAAGAAAAATAGAGCAATATTATTTCCATTGCTTGAGCTGTAAAATATTTCTTAAAAGGCAAACAAACCTTTATAATATTTTAAAAATAAATTTTCAATATTAATTCCTCCATATATGAGTTAACTCAACAAAGCCTTTTAATAGACTACATGTTAAGCTGACTAAACCACTAACTTTAAGTACCATATGCTATCACTATACTTTCTGATATACTGTGCTACTAAATTTATTAGATAATTAGTCCATTTGCCAATGTACTATATTTATACTTGTTGAGTTCGGCTTTCTGTTCTTACCAAAACTTTTTAGTCTCTATTTTAATTTTTTTTACATTTATGTATGTGCATACACTTTAATGTCATGGTACATGTATGAAAATCAAAGAACAACTTTGTGAGGTTCAGTTCTCTCATTTCATCACATGGATTCTAGGGATCCAACTTAGATTGTAGCAAGTGCCTATATCCACTGAGCAACCTCACTGGCCCACCTTTCATTTTAAGAAATTTCTTCTTAGTTAAAAAAACTTCAAATTTCAAGTAAAGCCATGACTTAAGCAAATTACATACCATTTATTAGATGAAGAGGTTTTATAAAACACATGATATGGGCATCCAAAATTCTAGTTAATGTCTTAGTAATTATATTTAAAAGACTTGGGGGCTAGGAAGATGGCTCAGTGGGTAAAGTTCCTGTTGAACAATGAGGACCTGAGTTTAGATGCTCAGCACCGACACAAAGGTTGATCATAGCAGGGCACAGGGGGAGGGGAAGGTAATCAGATTCCCCCGGGCTTACTAGTATATGCTTTTCAATGCTTAATTGGGTAATTATTTTCAAGTCACCACATAAAATGAAGCAAGGGCCTCATGATATTGGAAGCTGAGGAAAGTGAGCAGTTGCACACACGGCTGCCTCACGATGGTCTTCTTTCTATTAACTGTAGACTACGCAGGGCTGCCTAACTTTTTAACTGCACATAAAGACTGATAAGAAAACAAACTTTACATAAAATTTAATTACCAAAAAAAAAGAACAGCGTAGTAATTTCATATGGCTTTATTCTAGATTAAGTGGCATATTTACATTTAAATCTACTTAAATATAGTTAGTTTTTAATAATTCAGTATTATAGAATGGTCATTATTTTTATAACTGTAAAGCTGTCAACAGATCTATTGCCAACTATACAGTTATTATTTAGAGAAGTTGACTTTTGTTCTTGAAGAACAACTTTAAAGCTTAGAAAATGCACACACACGGATGTCTAGTAAACACTCAACACTCTAAGAGAAATAAAAATCAGGGCAAATTTTAAAAGTATTTTTAAAAATGAAAAAAAAAATTAAACTATTTCCTTACACTGATGTTTAGAACAATCATACAGTTTGTTGAAGATTATAGAAATTAGTGGTAAAGAAGATTTTAAATGAAGGTTTTCTAACATCAAGCTGATTTTCCACTCTAACAGGTTTCTTATACTAATATATTAGTAAAGATTGTTTCATTACAAATACTATACTATACATAGTAACAATACTTTTGAAAATAGTGAACCACTACCATGCAACTTAAATGATTACAGTGCTGTTCTAGCAATTAAAGACTGCAAGCTTAGAAATTTGGTAAAAATCTATACTTTTTCAGATTCACTCTTCTCTTTAGTAAAACATTCTCTAAAGATTGTTTTCTCTAAATTATTATAGCCTGTGATATAATCACAGTAAACTTGTAATGAAGACATTAACTTTCAGCCTTTTAGTAGAAAGTATCTGGCAGACAAGCCACTCTAAGCATATGAATGAAATAGATGTTCCAAGATTATGACTCTGTCTTTTTTGTTTTGTTTTGCTTTTCTGTGTATAGCCCTGGCTGGCCTGGAACTCAGAGATCCAACTGTCTCTGTCTTCTGGGTGTTAGGATTAAAGGCTTGACTTTGTTGTTTTGAAGGTGGGGGGTGCTGGTAATCCACCAGCTTTTAATCAAATACAACTACAAAATGAGACCACTAAAAGGCCGCCATTGTGATGTGCTGCCTTTAATTCTAACCATTTGTAGCATAGTACTATTTCTGAAGTTCTCAATGGAAATCAGAAATGGTGGCACACACGTGTAATCCTATCACTTGGTAGACAGAAGTACAAGGATCAAAGTTCAAAGGTATTCTCAGCTCCACAGCTCCACGAGACCTTGTCTCAAACAAACCATAAACAAAAACCAAACCCCATTAAATGATACTATCATTTATATCAAAAGTTATAGAAATCATCATCTTTGGCTTAAAAAGTTAAGGAAAAACTGACACCTTTCCTAAACTAAGCATACAGGGTCGACCATAATCACTGAGACATACTTTCTGTCTAATGAATACGTTAGACAACATTTTGGGTGAAATAACAGAATCTAATCCTAACTTGATTAGGAGAAATAATGTGAGGTCAAACAATGGAGACAATAAGACAGACAATAAGCAATAAAATTATTATAAGTCCATTTGTGATTAATGACAGAGAAATGAGCTAGATAATAGAAGGTAACGTGGAAAAAGTTCTTGTTTTGTTTTACAGAAATGAGGTGAGCAGGCATGGGCCAGTGGGTGAAGTTCCTGGCACTGCAGTCCCAGGCCTGACTTAGATCTCAGGACTCCTGCATCTTTTTTTTTTTTTTTGGGTTTCTCGAGACAGGGTTTCTCTGTGTAGCCCTGGCTGTCCTGGAACTCACTCTGTAGACCAGGCTGGCCTCGAACTCAGAAACCCACCTGCCTCTGCCTCCCAAGTGCTGGGATTAAAGGCGTGCGCCACCACTGCCCGGCAGGACTCCTGCATCTTAACCTGTGCACACTTGCAGGCGGATGGGAAGAGAGACAGAACACTCAGACACTCGAACGCCTGTCTCAGAAAACTGGAAGACTACAGGATGAAGTCAAAGAAAATGTAAAATGGGCAGAGGGGACTCAACAGAGTGGAGGGCTCAAAATGGAAGAAGCATTAGAGCGACTAAGATCTGTTAAGATGGAAAAAAGAAAAAAGAAAAAAAAAGCAGTATCATTGGTGTAGAGTTTAAAAGTCAAATTATAACAAAGGTAGCCATGTCATGAAAAATTAAACCTCTAGAATTTATATCTAGGACTTTTATGTCTTTAAAGCAACATTGATTTTAAGACTATACTAAGCTCATTTTATATTAAATAAAGTGTATGGCCATTTTCTGAAATAACATCTTGGTAGCACATCTGATGATGCTTCAAAATATAACAAAATTGGTACTTAAAATGCACCTGTCTATGACTACAGAAGAGTTCTAGGTTCTTCGGAATTTATCATCTTGGATTTTTCAAAGTCTGAATACATGATTAGAAGCTTCTGATTTGACAGTAAAAAGCAACTTCATAATTATGATTAATGCTAACCTCTTGAGCTTGGATTTCTCGAGCTACCATTTCAATTTTGAACCATGACTTCAAGCTCTCATGTGTTATTATAAAGCAGAACAATACAGAAGTGTCTGAATAACTTCTTTTTTGGTTTTCAGTTTTCGAGACAGGGTTTCTCTGTGTAGCTTTGACTGTCCTGGAACTCATTCTCTAGACTAGGCTGGCATCAAATTCACAGAGAGCCGCCTGCCTCTGCCACCTGAGTGTTGGGATTAAAGGTGTGTGTCACCACTGCCTGGCAGAGTCTGAATAACTTTTTGTTTGTTTGTTTGTTTTTCCAGACAGGGTTTCTCTGTGTAGCTCTGGCTGTCCTGGAACTCACTTTGTAGACCAGGCTGGCCTTTAACTCAGAAATCTGCCTGCCTCTGCCTCCCAAGTGCTGGGATTAAAGGTGTGCGCCACCACCGCCCAGCTTTTTTTTTTTTTTTCTGAAAAACTTTTTAAAAAAAACTATCTTAAAAGTTTTTTTTTTAAAAAAGTGAGAACACTTTTCATACTAAAGAGTCTAGAATATTTTTATTTCATTATTTTCTAATCAATATTTACTTGCTTATTTATTTACATTTAACCCCAGAGCCACATTCCAAGCACATATTTATTAAATATTCATTATACACATATATGTATATATATGATAGAATACTACATTCTAGGGAAGTAACAATCACAAAAAAATATGACCACTGCCCATGAAGAGCTTACAATCTAAAAGGAAAAGCATAAAACAAATAATTTTTAATAAGCAAAGCTTAAATGTTAAAGACAGTGCAAAATCAGAGGTAGGGTATATAACATTTATTATTTAGAAAATTTCAAATACTCCTGACTAAAGATATGTATTGTGTGTGCGTCAGTGTGTAGTAAACAGGTATCTACACACTCATACACACAGCCTATGTCTGAAGTTTTGAAAATTCAGCAATACATCGCAGGAGAAAAAGCAGCAAATGAATCTTGCAGTAGCTGCTAGAAATAACAGCAGATGCAAGTCTGAGAGCCAGTCCAAACAAAGAGAGAAGGAGGAGTCAATAAGCAAGCTTTTGGTGAGAAGACAACAATAAAGATGCACTTTAAGCTAGGCTTCTGGTTAGGAGCTGGTTACCTGAACTTCTTCAAGCTCACTGCAGTACACAGCAGAGGCAGTCTCGGAGGCTGTATCTGGGAAGATAAGAAGCTACTTTCCTGTGTGTTCCTCTCATTTTCATGTTAAAGCATACATGGATCCAGTGGGAGGAAGCTATATGTCACAACAGTGTGTTAACGGACAACTATTGTGTGGATCTGACATAAGCTTACATTTAGATTCAGCTGCTGCATTTTCTATCTTCTATCACAGGTTGAATAACAGTTGACTGTTATTCTAAGTTTATTGGTCTTTGCTATTTAGATTTTTAAAGGCACGTCCTCTGATAATTTTCAGGTAAACTTAATAAATAGCATAATTTTGTGTTATCAGCATATAACTGATCAGAGTGCTTATAAACATCAGTACAGTACTAAGAAATATGAGTAAATGGTATTAAAATAAAGAAGGCTGATCAGTATACTGTAAAAATTTGGTTTCCAGAAAAGTAACATTACAGAACATGAAAAAAATACATTAAGTAAATAAATAATCCATTGAGATGAACATGACTGAAGTTGAGAATCAAAGCATACCTCCTCCATCAGGAAAAAAGATAAAAACATTTTCAAACGTAAAGATGGGGGTAGGGAAGCAAAAGCAACTATCAGGATGAAAAAATAGAAGAAAGAGGCTTTCCAGCTCCACAAGTCAGACAGGAAACTACAGACTCACATGTTTGTGATTTCAGTACACAGATTTCATCTCACTGTTTAAAACTTAATTTCTTATAAGCTTCCCTACCTCATTGTTTGAATCTTGAATAACTTTATAGAGAGCTGGTACAAGTGCTTTTTTCCGGTGCAAGGTTGCTGCATAACTGGTAATCTGAGTGTCAGGTAATGCCTACAATAAAGCCACCAAAGGACAATAAAATGAATTTAATATTTAGGAAACAAATTTATTTTACATGAGTGCCACTTGAGTAAGAGTCAAATAAGAACATTTAAAACAACATAATTAACACTGAATAATTAACATGCAAGTTTTCTAGCTGTTTATCCATGAAAAATGATCACAAGTTACATATCATAAATGATTTCACAAAAACAGGTCACCTTAAAGCTACCCAGCCTGAGAGAACAGGATGTATCCAGTTCCTCTCCTGATGCTTTCACAACACACCTCCTAAGTGTTCATATGCTACATAGATTTCCATCAAATTTATCTGACTTAACCATAGGAAATCAAAGCAGGGAACAAATACCATTATTAAAACTTGAAGATGCCAGTCTTCTACTGGACATATCTTAATCTTAACAATTATTTTTATTTCTACATAATTCCTTTGACCCTTATTCTTATTAGCTCTACTTGAAAGAATCACAACCAGAGAAGCATTATTCATATTCCAAAACTTCTATGTAAAAGTGTATTTGTAGGGCCCTTTATAGAACATACTAGCATCATTAAACTTCTGACATATATAATTTATACAGCCTTATCTCAATCCCATTTACCTTGAATTCTGATAACCATTCTTCCACAACAGCTCGTTCCGATCCCAGCATCTTCCTTTACCTTCTATTCTTCTTTTATCTCTAAATACAATTTTTTTTTAAGAAAGGAACCAAAAGATAAAATTACCTACAGAAATGAACAAAGGTGCATAAATGTATACATTTCACTAACCAAGAAAGTTATCCCGTTTACATTTTAGATAGTGGCTCACCCTCAGTTTAACATACAAATAAAACTTATTAAAAATAAATTCTATCCAGGCGGTGGTGGCGCACGCCTTTAATCCCAGCACTTGGGAGGCAGAGGCAGGCAGATTTCTGAGTTCGAGGCCAGCCTGGTCTACAGAGTGAGTTCCAGGACAGCCAGGGCTACACAGAGAAACCCTGTCTCAAAAAACAAAACCAAAAAAAAAAAAAAAAAAAAAAAAAAAGGAAAGAAAAAAACCACAAAAATAAATTCTGTTTTTGAACGATATAGCAGAAACCCATTGTCTTCATCCTTTTACATTTTTCCCACTTCAAAGTGTCCCAGAAGGCATCCTCAGATTGGGGTACCTATAGCTCAGTACTGGGGAGGCTGAGGCAAGAGGACTGTGAAGAGGAGGTCAACTTGGGCTATGTAGTAAGCACTAAGAGAAGCCTGGACTACATAGGAGCACCTGGGTCAACAACAACAATAACAACAAAAGCTGAAAAATGATGTCAATTCTAAAAAAGCAAGGGTCATATAGGTAGCAAACTAAGTAGCAAAATCAAACTGAATAATATAGTCTGTAAATTACAATTCCAATTAAAGCTTACTTTTTAAAAAAAGCCTTAATATATATGCTCAACTGTTAAATGCATACCATTGAGGGTAGTCTAATCTACTTAATTTTGAATAAAAATAAGATACACTGTATTTCAATCTTTCTTTGTCACCCAGAAGGAAAGAGTAAGAAAAAAACAAGACAAATAAAAAATAGAACCTGAGGAAGCAGGACTGTCTGTGAAATAACTGAAAAGTTCTCTTACCAAAAAAGATGTTCTTTCTATGTTGAATTCCACACTAGATTTTAGAAGTAGTAATGTGTATTACTTGTACAAAAAATGGTTCCATTATGACATTTCTATATATGTATATGATGAACCTTGATTATTACCCCTCCACCCAAACTAAATTTCTAATTTAAAATTCCACAAAACTTTGGGTTAATTTAGAATTCCCCAAAACTTCAGGGGTGATCTAGAGTGCTAATATCATAAAGAATAAGAAAAGGAGTAAGATACGTTGTTATTTTGTAACAGCAAAATCTCTCAAAATATACTGATGGATTTGCTCAAGTCAAATCCAAAATTAAGATATATGAGGGAAGCCAGGTGGTGGTAGCCAACAAACAACTTTAATCCCAGTACTTGGGAGGCAGAGGCAGGAGGATCTCTGAGTTTAAGGCTACCATGATCTACAGAGTGAGTTACAGAACAGCCAGGGCTGCACAGAGACACCCTGAATCAGAAAAAAACAAAAAACAAAAAACAAAAACAAAACTAAAAGAACCAACAAAACAAAAAAGAAAAGAAAGACAAGGGAAATCACAAATTACGAGATTTTAAATAAATACTAATATAAAAAATTAAGGGCCAAATGTAGTAGCAGAGACCTATACATAATGTTAGCACTCAAGAGAAAAAGGCAGGAGAATCATAAGTTTAACACTATATACCAAGAATTTGTCTCTCTTTTATTTTTTTGGTTTTTTGAGACAGGGTTTCTGTGTAGCCCTGGCTATCCTGCAACTCACTCTGTAGACCAGGATGGCCTCGAACTCAGAAATCCGCCTGCCTCTGCTTCCCAAGTGCTGGGATTAAAGGCATGAGATGCCCTCTTCTGGTGTGTCCGAAGACAGCTACACTGTGCTCACATACATAAAATAAATAATTAAAAAATAAAAATAAAATAAATAAATCAAAGGTATTGCTCCCTTTCTTTTCTTTTTAAACTTTTTAAAAATATTTATTTATTTTTTATGTATATGAGTACAGTGTAGCTGTCTTCAGACACACTAGATGAGGGCATCAGATCTCATTACAGATGGTTGTGAGTCACTATGTGGTTGCTGGGAATTGAACTCAGGACCTCTGGCAGAACAGTCAGTACTCTTAACCACTGAGCCATTTCTCCAGCTCTCTTTTTAAAATTTAAGACAGGGTCTCACTGTGTATCTTTGGCTAGCAGCCTGGAACTCATGACTTAGACCAAACTAGCCTCAAAATCATAGACATCCCAGAAAGCAAAACCCAGGACCACCAGGGCTACACAGAGAAATCCTGGCTCAAACGAACACCCACCAAACAAACCAATCACAGAAACCTGGCATCTACCTCCCAAGCACTAGGATTATAAATGGGATTATAAAGGTTGTTCACCATGCCCAACAAAAGAATTTACTTTTTTTTTTTTTGAGACAAGGTTTTTCTGTGTAAAAACCTTGTCTTGGAACTTGGCTGTCTTGGAACTCTCTCTATAGGCCAAGAACTCAGAAATCCTCCTGCCTCTGCCTCCAGAGTACTGGGATTAAAGATATGTGCCACTATGTCTGGCTCAAAGTTTATTTTTATATTTGATAGTGGCACAAATGATTTTTTAAAACGTCCTTAGGGACACACACTAAAATATTTAGTGGTGAAATGCTTGGGGTTTGCCTTAAAGTAATGGGGGATCCTTTGCTGGTTCAGTCACTGATTGGGTGGTAAAGACACTGGGTATGATATATCTCACACTGTCAACTTGATTCATACAGAAGGAACCTCAATTGAAGAATAGCCCGACAAAAAAAGGCCTGTGCCTGTTACCTGTGGGGCATTTTCTTGAATGATAATTGATGGAGGAGATTCCAGCCCATTGCTGGGTGGACCTTTGGATAAATTAAAAAAAAAAAAATGTAGCTAAATGTGAGACTTCAAGCAAGCACTCCTCTGTGGGCTTCTGCTTCAAACTCCTTCCTTGAATTCTTACCTTGTTTCCCTCAGTGATGGAATTGTATAAAGTGTAAGATGAAAAAAACCTTTCCTTTCCAAGTTGGCTTTAGTCATGGTGTTTATTAATGTAGCCCAAAACAAACTAGAATAGCCTCACTCAAACCATGTTTCAATAATGACATATAAAAGAGGGGCAGAGGACACCCAGGCAGTGGCATGGGTCTAAACCTGGACTAGTCATTGCATGATCACTCCCACAAGTTCTGCACTGCCATCACACCAGCACATCTTACAGGCGGGACCTTCGTATGCCAAAGGTTTTGTGGCTGGGTTGATGCCCCCATCAGACTGCTAGGAGTCTTACCTGGTTATGGAAGATAGCCAGTTTGTACTCTGTAGCCTCTATTACTAGGGGACTTCTTGAGGGTCATCTCTTATAGATTCTAGGGAGTTTCAACTGCACTAAGTTTCTATATCCCACTCCCAATTCCAGTACTCTCTTTCCCTGTTCCTCATTCCCCACCCAATCCCTCCTCTTTCCATCCTACCCACTCCCAGTCCACCCAAAAAAAAAATCTATTCAATTTCCCCTTCCCAGGGAGATTCATGGGTCCCCTCTTGAGCCCTCGTAGACTAGAGCCAAACCAAATTGTCTTTAGAGAGGCATCAGAAAATGCAGAAGAGAGGGAAGGATTGTAGGAACCAGAGTGGTGGAGGGTGGAGGACATCAGAACATAGCCTCACAGATATCAACTAAGCAGTGCTCCTAGGGGCTTCACAGAGACTGAAATGACAAACATAGACCCACAGGGTCTGAGCTTGGGCCTCTGCATATTTGTTATGGTTGTGTAGCTTGTTTTTGTGGGGTTATCTCTGACTCTTGCCTGAGCTTGGGATGCTTTTCTTCCTACTGGGTTGCCTTGGCCAGCCTTGACTTGAGGGTTTGTGCTTACTCTTGCTGGGAGGCCTGATTTTATGTTTGTTTGTTTGTTTGTTTGTTTGTTTTGAAGGGAAATGGAGGAGGAGAGGATCTGGGAGAGAGAAGAGGTGAAGGGAGGGACTGAGAGAAATGAAGAGAGGGGAACCTTGGTGAGGATATAATGCATGAGAGAAGAATAAAAAATAGGGGCAGAAAATAAGAAAAGAGTAAACTAGATGCAAATATTTAAAAATACATGTACACGTGTCTCTTTGTGGATATGTACATGTGAGTATATGTACCCTCAAAGGCCACAAGAGTAGGCATCAGATTCCCTGGAATGGGCGCGACCAGATGTGGGTGTTAGGGATCAAACTCAGGTCCTCTGCAAGAGCAGTATGTACTCTTAGCCGCTGAGTCATCTCTTCAGCCCCTTGCATTGGAAATAAAATGTGACTGATCTTAGGTTGATAACCATTTTGCTTAGTAATCAGTACACAAGTTTAATTAACCTATCTACTTTGTTACAGCTTGAAATGTCTTATAATGAACAATAAAAACTAAATATTCAAAAAAAAAAAACAAAAACAAAAAACAAAAAAAACAAAAACAAAACGCCGGGCGGTGGTGGCGCACGCCTTTAATCCCAGCACTTGGGAGGCAGAGGTAGGCGGATTTCTGAGTTCGAGAGTTCGAGGCTAGCCTGGTCTACAGAGTGAGTTCCAGTTCCAGGACAGCCAGGGCTACACAGAGAACCCCTGTCTCGAAAAACCAAAAACCAAAAACCAAAAAAAAAAAAAAACCCCAAAAACCAAAAACCAAAAAACTAAATATTCAAATATGAAAATCCTGGTATGAGAGATACAAAACAAGGGTCTTTCATTTATCTATTTACTTACTTATTCTTTGTAGATAGGGTATAGTGAGTGTACATTAATAGACTGCTCTGAGATCTAAGCAAAACTATGAATCCCTACTTCAGAAAAAGGAAACAAGGGCTAGGGGTGTGGCTCAATTGGTAGAGTGCCTGGCTAGCTTGTTCCCAGCACACAGTGAGAGTAGAAATACCAATACAGTCTAATGGGTTAAAGAGAATTGTGGCCTTATAAAACATGTATTGTTGGAAGAGTTGCTTCTCTGTCACCACAAACTCCTTGTTTATAAAATGAGGACAATAGAAGTATCTATGACAAAAGTGTTTTTAGTTTTTGTCTGTTTTGGTTTTTTGAGACAAGGTCTCACTGGGAAGCCCTAGCTGGCTTGAAACTCAGTGTGTAGACCAAGCTGACCTGTAACTCATGATGATCCTTCTGTTTCTGCTTCTACAGTGCTAAGATGAAAGGCATGTGCTGCCATACCCAGCTGAAAAGAGATTTTTCTTTTAACAGAATAAATAACAAAGTCTTAAATTAGCAATTGCCATATATCTTTCATGTTAGCTGTCATTATTATTAGTAGTACTAAAATAATAATAATAATGCAATTATTTAGGCTTTTGACAATTCAAGGAGCATTTTTATTCTGGGGGTAATAATTGTCAATTATTATCTATATTAGCCGTGCCTTTGTCAGCCCAAAAGGGAAGGACTCTTCATTCATGCTTCATTAGCCATTTCAAAGTTGAACTCAGGATCAACAGAATACAAATACAAATCAACTTTTACCAAATCAGTACAAACAAATAATATATTCTTATATTATCAGACAGGAATATCTAAGAGGTTTTTTTCTAATATTTGCTTTTCATTTGTATCAACAAATACTGTCAATTCCTTGTAAAGCTGGGTTCCAAAAATGCATCTTTAGAACATCACTTGTCAATTTAGATGCCTGATCCTACAGAGAAAGAGCTAGAAAAGAATGTATTTGACTTTCAAGCATATCTTCCCATGTCTACAGAGTGAGTTCCAGGACAGCCAGGGCTATACAGAGAAACCCTCTCTTGAAAAACCAAAAAAAAAAAAAAAAAAAAAAAGCATATCTTTCCTCCCCAAACTGCCTCAGTTTCCCCCAATGCTATCCTTTTTTTCTCAATTAAATCATTTGATATTGGGGGGAAAAAAAAGAAAAAGAAATATTGTTGAGCCGGGCAGTAGTGGTAAACGCCTTTAATCCCAGCACTTGGGAGGCAGAGGCAAGAGAATTTCTGAGTTTAAGGCCAGCCTGGTCTACAAAGTGAGTACCAAGACAGCCAGGGCTATACAGAGAAACCCTGTCTCGAAAAACAAAACAAACAAACAAACAAAAAAGAAATACTGTTGAATAAAATGCTAAGGATACAACAATGAACAAAAAGAAAATAAGTGCTCTCAAGTGTTTCAAGGAAATCAAAATGATTAGCTAAACAAAGCTATCAAATTATCAGTGCAACATATGATAAGTCAGTAATAAGTGTTATTGCAAATTCTTAAACTTGATTTAAGAAAAAAATTGCCAGGCATGGTGGCACACGACTTTAATCCCAGAACTTGGGAGGCAGAGACAGACAAATCTCTGAGGTCAAGGCCAGCCTGGTCTACAGAGATAGTTTCAGGTGGGCTACACAGAGAAACTTTGTCTCAAACCCTACCAAACATTCACAAAATACAGGAAAAGGATTATGAAGATATTTCAAAGTGTATGTCTAAAACTTAGATTATGGCGGCTGTTATTAAAAAGACTAAATTCCTTAAGGAATTAAAGCTGTATTATGTGATAGTATATACAGCTAGATGTACTATATGTATATATAGTACAATAGCTCTAAA
This sequence comes from Grammomys surdaster, assembly GCF_004785775.1. NCBI lineage: Eukaryota > Metazoa > Chordata > Mammalia > Rodentia > Muridae > Grammomys > Grammomys surdaster. The sequence goes on from NW_021604613.1 coordinate 12,425,678, forward strand.
CTGAAAATGGCTGTTTAAATTAATTAAAATACAATTTACTTATTTTCCTGCTTTAAGATAGAAACTAGATCTCTTCTGTGTTATAAAATGTGGGCTCAGAAGACTACAGAGATGACTCAGAAGTTATAAGAACACACTGCTCTTGCAGAAGACTAGAGTTTGGTTCCAAACATCCATGTCAAGTGGCTCATAACAGCTTATAACTCCAGCTCTAGAGTGATCTGATGCCTCTGGCCTCCATTGGAACGATCCTGCATGCATACATGCACACATGCACACATGGGTAGGCACACACACACATATGCAGGCATGCATGTGCACACATAAATGAACCTTTTTTTTTTTTGGTTCAGGCATTCTATGAAGAAAGTGGAGATTAATTATCTTCCAGAATGATCTTTATTTAGATATTGTCTTGTGATTGCTGGGGGTCTCATGATCAAGCCTTAATGCAAGAGAGTAATGAGGAGAGACTGAGCATCATATCAGAGACAAATGACAGTGCCTTGGAGGGAAAGAGAGGCTTCCTTTCGAACACCTAGAGAGAAGGCCAGGGGTAGCTCACTGGGTAACACATTTGCTGCCAAACCTGATGTCCTGAATTCAATCCCCAAACCCACTTGGTGGAAGGGAAAGAACTGACTCCTGATGTACTGTGACTTTCACATGTGCACACATGTACACACATCCCACACCATGCTGGCAAATAACTAATACATGTTTTTAAAGGACCTGGAGAGGAGCTTCATTAAGATAGCTTAAAGTGAATAAAAAAAGATAGCTTATGGGCTGGAGAGATGGCTCAGTGGTTAAGAGCACTGACTGCACTTCCAGAGGTCCTGAGTTCAAATCCCAGCAACCACATGGTGGCTCACAACCATCTGTAATGGGATCTGATGCCCTCTTCTGGTGTGTCTGAAGACAGCTACAGTGTATTCATATATAATAAATAAATAAATCTTTAAAAAAAAAAAAAAAGCAACCACCAGCCCACCTGCTGTTTTTTTTAAAAAAAAAAAAAAAAAAAATAGCTTAAGGGGGGAAAAAAAAAAAAGGGCAACATGTGGGGATACACCCGGGTAGAGTGTGCATATAGGGGGAGCTGAAGGAAAAAGACAGCCTCCAAACAAATATTCCAAACAAAAAGGATATTCTGAGTTTTCTAAGTTTTAAGGGGATGACCAGAAGTTTTAGTGTAATTTAAACTAGCATAATCTATGTGGCAAGAAGCCAGGTACTAGGTAAATTTACCTTCAAACTTTGAGGGGGGCGGCTGGGCTTCCCTTGCTTTCCAAGACCTATGTGCTCTAGATTTCATAGTATGGGCCTGTTGGCTATAAGGAGCCATGGCCTGATTTTTGAGGGACATGAGACAGAGAAATGGGGTCTGTGATCTAACAGAATGTACCTTGGATAGCATTACTATCTTTACAAGTCTTTACTGATGACTTTACAAGTCTTTCCTGAGGCAATCTGTCCTGTATTCCAAATTCATTTCTAGCATTTTCTCTAACATGTGAGAACCTAATGTTGGCTTATCCTGCTCTCCTACAAATGTGGATTCCTACAATTACAGACTCTTAACTTAGGATACCATCCCAGCCAAGTTCATTATTCCTCATGGGATGGGGAAGATAGTAAAGGAATGCATACATACACAACCATAGTGTCAGACCTCAATTAGGCTGAAGAGTCTGTAACATGTGGTTATACGTTCTATGTTGCTGAATTTACATTGTGTCTACTCATTTAGCTGGTATGGGTATAAGACTGATGTTGTTGAGCCCCCTTCCCTACAGCCTCTCTGGAGACTTCATAAAACACACCAGTTTTCTATCAGGATTCTGGATCTGGTTGTCAGACTCCATGTAGGAGTCTGCCTTTGCAAGTTTTTTGCTCCTTGCCCCTATTTTGAACATTGTCAGTATGAGGCTTTTACTAACATGGCCCTGTTAGCCATTTCTGAATTCTAATCAACTGTTTTCCTGGGTAGATTCAACTCAGTGATTCTGCTCACTCCCCATTCTCCTCTTGACCTGTTCTGGCATGTGTTTTCTATGAAAACAGTGGGATTGTCAGGGTGTGTGCAAGACCTTGGGTTAAAGCAAAATAGATTTGGGAAGAAGTATTTATTTGGGCTCTCTTTTCTCATCTAGTCCCTTCTTGCTGTCTAGCTAAGGATGACCTTGAACCCCTGATCATCCTGTCTCTACCTCCTAAGTATTAGGGTTACAGGCATAAAATAACACCTGGCCTTGACTTTGCATATTTTGTACATTATTGATAAACATTAGGAAGAGTAGTTTATTTGCTCTAGACACATTTCAAATACTCAGAATCTACATGTGATTATTTTTCCATATTAGACAGAACAGATAGAGAACACAGCCATCAGTCACAAAAGCTGCTTTGGACAACAGTGATCCAGATGTACCCCGATATCACAATCATGCTGAATAAATGAACTAAACAGAAATAAAATTCAGATAACACATTTGTTAAGTGCAAATATTAAAATAATTCAAAACTGAATTCAAACACAGAACAATGTGATCATGCCAGATAAAACCGTTTAATAAATAAATAAAGCTACTCACCAAAGACTACCAAAAATTCTTAACATGTTTAATCATACAGGAAATTTATTTTTCATCTTTTTTTTAAAGTTATGGTCATAATTTTACCTGTCTTTAGATCAGTTTTCTAAAGGAGGAGGTGGCACAGGAATGCAGCAGAGTTCAAGTGTGGAATTCATTTGTTGAGAGTTAAATATTTTCCAACTCTATATAAAAAAGAAACAAATAGTAAGAAAATATTCTCAAGAACAGACACACAAAAAATTTTAAGTGTCAAATTCATAAAAGTTACTCATCTGTGTGTGTGTGTGTGTGTGTGTGTGTGTGTGTGTGCGTGCAAGCACTGATGGTACATGTGTACCTATGTGTAAGGTTGCACACACCTGCACACAATCATGTGGAAGCCATTGAGCATCTGCCTCCATTGCTTCCTGCCTGATCCTCTTCACACAGTACTGAATATGAAGCTCTAGCATTTTTGGGTTAGTGTGGCATCCAGCAAGTCCCAAAGTCTATATACCCATCTCTATATCATGCCCCCAGCTCTGGGATTATAGGCACAGGCAGTAACACCTGGCTTTTTACATTCAACTTAAGCCCTCGACACTTGGTTCAGTAAGTATATTTACTTACTCACTGTAGCTCATCTAACATTAAAGAATAATTATAGACCCTAAAACATTCTATAATAACTAGTATACTTGTGTATCTTTATCATATCTAAGAAAAAAATTGGAGACAAAAGTCTCAATTTAGCTTCAAGTATCTATTATCTTTAAGACACTAGGTAGATTATATAAATTGCTAGAGATTCAGCTAAAAAAAAAAAAATCTATAAAGTTGTCTTTTCCATACAAGAAATACTGACTTTTGAAGCATATTATAGTAATGCATTCTTTCTCTCACAAGAGTTCTCTTTAGGCCTCCACAACCTCACCTACCCACCCATTTCCCACTCCTAAAATAAATAAAGTAGCAAATGGAAAACAGATTCTATAAACAGTCATGTTAACTTGTTTATAACAAAGATAACAGTGTAATGCAATTGGAAGTGTGGAGAGCTGCATAGTGCTGCGCCCTTAAGATGGCGCGGGTCTCTGCCTTCCACCATCCTGATGGCGGATGCTCTCAGGAGTAAACAAGTCCTTATTTGGCTGTGGCTCGTGATCTGGCTTGCTTCTGTGTATGTGAACCTATCTGCTGTTGCCACATGGCTTGCTAGGGTAGGCTGGTCCTAGAGTACTTAAGCCTGGGAGGCGCTTTCCCCGGGGTCAGAAGATTGTTCAAGGTTCCTGAATAAACTGCTTGGAGAAGAGCTCGTGTGCCATGTCATCCTTGCTGGACAAGGGTGGGCGCAACAGGAAGAGTTTTAAATAAAAAGATGTTAGAGGTCAATTAGCTATCTCTATGGAAAACAATGTGATCATTAACCTTATACTGTTCACAAATATAAATTCCAAGACCACCAAGATTGTTCACTGGTTAAAGCACTTGCTGCTAAGTTTGACTGGAGTTTGATCCTGAGAACCTTTCAAGATGGATGGTGAGAACTGACTCCCGAAAGGTGTGCTCAGACCTATACGTGCATATGTGTTTGCATGAACACTTCCCTCCTCTAACTGTTTAAAAAGAAGAATGAAATTTAAAGGGATGTTTGAAATTCCAATTAGAATACAGATCTAAGTGTGTGGGGCATGTACAGCAAAATATTTGTGTAAATAACCAAATAAATTCTCTCCTCTCCTTCCTCTTTTTTTTTTAAAGACAGGGTCTTGCCAGGTAAACAAGATGGCCTTGAACTTTCAATCTTCCTTGCCTCAACTTCCCACAAGCTGAGATTATAGATATGCACAATCCAGCCCAACTTGAGCAAACATTTTTTAAATAAACAAAAAGAACTGACAATGGCAATTGGATTCTTTTAAATATCTGCCCTCCCCAACACACACTCAAAGAAAAAGAAAAGATCAATTGGCAAAACCTTCAACTCAAAATGTGTCCTACTTACAATAACTACAGGGATAAAGATGGAGCAGAGACTGATCGAATGGCCAAACAATGATTGATTCAACTTGAGACTCAACCCATGGGAGAGAGCCAGCTAATAATGATAGCTGTTCTGCTATGCTTGTAGATAGAAGCTTAGCAATAACTATCCTCTGAGAGGCTTCATTCAGTAGCAGATGGAAAAGGATACAGAGACCCACAACCAAACATTAGATGGAGCTTGGGCAGTCTTGTGGAAGAGTGGGGGATAGAACTGAGCTGCAGGGGGCGTCAAGGACACCACAAGAAGACCTACAGAGTCAGCTAATCTGGGCCCATGGGGGATTCTCCAAGACTTAATCACGAACCAAGGAGCATGCAGGGGCAGGCCTCCCTCACATTTGTAATAGATGTGCAGCTTCGTCTCCATGTGAGTCCTATAACAAATGGATTAGGAGCTGTCTCTGTCTCTGTTCCCTGCCATCGGATCCCCTTCCCATACCAGGGCTGCCTAGTTGGGCCTCAGTGAGAAGGTGCTTAGTCCTGCTACGACTAGATGTCCCAGGGTGGAAATGGTATCTAAGGGGGGCTTTCCCTTCTCTTCAGAGAAGGGGAGGGGATAATTCAGGGAGGGATTTGTAAGGGTAGGACTGTGAGATGGGGAGGGCCTTTGATGGGATGTAATGTGAATTAAAAATATTATGAAAAAAAGATTATGGTTCAGCTTGTTGAGTTCACATTCCTGAGTAGGCAGAATTAATATTATGAAAATGTTTATACTACTTAATTTATAGAATCAATAAAATATCAAAATTTCTATGTCCTATTTCATAGGTTTAGAGAAAACACAAGAATTCATACGGAACCAAGAACATTACTGATGGTGTTATAAAACCCAACCTCAAATCCTACTGTAGAGCTACAATGATAAAGAAGACTGGAACTGACAGAAGAACAGACAAGTAGACTGAGACTAGAATAGAAGACCTGGAAACAAAATGGGAAAGCTAAACCCAGTTAATTTTTGTCAATGAAGGTAAAATTATACTCTGGAAAAAAAGAACCTATTCAACAAATGGTGCTGATAAAACTGGACTTATACCTACAGAAGATAAAATTAAGATTTGTATAGTTCACTTTGTACATAAATCAATTGAAAATTGGTCAAAGATCTTAATTTAAGATCAAGAACACTAGAACTTTTGAAGAAAACATGGAGATACCCTCAACATACTGGTTTTAGCTAAGGAGTTTTTAAAAGAACACCAACCATACAGGAACTAACCCCAAGCATTAACAGATGGGACTGCTCAACAATAAAAAGTTCCTTTATAGCAAAGAACACAATCAACAGAGTTAACAGACAGCCCACACAATGGGGGGAAATCTTCCCTAGCTACACTTCACATAAGGGGCTAACAGCCAGAACTTACAAAAAATTATAGAAATTGAATACCATAGAAATAAAACTGTCAGTCAACAAACGGGCAAATTAACTGAATAGTTTTTTTTTTTAATACAAATGGCCAAAAACTAATTTTTAAAAGTATTCAATACCGCCAGCCATCAGGGAAATGCAAATTAAACTACTCTGAGATAGTTCCTCATCCCAGTCAGAATGGCTACTGTCAATGAACTTGACAGCACTTATTGCAGTGGAGGTGCAAATTAATACAGCCATTGTGGAAGTCAGTTTGTATATTTCTCAAAAAATTAAAAATAGAACTACCACATGACCCAGCTCTTTCATTCCTACGCATATACCCAGAGAATGCCAAGAGATATTGGCACCCCCAAGCTTATTGCTGGTTCATTTACTATAGCAAAGAATTTAAATCAACCTATTTACCCATCAACAAACAAATGGACAACGGAACTTTTGGAAAAATATATGAGTACTATTCAGCTCTAAAGAAAGGTAAAATTTTAAAATTTTTCAGAAAAAAATGGACAGGCTTACAATATTTATGGAAAGTGTGATGGTTTGTATATGCTTGGCCCAGGGAGTGGCACTATTAGAAGTGTGGCCTAGTTGGAGTAGGTGTGTCATTGTGGGCTTTAAGACCTTCATCCTAACTTCCTGGAAGTCAGTATTCTGCTAGCAGACTTCAGATGAAGATGTTTAACTCTCAGATCCTCCTGCACCATGCCTGCCTGGATGCTGCCATGTTCCTGCCTTGATAATGGACTGAGCCTCTGAACCTGTAAGCCAGCCCCAATTAGATGTTGTCCTTTATAAGACTTGCCTTGGTCATGGTGTCTGTTCACAGCAGTAAAACCCCAATGAAGACAGAAGTTGGTACCAGGGACTGGGGTATTGTTGTGATAGGCCTGACCATGCTCTTGTTTGGAGGAATGTGGATTTGGGGACTTTGGAAAGCAGTGGAATGCTTTAAGTTGGGCTCAATGGGCTATCCTAGTAGGAATACGGAAGACTCTTTTGCTGAGTATGACTTAACTGAGCAGACCTAGCCCAAGATGGTCTTTGTTAGTATTCTGTCTAAACTCCACCTCCACAGTTATCTGGCAACACCCAGGTATGCTCCTTCCCACAGTTGCCTGGCAACAGCCAGGTAGGCCTGCCCACTATAAAAGGGGCTGCTTGCCCCCTCCTCTCTCTCTTGTTCTCTTGCCTCTAGCTTCTCTGTCCCCTAACCTCTCCCCCCTTCCCTTCCCCTCTTTCCACATGGTCATGGCCGGCCTCCACTTCTTTCCTCTCTCTCTCCTCTTTCTCCACCATCTTCTCCTGTTTCTCTCCCCACCTTTGCCCTCTGCCCTGAATAAACCCCCTCCCTTTGGAACCATTTGGTTTGGTGTTGTCTGTTCTAAGCTGAGCGCCAAAATCTAACAGTTTCAGTGGAGAAGAATTTCAGAATGTGGCCTAGACACTGTTTTTGTGACATTTTGATGAAGAATGTGGCTGCTTTTTGCCCTTGTCTGAAGAGTCTACATGAGTCCAAAGTAAAGAGATTTATATTAATTGCATTGACAAAGGAAGTCTCAAAAAAGCCCAGCAGAGATTCTGTTCTCTGGTTAAGTCATGAAGAGCCTTTTGGACAATTGTAGCAAGCTTAGAAAGGAAAAATATAAAACACATGGTTCAAGTATTAAAAGGGTATGAGGAAGTGAAATGGAACTGAATCCTGTGTTTTTAGGAGATAAAAAATTAAGGGAGTGGGAGCAAGATCCTACCCAGCTAAGTTTAGGTCCAGGCATGGTGGTACACGCTTTTAATCCTAGGGGACAAAAACCAAGCAGATCTCTGAGTTCAAGACCTGCCTGGGACAGAGCAAATTCTTAAGTGAAGAAAAGCTTAAATCCAGGCATGTTGGTATACACCTTTAATCCCAGGAGACAGGCATGTAGATCTCTGAGTTCAAGGTCAATCTACAGAGCAAGATCCAGGATAGCTAAGCTTAGGCAGTGATGGAGTTGGAAAACAGAAAGCTGGTGATAATGTAGTAAAACAAGGGGCCATGTTCCAGCCCCAGCTAGCAGTAGAACTCAGCAGCTTGGGCCATGTGTCTCCGGCTTTACAGTCCAAGAGGAGAAGGGGATTACTGGGACAAACTGATGATAGTTAGCTAGAGCTAAGATATTAGTGGTGATTAAGAAGAGATCAGCATCACTGAGGTGGAATCTTCTGGGAAGTGTTTTCTGAGAGCACAAAGAAGTTGTGTTCCAGAGATAGCCAAGGTTGTACCTCATGCTGCAGCTGTACTTGGTAATATGCAAGAGTCACCCAGGTGCTGGTTTTGAAGGCATGAAGGGGTCATGAAGAGCAGCTGAGGCTTGGCACTAGGAGAGGCCAAGGAAGGCCACTGTTGAAGGTGAAGCCATTGAAGGTGCAGCCAGAGTTGAAGTTGACAGCCCAGGACTGAAGAGGTCATGCAAAGGATATGAGGCTTGGCACCGCATAGCAGAAGACCCCAGTGTATTGGAGAAGTCATTACCATGGGATGATCACCAAGAACAGCAGCAGCAGTGGAGTGGATCAACCTGAGCTTAGAGTGTTACAGAGGGCACAGCTGGAGAAGTGATGCCAGCCCTTTGGAGGGGCCCAGATCATCATATGTGGATCCCAGACATTGAAACAAGAAGCTGTAACACTGAAGTTGTCTTGTAGACCCTAAGATGTTCAAGATGCCAGAGGGGTGGGCTATTTGCTGAGGAAAGCTGCTAATGGGGAATGAAACCAGCCCAGGAGAAAGTTGTTCCAGTCAACAAAGATGAAAAAGGAGTTGGAGATCTGAAGACTTATTTGACATCAGCCATGGAGATGCAGAGTTTGGAGTTTGCCCAGCTGTTTCCTGTCTTGCTTTTGGGATTACAGTTAAGTGATAGATCTCAGAAGAGACTTTGAACTTTGGACTTTTAACATTGTTGAGACCGCTACAGACTATAGGGACTTATGAAGTTGGACTAAATGTATCTTGCATTATGCTATGTTAAGGTATGACACCCAGAGACTCATATGTTTGAATAAGCCTACAGGGGCCAGGGAGTGGAATGTGATGATTTGTATATGCTTGGCCCAGGGAGTGGCACTATTAGAAGTGTGGCCCTGTTGGAGTAGGTGTGTCAACTGTGAGTGTGGGCTTTAAGACCTTCATCCTAACTTCCTGAAGTCAGTATTCCACTAGCAGACGCCAGATGAAGATGTTTAACTCTCAGATCCTCCTGCATCATGCCTGCCTGTATGCCGAAATGTTCCTGCCTTGATGATAACAGACTGAACCTCTGAACCTGTAAGCCATAAGCCAGCCCCAATTAAATGTTGTCCTTTATAAGACTTGCCTTGGTCACGGTGTCTGTTCACAGCAGTAAAACCCTAATGAAGACAGCAAGGTCACACAATCTCAAAAAAAAAAAAAAAACAAAAAAAACCTCAAATGTTCTCTCTCATAAGAGGAATTCAGTCAATAATCTATTTATACGTGCAAACAAATGTACAGTTGGGTATAGTATAACAAAGAAAAGACATCAAGAAAGGCTAAATATTAGGTAAAGAGAAAGGACTGAATGCAGGTAATTCAGTTATAAAAGACAAGAGTTATGAAAGAGGATATAAAGCAAATTATTTTTCTGTTCTAATTCTGTTGTGACTTTATTTTGATGGTGGTAAGTATATAATATTCAATACTGAAAGTGTAAAATCTAATGTGATGCTTCCCACAGCTTCCATTTCAAATGCCTACTCTAACTGTATAGAAGCTCACTGAGTTGTACAGATTTGCATCTCTTTAATTTTCATATATAATGTTTATTTGCAAGTTTTTTATTATAAAATTTATTTTAAAAGGTAGCCTATTAAAAAAATAATACAATGGAGAGTCATTGAAGAAGATACCTGGGCTGGAGAGATGGCTCAGTGGTTAAGAGAACTGACTGCACTTCCAGAGGTCCTGAGTTCAAATCCCAGCAACCACATGGTGGCTCACAACCATCTGTAATGAGATCTGATGCCCTCTTCTGGTGTCTGTAGACAACTACAGTGTATTCATATATAATAAATAAATAAATCTTTAAAAAAAAAAAAGAAGAAGATACCTAACACTGAGACATAAGAGAGAGCAGTCCAAAACAAAAACAATAACACAAAACAAAAAACACTCTAGAGACATGGCAAAGGATCCATCACTAATGGTCACAAGAAAACTAGTTAGTCCTTAGGGTATGTTAAGAAACTACCAGAATCCAGAAAAAGAACTACCAAATTATTAGAGATAGGAGTGTTCAGAACTCATAAAGTGCCTTTAAAAGTGCTCCTTCCCATCAATCAGATTAAAAATTGGTTAAAGAATACAGAGTCGGGGGCTGGAGAGATGGCTCAGAGGTTAAGAGCATTGACTGCTCTTTCAGAGGTCTGGAGTTCAAATCCCAGCAACCACATGGTGGCTCACAACCATCCGTAATGAGATAGGATGCCCTATTCTGGTGTGTCTGAAGACAGCGACAGTGTACTCATAAATAAAATAAATAAATAAATCTTTAAAAAAAAAAGAATACAGAGTCCATCCTACGTATGGAGCAATAAATAGTAGGAAGGAGGACGGAGAATATGGGGATCTGCCTCATCTGCTTCTTCCTCCCAAATGTGAGGATTAAAGGTATGCACTACCATACAAGCTAAGTATCTTTTTAAAAACATGTACTAAAATACATTAGAAGAAAAAAAAAACATTGTATTGGAACAACAATAGGCTTTCCAGGAACAAAATTAATATACTTGTGAGACAGGTTGCCTTTATGACAGGCTTCAAATTGGCACTTCAGGAGACTAGGCCTAAATCTCTGTTTCTAAGAACTGGGCAAGTCCAGGCCCTGCCACCTGGCTTAAGGCAAGGACAATGGGTCAGCAGCAGTTTCCAGCCTCCCACACCCTAGCAATGGTTCTGGAATGTCCTAGAGATAGAGCCAACAGATAAAGACAGAGGTCACCTACTGCTCCCCAGAATTCCCCTAATGTACTTTAAATTGGGCCTGCGAGCTCACTGGGGAGCCTCTATTTTGAAAGATGGTAAATCCCAGCATGCTGGACTTCTGCAGAATAAAATGCTCTTTGATTCTGTATATTATTTGAGCCCAGGGTATCATTCTTCAGTGAATCATGGATCTTTACACTTGAAGACAGAACACCATAAAATTAGTCAAGATAGAAGCAGAATTCAAATAGCCTGAACAAAGCGGGGACCCAATGCAAACTCCTGTATATATTTGGTAATCCTAGTTTTATCTAATTAAGTGGAGGAGACCAACAAGGGAAAAGACTTACATAAGGAGTAGCTCCAAGATCCCCCAATATATCAGCATCAGCTCTAGCTACAGAGGGTCAAGTGGACTACCTTTTTTTTTTTTTGGTTTTTCGAGATAGGGTTTCTCTGTGTAGCCCTGGCTGTCCTGGAACTCACTCTGTAGACCAGGCTGGCCTTGAACTCAGAAATCCGCCTGCCTCTGCCTCCCAAGTGCTGGGATTAAAGGCGTGCGCCACCACCGCCCGGCCCAGGTGGACTACTTTTTGATCCACTGATTTGATCCAGAAACTTTTCTAGCTATGCAAGGAAAACTAAGGGAATGTATCTGCCAAGGACCTGCCTCAGCTTGGAGAGTGTTCTGAGAGAAGGGGTGTCCGGGAGCGGCGAAGTCAAATCGTGGGTACAAGCTGAGAACCTATGTTCTGCTTTTTCAGTCTGCTTCTCTCTGTTCTGTTCTCTCTCTGGAGATTTGTCTGTCTATATTCTGCTAGCTTGCTATCTATCCTAAGGGATCTCTCTGTCCTGTTTGCTTGCCAGCTCTCCATGCACTTCTTCTTATCCTAAGGAATTCTCTGCATAGCTAATCTCCTGCAGAAGACAGGTCCAGTCTTTTATTTTATGTATTTACTCCAGGTTTCCTTTTGATTATCTTACAAATCAGCATCCTGTGACACCAGCCCTTTGATTCTTAGGAGACAGCATGCATACTTTTTTTCTTAACATTGCAAAAGAATTCAGAGATCTGCCTGCCTCAGTTAAGCACAGATGATAAACTAGTTGGGTGGGAGCCTGCCCTGAAATTACCATTTCAGCCATTTCTGAACCTAACCTCCATCTGTTCTAGGCTGATCCAGAACTCAGGAATAGATCGGCCTTTGTAAGCATGAACAACAACAACAACAAAAACTTAGTTGGGTGAGATCTCCTGCAATCAGCACTCCCTAAACCTGCCTCCTTCCTTAGTAATTTTCTAACAAGTTGGCTCACAGTGCAGCTGCTTTTGTTCCTTAAGATTCGTGAAGCCCATCATATAATTCATGTTGCATCCTTATTCTATGCATAGTTGAGAAATTATATATTTTTGAACTCATATATTTAGAGTTCTTTCTCATAACCTTAAGGGCTGTCCTGACATTTACCGTTTTGCCAAGACATAGCCACACCCTTGACTCCTGGACTCCTGCTATTTCTAATTATCATTGGAGTCATTAACGTTAACAGGGAGCACATTCCTCAGAAAGGAGTCCTCCACTTCTCGTGGGTCCAGAAAATATGTACATTATTACACAAGCAAGCTTTATACCCACAGCAGCCATCGTGATTCTTAGAGACTTACATCAGGGACCTGTCTCAGGGGCAGGAACTGAGAGACCAGAACAACTCCATCTTGGATTCAGGATCCATCATAGAAAATCTGACCTAAGGTTGAACCAGTAAGTTAACCATTAAGTTAACCATTAAGTTAACCATTAAGTTAACCATTAAGTTAACCATTAAGTCCGGACCTAGAACTAGTCTAACAACCACCAATCAGGAGGGAAACAGAAATTACAGTTGTATCTAAAGACACCTTTTTACAAAAGATTGTGGTTTGGCTCCCAGCACCAGCCAATCATTTTAAAGAGGAGCAAACTCCGTAACAGCCCCTCAACCAGACTGTGCCAAGCTGAATGCCTCCTTGCTCACTTGCTTGCCTCTCTGAATGCTTGCTTAAAATTGGGCTTGGAGCTTCACCCTCCTGTCCTGCTGCAACTGGGTTGGCAGTTGAATCAAAAGACCCTAATGAGATTACATTAGAACTGGCTCCTTGGTGGTCTTTTGGGGTTCAAGATCTTGAACGGGCACAACAGAATCATGTCACTCTGTCCCCACCAAGGCCACACCAGGCTTGGCACATACCCACACGCATATTATCAATACTAACAACAGTATTGATAACCAGAATATAACACAAAGGCCCGGGTAATCTTCAGAATACATTTTTGGCTAGAGATGCCGCTCACTTGGTAGAGTGCTTCCCGAGCATACACAAGGCACCACATAAATGGTGGTGTACATCCACAATCCTAACACTGGGAGGTGGAAGTGAGAGGATTACAAGTTGAAGTCATTTCCAGGTACACGGGGAGCTCTAGAAATCTAGCTAGCCAGAAATCCAATAGAAAAAGAAGACCTAAGACATACTTTATTATAATCATTACTGATTATATTTTATGTGTCTCACATAGTATTTCTAATTTCTTATGCCTCAAACTATAAACAGGAAAGCAGTACATAACTTGCTATCTGGAAAGCTTCTAAGGTGACAAGTAAAAGTATAGAACACTGCCTTGGCTGGCTTGAAACTCACTATGTAGACCAGGATAGCTCAAACTCATACAGATCAACTGCCTTTGCCTCCTGATTGTTGGGATTAAAGGTGTGCATCATCACAACCAGCTTAAGGAGTCATAGTAAGAGATTTGAAAGAGACTTTGAACAGTATTGAGACTATTAACAACTATAAAGTCTTCTGAATTTGGACTAAATGCATTTTTGCATCATGAGATGACCATGAGCCCACAGGGGCCCATAGATAGAATGGGGTGTTTGAGACATTTCTCCACAGGTTCATGTATTTGAACACAAACTTCCTATATGGCATTATTTGGGGAGTTTGTGGAAACTTTAGATGGTGCATTTTTGCTGAAGGGTAAAAAATAATTCATAAAAGCAATTAAAAAATTTTAACTACTTGGTAATTTTCAAAACAGCTAATTACTAAGACATTCTGAGAGAGACACTGAATGTCAGAAACTATCAAGCAATGCTTAATTAAAAACTATACAGAATTAAGCTACCATTAAAAATCAGCCCAGACTGGGCAGTGGTGGCGCACGCCTTTAATCCCAGCACTTGGGAGGCAGAGGCAGGTGGATTTCTGAGTTTGATACCAGCCTGGTCTACAGAGTGAGTTCCAGGATAGCCAGAGCTACACAGAGAAACCCTGTCTCGAAACAAAACAAAACAAAACAAAAATAAAAAGAAAGAAAAACAAAACAGAAAACCCCAAAAAAAACAAAAACAAAAAATCAGCCCAGCAGCCCAATGGTACTGGAAGGTCAGTCTACTAAAGAGAACAATGACTGACAAGTTATTACTACTCAAAACATGTCGTAGGTAGCAGTGATTTTAAGTTATGCAATTTTAGTAATAATAATTGTCTTATCCACTCTTGGCTCTCTGCCTGCTTTAGTGACATTGAATGTCTTGTGTCTCTTCATGTGTCTCATTCTTGCTGTGTTGCCACTGCCTCCACTGCCAGCTGCTCATAGTGTTTTGTTAGTTTGTTCAAGTCTTGGCTTTTCAAAACATAAAGGAAAATGAGCACCTGGAAGAGACCACCACCTGTTTTCCATTACTCTTGATTCCCAAATTATATTTACTGTTCTGATGATAGTTACTATTACTTATTTAATGTTGAGCAGCTGTAGCCAAGGGTACAACATCTGACTAACATATACAAGGCCTGTGTTCAATCTTCAGCTCTAGAAAACCAAACAAAGTTATTTGTTGCAGGATATTTAGAGCACACTATGAACCCTGAGATTGTATTATTTACTGGAAAAACCTGCTTCTAGTTGTGGTGTGGTTCAGTCTTAGCACACACCTTTTACCCCTCAGATTGGAATATAAACACCTTTAATACACATCTTTAATTCCAAACAAAGTAAAGTTAATTTGTAGAAGGAAGTACCCATGTTTGAAAGTGATGTCTAATTGAGTAGCAGACAAAATGACAAATTAGAGAAAGATTTGACAGAATGGAATATGTCTAACTCTCACAAGAATAGAGAGAAAAGAGAGGCTATTTAAGAGAGAGCAGTGAAGAGAGGAGAGGAAACGGGAGGGGAAGGGAGGGGGAGGGGAGGGGGATGGAAGGGGAGGGAGGGGGAGGGGAGGGGAGGAGAAGGGAGGGAGGGAGGGGAGGGGGGAGAGGAGGGGAGGGGAGGGAGGGGGGGAGGGGAGGGAGGGGGGAGAGGAGAGGAGTAAAGAGAGGGCAGTTTTACTAGGATAGTGGTACAGAGACAAGTAGTAGAGAGAGAACAAGCTAGACACAGGCAAAACCAGAATGGGCCAGAGAATGAGAAGAAGCCAGAAGATTAGAACAGATGGCCAAAGTTAGTATGAGCCACACGGAGCAATTGAGAGAAAAAAATGAAAGAAACCAGATTGAATCAGTCAGCATGGAGAGGAGTTCTGAGCCAGAACAGCTGAGTTAGCCAGTCAATCAGAGTTCAGAAAGAGCTAGAAAGGGTGAGCTTATTCAGCAGTAAGTCTCAGAGCTGAAACCATTCTAGGCCTAGATAAGATTATACAAAGGCTAGAAGCTTCCAGGACTAGGCCTAGCTTAGCAGATGGAGGCAGTAAGCCTCCAAGATGACAACTAGAGCAGGAGAATAAAGTTACTTTTACACTTATTTACTACCTATTTTGTCCCATTAGGATATACACAAGGTGTATGTAGGAAGAAGTATTTATTCACCATTATATCCACAATGTAAAGTAATAGTTATTTCGTATATTAACAAGGAAAGCAAAGATTGTGTAAATGGCACTGAGGCAAGAAAATGGGGCAGAATAAGTTCCAGTAAAACCTCACACAAAGGCTTGGATCAAAGACACCAGTCAAGAGAGGAAGATGGGAAAGCTCCCCAACCAAGACTGCCAAATAACAGATAAAGTAAGAACTAGAAAAGCCTATTATAATGCAAATGCAAGAAAAAGTGGGTGGGATGCAAACAGCTAAGGAAGGGTCACAGTACTCTTACTGTTGAGCTTCTCATCTTCTAACTCTAGCCTGCTGTCTGCATTACCATCTACACGCCCCTGTCCAATTTCTCATTCTAGAATACATGAACGTGGAAATCAGTGAGAACAACAGAGTAATGCTTCAGAAGACCTGGCCTCCATAAAAGCAATCAAGTGTTAGAAACATTGTCAGAGAAAGTTTTTCTCAATTGTGGAAATTAATCAAAGGCCTAAAGCAAACTGAGAAGTATATATCTAAAAAACTAGCTGTGGAGATGGTTGAGTGGATAGGGCTCTTGCCATGCAAGTCTGAAGGCTAGAGTTCAGAGACAGGATCTGCAAACTCAAATAGAAGAGATAGAAGTGTGTTGTCTCAGCATTCTTAAAGGGAGATGGGTGTTGGAGGCAAGAAAATCCCAGGAAACAAAGGGCCAGCTTGAGTAGAAACTATCAACAGCAAGAGACCCTGCTTCAAATAAGGGAGAAAGTTAAGGACCAACAGTCTTACAAATCGTACACATTATATACACATATACTATATCCATATCACCCACACGTGGGGGTGTGAATCTTAGTCAAAACCTGAGAGCTCTGTAGAATTTTAATGTACCCTATTTCCATCTTCCATAGTAGCTCTGAAAACAAAACAGCCCACAATTACAGTGAAAACCACAAGGGGCAACCACTGAAGGACACATGGGGTTAAAGTGTCTTCAAGGCTTCATCACAGAAAATGTAATCATATGGCCTATTGGCAATTTTCCACCTACAAAGCTATCATTGCCTGGCACTGACCTGGAGTGTAGCCAATGTCAAAAGTCATTCCCTAGAGGTAGTTGTTGAAAACTGGAACTTTTTTCCCTTAGAAACATCATGGCTCCTTAAAGTACTGGGAAAACAAATGGAACAAATGTTTTGACAACCAAAAAAATTAAAAAGAAAATCTAGGGAACCAGCTGAGTATGGTAGCCCATGCCTACAATTCCAGTGTTTAGAAGATTGAGGCAGAAGATTCAAGAGTTCAAGGTCATTCTCAGCTGTAAGAGACCCTAACTCAGTCAATGAAACAAAGAGGAATGAGATGGCCACAGAAATTCCCAAGAATCTAGAAGGTAATATCCAATTATGAAGGACCTATATAAACATGCTAAGTATACTGTATGTTTAAGCAATATAGACACAGAATTAATCAAAGTGTAAAAAAATAAATGACAAGAAAATATGAATTTTAGAATAAACTTTTGAACAATAAACAAATATTTAAAGAAGCTGGTTTTCAAAGAACAGAATCAAAAAATGACGTCTCTGGATTTGATAACATTTTAACCTCTATAAAAATTCCCATCCTTACTTAGTTAACAGACACAATTCAAAACAAGCTTTTTTAAGGTCAAAATATATAAGTGAATTGATATTTTCCTTTTTGCATTTTCTCGACATTTTTATTGTAGTATATCAAAATTTACTACCTTATCTCTGTGTACAGTTGGGTGATGCTAACATTCATTCATAAGGTTGTATAATCATCACCATCTATCTTCATGTTCTTTTCAACTCGTAAAACTTAAATTCTATAACACTTAAACAATACTCCCATGTTGTCTCTGGTCTCACTCATTCCCTAGTAGCCACCATTCTACTGTATGTCTTCTTGGTTTCTGAGCACTCTAAGTACCTCATACAAGTAGAATCAGTATTTTGTGTGTCTAGTTAATGTCTCAAAATTCTTACTTCAAAATTCATACTTATCATAGAATACTGAAAAATGCCCTTCTTTGTTAAGGCTGGATAATATTCCATTACATGCATAGAACATTTTACATTTTGCTAATCAACTCATCTGTTAATGGGTACTTGAACTGCTTCCAAGTTTTAGGTATTGTGAATGATGTTGCTATGAACATGGGTATACAAATATTTTAAGACCCTGTCCTTAATTACTTTGGTATTATACATAATGCAATCTCTAAAAGAGAAAGCAGGAAACTTTAATGGAGCATGTGGGTGCTGGGAATTGAACCTAGTCCTCTGGAAGATCAGTCAGTGCTCTTAACCCTGAGCTATCCCTCTAGCCTCTAAGGTTTTCTATATACTCAGCCTAAATTTTCTCCTGAATGGTGAAATAGCCTGATGGTGGTGGCAGCCTTTAATCCCAGCACTCTGGAGGCAGAAGCAGATGGATATCTGTGAGTTTGAGACCAGCCTGGTGTACAGAATCCTGCACTATCTAGTTTAGGCTGGCCTCAAACTTGTAATCCTGCTTTAAAGGTGATTACATTACAGGCATACACTTCCACACCTGCCAAGACTACCCAAACTTTGAAGATCTCACTCATAGAATATCATACATGTGATTATGCTGAGAACATCATGTTTATTCCACTTGGTCAGCAAGGTCCTTTAATAAAAGTACATTTATGCCACATATTAGAAGAACTGTATGAAAATTTAGCAGTTTTCCATATTAATGATACCCTTGGAGTATACCAAAATATCCCCTTCAAATGAATGGCTCAGCCATCCTTTATCACTTAGAAAGAAGCTGTTCTGGTTAATCGTAATTGTCAACTTGACTGAATTTAGAATCACTATGGAAACACACCTCTGCATGTGTCTTGGGAGAGTATTTCAGAAAGGTTTGACTGAAAAGAGAAGACTCCCTTAATGTGGGAGGTACCAACTGATGAGTTGGGGTCCTGGACTGAAGTGAGGGAAATGAGCTGACCAGCATTTTCTCTTTACTTGATGTGAGTGAAATGTGACCAGCTGCCTTACATTCCTGCTGCCATGATCTGCCCACCATAATGGACTCTACCCTAAACAATGAGTCAAACCCTTCCTTCCTTCTCTTGTTCTTGTAAGGCATTTTGTCACAATAATGAAAAAGATATACAAGTTATCTGAAAGGCCAGCTTAAATTCTAGAAATAACATCAATCATGTTTATGTTGCTTTGTCACATTTCCCAGATAACTCAGAAGGCTGACAGTTTTAAAAGGGGCCCAAGACAAGAACAAGCAACAAACCAAGGTGGCAGTATAACTATGTTATCATTTGGCAATTAAATCCAGCAAACTTAGTGGTATTCACATGTCTAAGACAGATGACAAGGTAGCTAGATAAAGCTACCAGTAGGTGCCTGTAGAAACATCGCAACATGAGACTACTAGGTCAGGAGCTCCACATAAAGCAAGGGTTCCCAGCCTTGGCACAGCCTGCATTTTGGTCATCTCTGACATTGTGAGAGACTGTACTATGCATACAAGGTAGGATGTTTTGAGGATCTCAAATCACTACCCACAAGAGGCCACTCACAGTTTCTCTAAATTTCACAAACTATCTCCAAATACTATCAAATATGCCCTTGGAAGCAAAACTGCCCTGGCTGAGAACTACTACTTGAAAAGAAAGGAACTATGCCTCCTGAAGATGATCATTCTCTTTTCAAGAAACAGCTCCTTGCTTGGCTTTTCAACCCTGCAAGAGAGTAAGCTCCCAACATGATGATGTAACCTAAACACCTTCAAGAACTGAGTGTCTGCTCCACCAAGCCACAAGGTTGATGTGCCAGCAGCATTTCCTCATTAATGGAAGTGACAGACACACATTGGTTCTTTTCTCCTCTTCAGTACACGAAAGAGGACCTTTATTTCTCTATCTTCTAGTTAGATGTGAATTGATGAGTTGTTTTAATCAAAAGGTAAAAACAACTTCTAAAAAGTCACTGCCAGAAAGCACTAGCATATCAGTCCCTCTCTGTTCTGATAACCAATAGAGTCAAGAGGATGTACTCTAACCCACCAAGTGAAGACAGCTGCCTGTAACCACCTAGGCCAGCAGCAGATTTCACAAAGCAGTAAGTACAGCTTTTTCTTTCAAAACAAACAAACTAACAAACAAACCCAAACTATTATTTGAAGATTGGTTGTTACTGTGACCACATTATCAGCTGACTCTCACTACAAGCAGTTATACAACAAGATTACAGCAAGCCACAAAAGCACAAGAGAGAAATACCTTTAGAATCTAGAGCTTTTACTTGTACTACATGTCACCCCACCTTATTCTATGGCCTTGGTCTTGTAAACTTCCCTACAACCAAAGGAAAAAAAATGACTTTGGCTTGTGTGTGGTTTCATAAAATAAACTGGAATTACTATAACAAAGTAGCCTACTAGGAAGAAGAAAAGGAAATACCCCCAGTAGCTCAGCTTTACATGGTGTGTGTGTGTGTATATGTATATATGTATATATGTAAAAGGAGAGGTGACCAAAGGTACGAATATAAAGTTTTGGCTAAATGGTTTTATAGTCAGTACTTCCTTTCCTTACTAGGCTTATGAAAAAATGGCCCCATTAGCAGGGTTGAGATATAAATTAAACAATCTTTAAAAAAAACAAAAGCAAAACAACCAGTCTTGTTAAGCAATCCAATTTGCAATCCTGCCTAAGTACTGGAATGACAGTTGAGTACCCTCACATCCAGCATTCCCTCATCAAAGCAGATCAGCAATTCCATGAGAAACTAGGCTGTCTCACTTCTTCAAGCATTGTCTGGCCAGGCAGTGGTGGCACATGCCTTTAATCCCAGCACTTGAGAGGCAGAGGCAGGCGGATTTCTGAGTTCGAGGCCAGCCTGGTCTACAGAGTGAGTTCCAGGACAGCCAGGGCTACACAGAGAAACCCTGTCTCGAAAAACAAACAAAAAAATTAGAAAAAAAAAAGAAAAAAAAAAACGTTGTCTGTATTCCTCTCCTCCTGGGAATACCTTTAACCATGTGCTTACTATCTTACCACTCTTCAAACTCTCAAATGAAGACACTTCCTCTTATAAAGCTTCTCCCTCCATCAATGCAGTCTTCCTCTCCCACCCCAAGTTGTCAGCCTAGGGTCCAGGACTCTGAAAAGAACTCATAATACTTCAAGAAGAACAAAGTTATAATTCCTTTATCAACTTATAACTAAGACTTATATTTTCATTAGATTATAAATGTACATGGGGGCACAAAGTTTTTTTGTGATTTGAATTCTAATAGAAATTACTGGTATTTTCATTGTCAAATTAATAGTTATTAGAGACATTAAAACATCATTTGTGTTCATTACTGTTTCATGATATATTTCTGCCCCCACCTTGGCTAATCTCACTTACCCAGATATAATATAGTTAAACATTATCTTAGGAGTTTCTTTGAAGTTCCTGTGGATGGCAGTTAACTATATGTAGAAACACATTTCCTTTGCTTGGGGTGGGTGATTTTCACACAATCAGTTGGAGGCCCACATAGAACAAAAAATGCTAAACCTTCCCCAGGTAAAAGTGTATTCTTCCTGCCTGAATATGTCTTTCCCCTAGGACATCAGCATTTTCTTACCCTTGGGGTCAAACCTTTTCCTTTTCTGTGTCTCAAGCCAGACAGTTTTGGTTTAGAGTAACTACATCATCTCTGGCTCTTAGGCATCTGGACACTGACGGGAACTACACTATCAACTAACTCTGTTGAGCTGCTTGCCAACTATCTTGCAGTTCTTGAGCCTGGTTAACTTAGCCACAAGAATCAATTTTTAACCAGTTTTATAATGAATCACACAGAAGCATCCTTTATTGGTGGTTGTTTTTTTGGACAACACTGATGAATGTAAAAGATGAAAATATACACTAAAACCATCTCCTGAACCTTTTGGAACAGAGAATATTTATTATTATTATTATTATTATTATTATTATTATAGGTTTTTTCGAGACAGGGTTTCTCTGTGTAGCCCTGGCTGTCCTGGAACTCACTCTGTAGACCAGGCTGGCCTCGAACTCAGAAATCCTTTGCTTCCCAAGTGCTGGGACTAAAGGTGTGCGCCACCACTGCTCAGCCAGGCTCCTTCTTTGTTTCTCCTTTGTCTTGTTTACTTTGTGTCTTCCATTGTCAAGGTTATCTAGTAATACTGGCTGACTAGTTCTAGGCAGAAGAAAGAAACATAAAGTGGGCACACTCATCTTTTAAGAAACATCTTTAGAAACCCTCTGCAGAACTTCTTTGATTTTAATGAGTGAAATTTAGTCTTTCATAATACACGGTTGCAGATAAAGTTTAGAAATGGCTTAGTTGAGTGTATAGACTAGATCAGTGGGCTCAGGGATAGGGCTCTATGTTGTATATAAACCAGTGATCTTTTTCAAATTTGTTTCTTTTCCTTTTTATTTTGTCTGTTGTTGATTGCCTGTTGTTGCTAAGCTGTTCATTCAATATCAATGAACTTCTGTGTACTTGATCTTATTAAGAACTAGAAACGTGCAGGCAGTGGTGGCACATGCCTTTAATGCCAGCACTTGGGAGGCAGAGGCAGGCGGATTTCTGAGTTCTAGGTCAGCCTGGTCTACAGAGTGAGTTCCAGGACAGCCAGGGCTACACAGAGAAACTCTGTCTCAAAAAACAAACAAGCAAAAAAGAAGGAGCCTGGATCCCTGACAACTCTCAAGTGTATCAGTCCTACACTTTTTATTTCTGACTTCTAAAAATTTAGACAAAGAAGTGAACTATATTTTTAAAGCAGAGGTTACTTGTTTCTTATCTGATTTTTAATTTGTTATTTCTTATTCTTAATTTTTATTTATGTTTTGTTTTGTTGAGACAGGGTTTCTCTATATAGCCCTGACTGTCCTGAATCTCATTCTATAGACCAGGCTGGCTTCAAACTCAGAGATCTGCCTGCCTCTGCCTCCAGAGTGCTGTGATTAAAGACATGCACCACCACTTTCTTACTTGTTTTTAGCAGCCAAACACAATTCCCAAATGGTAAGGAAGAAAGTGGACTTTAGCAATAAATCTGTGGTGTACTAGACACCTTGAGCCACTTCAGCTATGCCTTAATGTAGATTACTGTCAAGTATTTCTACAGCAATGGGAAGGGCAAGGAGAAAGCAAGATGGGCTGAGGAGCCTCTATTCTCTGAGGGGACACCACAATTACAGTTCAGCTGAAGGGTTAAAGGAAGCCAGTACACTGACAACTGTCATACTACAGCACTGCTCTCTCTCACTGACACTAAAGGTTCTGGTGAGGAGCTCACCACAATGATAGCTGTCATACTACATACAGTACTCTCTTGCACTCGGTACTGACATTGTGGGTTATAGTATAAAAAAGGGATCCAGCTTGCAAAACTCACTAGGAAAACAAAACTGCAAGAAAATCAAAATTAGGGAAATAAAATATTTTATTGAAAAGATGTTTAAAAGTTGTTTAAGAGACTGAAGACACGGGTCAGAGGTTAAGAAAATTGGTTGTTCTTTCAGAGGGTCCAGGTTCAATTCCCTTCTCATATGGCAATTCACAACTGTCTGTAAAACCAATTCCAGGGAATCTGATGCCCTCTGCTGGCCACCATGGGCACCAGATGTACACAGTACACAGACATACTAATAAAGCACCTATGCACATACATAAAAATTTCTAAAACACTGTTTAAAAGTTGCACTAATTCTTACTTTAAAAAGAGAACAACTGTCAGGCAGTGGTGGTGCACGCCTTTAATCCCAGCACTTGGGAGGCAGAGGCAGGCGGATTTCTGAGTTCGAGGCCAGCCTGGTCTACAGAGTGAGTTCCAGGACAGCTAGGGCTGCACAGAGAAACCCTGTCTTGAAAAACAAACAAACAAACAAGAGAGAGAACAACTGACTCAAATTCAAACTTGAAGAAACACTGATATAACAAAAGTTAAGGCTCATTTTCATTATCACATTTTTCTAATTCATAAAAATTCTTGATAAAAGTGACCAAATGGGATTCCTGAGGTTGCCACTCCACCTTCGGCGTAGGGCAGCGCCAATGCATTGGATTATTAATCATTAAAATTCCTCTTGCTTTTTGCATGGAAAAAAATTCTCTGGGGCTGGAGAGATGGCTCAGTGGTTAAGAGCACTGACTGCTCTTCTAGAGGTCCTGAGTTCAATTCCCAGCAACCACATGGTGGCTCACAACCATCTGTAATGGGATCTGATGCTCTCTTCTGGTGTGTCTGGAGACAGCTACAGTATACTAATACTCATATACATAAAATAAATAAATTTAAAAAGAAAGTTCATTAATTAAAAAAATTCTCAACAAATCCTTCATGCTTTCCCATTTAATGTTTTCTGCACTTGTATTTTAAACTTTAGGATCTTTTTGCAACTTTTTATTTTTGCATGTGGTATGTGTATGGGTCACAATGCCACTGCGTATGCTGAAGATAAGAGAACAACTTTTCGAAGTGGTTTCCTCCTTTCACCTTGGTGTGGATTTGAGGACTGAGCTCAGAGCATCAGGCTTGGAGGGGAAAGCCTTTATTCACAGAGCCATGTTGCCACTCCAGGTTTTCAAGTTTTTATTTGATGTCTTAGCAAACCTTTTCACAAATCCTTACAGAGATTATGTCATTTATAGATTTTCTTTGTTCACATTGTTCACACTGACCTAGGGCTCTGCAGCACACGTCTCTATAATGCACTACTAACAAACTACATCCCTAGCCTCTAGACTGTTTTATATTCTTAAAGAAAATAAAACATAACCTGGTCCCTCTGTGGCTTACTCCAGAACTACAAAAAGGATTACATAATCCAATAGTATAAAACACAAATATGTAGTGCTTCATTGTCCTAAACATAAAAAAAGACAGCTGATAATCCAACAAGTCCAGTACTGGGTATATATCCAAATGAATAGAAATCAGTAGTAAGAGACACTGATATCCTGTGTTTATTGCAGAACAATTCACAATAGCCAAAAAATAAGTGTCTACCAACTACTGAATGAGTACAGCTCATATGTCTCACAGATTATATATATATAAATAAAATAATCGAGTGTTAATGAGTTCAAGGATAGAATCTTGTCATCAGTGACAGCATGGATAGATCTGTAGTACATCATTGTAAATGTTAGTAACAGAAAGACAAATATCACATGATCTCACTCATATATATAATCTTTAAGTTTTGATCTCATAGAAGTAGAGAGTAAATCTAGGAAGAATTTTTTTTTTTTTTTTGGTTTTCTGTTTTTGTTTGACAGGGTTTCTCTTTGTATAGTCCTGGCTGTCCTGAAACTCACTCTGTAGACCAGAGATCAGCCTGCCTCTGCCTCCCGAGTACTGGGATCAAAGGCATGCTCTACCACTGCCCAGCACATAATCATTTTTAAAAAGAACCAAGGATTTCTTCAATAAGAGTTAACAGGGTCTCATGTAACCTAGGATGACTTCAAACCTATATAACTAAACTCTGGGCTCATAGGTGTATACAACTATGTCTGGTTTATGATGTACTAGGTAGGGATTGAACCCAGCCAAACAGTCTATCAACCAAACTACATTTCCAGTTCCATTAATAAAACGTTAAAGGAAACATTCCAAAGCTAGGTAGAAGCATACTTGTAATCCATCATTCAGAAATCAGAGGCAAATCAAACTAACCCAAAAGCAAACAAGAAAGATAACATCAGGATTCTAGCTTCAGTACTTTAACAAGATGATATAAGAGAAAATACAGCCAGGTGTGGCAGTGTCACCTGTAATGCCAACTCTGAAAAGGTCAGAATATTTATGTATTCATAAGCTAGCTCTCAAAAAAAAAAAAAGAAAAAAAGAAAGGAGGAGGAAGAAGAGAAAGAAGGAGGTCAATCAGTCATATGATGGACAATGAATTAACTTACTTAAATTTCTTGATGGCCACAGTTACTCTACAGCAAAATGACTACCTAGTGACCCATCTTTACCATTCAATATCAGTGCCTTTTACCACAATATATGACTATTATTTTGGCAGCTAATCCTCAAACCTAAATATTGTAACTTTATAAATAATTAAATCACACCATGCTATATATTACATATTTGAATTTATACTCCTTCCTATTTAGTTTTTCTAATATGTGTCTTAAAACAGCTAAATCTCTAAACACTAGGCTTAAAGTCCTTAAGTTTCTAAACTTGACCTATGTCAAGGTCAAAAGATTTGCAATTCTAAGTTTACTACATATTATGAGCCAATATTTATATAATTATATCAATGTTCTATTGGAAACTGTTTATTCAAGACAGCATTTCTCTGTATAGCCCTAGTTGTCCTGGAATTCAGAAAAATCTCCCCGCCTCTGCCTTCCAAGTGCTGGGATTAAAGGTGTGTGCCACCACCAGCCAACTAAACTTGCAATTCCTATTTCTAAATTTTAATTTAATTCTAAGACAATATAGCTTTCTGAAACATGAGGAAAATAAGATGAGTAAATACTTTGTAAATTAATTAGTATAGGTCTAATTTGTAAAAAGAAAATGCCTGACTTATGGAAAGTGGTTAAGTGCCAAGTAGAAACTAATTCAAACCAAAACATTAAGCACATTTTTATTTTTGGCAACTTCAACTTCTGGCTAGAAAACTACTCTAGCTATGACATTAAATAGAAACAGTTTATTGAGCTATAAAATCCTGGTAGATTTGGCAGCTGGTTCACTCAGCTAAAGCTGCTGTTACTGGTTCATACCCTCAAGTGACAGAATCTAAATTAGATCAAAGGTTCTTATGTGAAGTCCAGATGTAAATCAAATCATTCAGGGATTCCCCCTCCCCCTCTCTCCAAATGCATATTCCATCTTTAAGATTCTAAAGGGAAGCACAGATAAAACATATGCGTGTGTCCTTTTTTACCAACTAAAAATCCTCCTGGACTATTTTGAGATCTCTCTCTCTTCACAGAGGAATCTCAAAAGTAGGTCCAACTCTTCCATCAGTAGTGTGCATGTATGGTTGTGTGCAGGTAGTGTGACTGCTGTGTGTCGGTGCACATATGTGCACATGTATGTATGTATGTATGTATGTAAAGGCTACAGGTTGATTTGGTGTCTTCCACATTCACTCTGCACCTTATGTACATTGAGGCATGTTCAGCTGGATCCAAAGCTTGCCAGTGTGACTAGTCCAGGTAGTCAGCTTGCACTAGTGGGTTCCCATCTCTGCCTCTTTAAGTGCTAGGATTATGGACTGGCCATCAATGCCCATCTGGCATGTATGTTGGTCCTGGATATCCAAATTCTTGCATGGCAGGTGCTATACATGCTAAGCCATCTCCCTAGCCCTCAAAGCCCCCTCCTTTTAAAAAAGAATTATATTATTGTAAGCATAAGAAACAGACCTAGGAAAAGGACAAGCTCATCCGGAGATTGTGGCAGCAAAGAACTGTACAGTAGGTGTAAACCACTTTCCTAGATTTCTGTGCCAGCACTCACTGGAATCCACTATATTATATTTTAGATACTGAGAAATATTCAGTTCCTATAGTGAGAAAAGTACATAGTCTACAAAACTCGAAAACATAAAGGGAAAATATTCTGGAGGTGGGGAAAAAACAAGCAATGAAACACACACACACACAAATCTGTTGCTCTGGCATTAAAAGAACAAAATATTATTTTTGTTGACAATATAACTTCGTTGAGGTTTCTACCCATGTTTTATCATTTAAAAAAATGATTGAGGAAAGCAGATAACTTTAGGTAGTACTGTTTTTTTTTTTTTCTATAATGAAGTTCAGTCAGGCTGAAAATCATTCTAGAACTTACTATACTATAGTAAGATGTAAAAGCATACTACGAGCAATGAAAACAAATCCATACTAGCTGTTAAGAAAGACTTTAGGACTGGCTGTGGTGGTGTATGCCATTAATCCCAGTACTCAGGAAGCAAGGTGAGTGAATATCTATGAGTTCAAGGCTAGCCTGCTTTACATAGTGACTGTCTGGAGAGAAAGAGAGGTGAGAGAAAGAGGAGAGACAAGGAGTGAGGGAGGGAGGGAGGAAGGGAGGGAGGGTGGAAAGGGAGAGGGAGAGGGAGAGGGAGAGGGAGGAGGGAGAGGGAGAGGGAGAGGGAGAGAGAGAGAGAGAGAGAGAGAGAGACTGAGTAAAGGTTATATTAAGAAGCAAAACTTTCAAGATCCATTTTGAAACAAGCAAAAATATTACTTCCTTACAATCAGTGTATCAAATCACTTACAAATAGCTTTGACACTGCAATTTTTCAAAAGACAGAATCTCTATGATTTATAAATAATCATCCAGATACCATTAGAAGTCAAGTTGGGACTGTTTTTTAAACTCTTTGGTAATTCCCTACTCAAGCGTTCAATTTATGGCATTCTACAATGACACCTACTGGCCACTGAAAATCAGCCATTAGTTCTCTCAAACAGCTAGAGTGGGCTGGTTACATAAGAGAAACACAGAAACACACATGCTTTCTCTTAAATCAACCTACCTAAAAGCAAATATTTGTTTAAAATATGCAAACACTGCATTTTTTGTATGTAAAGCACTATAGAATTTCACCTAAAGCAAAAAATGTAAGTTTTCTTTGTGACTAAAATATCATTATTCTTGTAAAAAGATAAGACAAGTAATAAAACACCAGTATTATTTAAAATTGTTTATTTAAAGCACTGACAAATACTTCAGTGTGCTGGGCATTTCAAAACAAATACTAACGATCCATTTCTACTCAAACAATATTTGAGAGAAAAAAATCAAAATTCTAATTTTATATGTATATGTATAAATGTTTGTGTATATGTATGTTTATGTGTATGTATAAATGATCAACAGTAGCATAAAGGCTATATCTTAGAAAGTTTTTCTAACATGTAGTTAAACAATAATCCCAGTAAGAGAATATACTTCCTTGACACTACATTTGTCCTTTTCTTCTAACTTGACGGCAGCATCTCAAGCAGCTTACACTTTAGTAATTTATAGTGCTACTTTTTAAAGACTTTTCCAGTCTTTGAAGATATTTTTCCTAAGAGTTATAAAAGCACGTGCCCTTCCACAATATGCACTGACAGGAGTTTGCTTTAGGACTGTATTTCACCAAACTGTGGATTAAAAGACTTTTCAAAACAAAATAGTCTTAAACTTGTAAATAAATTTTATTTATGTCCATGACATTCAAGGAGCTTATTTTTAAAGCCTAAGGCATAACTCACAACTAGCTCCTCAGACTTAACAAGGGAAATCACTTAAAGTTGACACTCCTTTGTTAAGATTTCCACTTTATTTTCACAGTCCTCAACGTCCAAACATTGGGGGCGAGTTGTTACCAATTTACTGTTCACTTTCTAATCTGCATTTACCTTCTATAGATTTAAAAAGCTCTCCACTTTTCTGAAGGTTAAAACCGCAAAGCAAATTCGTGTACTACAAAACACGAATCTGACAACATTCATCTAAAGCTAACGTCGTGTTGTCTCGAAACTCAAGTCCATATTTGGGATAAGCGCTTCGTGACTACTCTTGCCTTCACGTTGTCCTCCTCCTACAGACCCTGCCTCGGTAGAGAAAACACTGGAGCCAACAAGAAGAAAGTGTTCAGGTACATCAATGGGTTGCAAGAGCTCTTCTACCAGGGTCAGTCGAGTTATTCGGAAAAATAACTGCCATGGGTTACATAATGTACAGCCACAAATTTCTAGATCTGACCACCAATAAATAAATATCTTTCCTCTCCGCACCGCTCCCCATCCCATTAAACGGCCCTAAAACAACCCCTAGGATTTCACTCAGGTGTCTGCAATGCCGCGCGTCCTTCTCTTGCCTGAGGCTTCTTGCAAGAAATTCCTTCAGCCTTCACTACCTGTGTCTTGCTCCCGCCTCCTTCCCGCCTCAGCCCACGCCACCGACACCCTAATGCCCTTGCTAGGGCCCCAAGTTGCCCCACAACACTCATCCCCAAGCCGCCTCGGCAGTCGCCTTCTCCTCAGGACCCTCCCGAGCTTGCTCCCAGGTCTGCGGGGCTTCGGATCAGCCAACAGTCCTGCTGCTGCCTCCTCACCTCACCTTCGTCAGCTCCCGGCTAGCGTGTCCGCAGCAGGAGAAAACCCTCTTCACCTGGCACCATGCGTTCCCCCCCAAGACAGCACTGCCGCCTACCTGTCACCCCGCAGCCTCAGGCTTCCTACCGCCACCGCCTCCCGCAGCAGCCTGCCAACTGCGGCATAACAACCAGCCTTCTCATTGAGTGGGCCCACGCGCTTAATAACAGCCGCTCTCATTGGCTATGCTATGGCTCTGGCCCGGCCCTCGGTGCTCCGCCTAAAGATTCCGTTCGGAAGCAAGGAAAACATGGTTTTATCCTCCTTCTCCTAAATACCTTCTATCTCAATCAGACTCCAGCTGCAAAGTGTAGGAAACAATCTTTACTTCCAGGATCCTTCATGCCATCTCTACGTTGTCTGGGAGCCTTGCGCCAGTACCGGAACGTTTACTATCGCCCCCATTTTCCTCCCGTAAGAAACTAGAGGAAACAACGTCCGTTTCCGGTTGGCTCCGACTGGAAGGTTGAATATTGAGTGTCCTGGGAGGTCAGATTGCTGTCAGGTAATTTAGGGAGTTGGGGGAGACGTCTGGATTAAGCATAATCTAAACTTTATCCAGGGAAGTGCAGAAGTGGAGAGTGCTGAGAGGACCAGTTAAGACCGGGAGAAGATCCGAGACCTAGCTAGGGAGCCCTGCTGCCAGGTACAACTGGGCTGAGTGGAAGCGGATGAAGGATGCCGTGAGAATTACTGTGATGGTTAAATCCCAGAGATGTTTTAACCCGCCGCTACCAGATGCAGTTTACTCTTCGCCTCCTAGCTTTTTGGGTTGTGTTTGAATAGGGTAAAGAACAGCTCCGATCCGAAAATACTTAAAACTAGAAGAAATAATTGCAACGGTTGTTACACAAGCTTGTATTTTAAGTACGGTTTCTCTAATATAAGTGTTTATGATACAGTGCTTAAGTGAAAAAAGCAAGTCACAAAATCAAGACTATTGCATAATCCTAGGATTAAGGGTTGGGTACTAAAGTAATAGCACTTCATTTGTGTTCTCTAATATTTTTATGGCCATCTTAGTTTTTGAATGAGAGAAATTAGAGATACACACTTGAAAGCCCCTGATAAACTGTAAAATTGTATGTAATGGAAGTAACATTATTCTTCTTCGTTAGGGAAAGCAAGGCAACACTTCCCCAGTGCTAGAACAAACCATCGTTAGTGGAGGTTGATCATCACCAAACTTTTAAATTCACTTCTGACATAGGCAGGTAGCATTTAAATTTTCCATAATTATGTGTTCATTTGTGGCTAAATCTATTTCTTTACTATTCTTAAATGGGCAGTTCTAAAGGTGAAATAATTTCCTGTCATTGAGCAGTATAACTCACTCTTTCCATGGTATAAGGAGAGAACCGGTTCAGTTAGGTTGTCCTCTGACCTCTACATGGCCACACACACACAAGACTTTAAATAAATACTCTTTTAAAAATAGGAACCCAGCATGATGCACAGGCCTGTACTCCTAGCACTTGGGAGATAGAGACAGAAGGACTAAGAGTTCAAAGACTTCCCTGGCTATATACCAAGTTTGAGATTTGACTGATCTTTGTGAAGTGAGTAAACAATATTCTTGTAAGACAGAGGTGGCTCATACCCCAGTGATAAAGTAATGTGTGCTTCATTTGGAAAAAAAAAATCTGTCGTGCACATTTGGAAATTTCTCTTAAGAGATGATGTCCAAAAGAAATGTAGTGGAAACCACGTATGTGAAATTAAAAAGATTCATCTAACCCAATATGTTAAACATATTCTTATTTAAAGATATACTCTGAAGCCTGGTATGGTTGCCTTTAGTCCTAGCACTTGGGAGGTAGAGACAGGTTAATCTCTGAATTCAACACCAGCCTAGTATACAAGTTCTAGTACAGCCAGGGCTACACAAAGAAACCTTGTCTTGAATAAATACATATATTAATATATACTATTAATGAATTCTACATTTTCATACTGTCAAAAATGTATGTACTTTATATGTACACATATATGTATATATATGTATATATTGTTTTCATAAATATAAGTATTTGGTCTGTATTTTAGAAGCTTGAAAAAAATACACTTGAAAAAAGTATATTCAAAAAAAAAGAAAAAAGTATATTCATACACTCAGATAATTCCAAATACACTTTATTATTTTCTTTTAATTGATTTAAGAGTTTGGTTTGATGCTTGCTACTCTTTCAAAGGACCTGAATTGGGCTGCTAGCACCCACACCAAATGGCTCACAGTCACCAACTATTTATTACTTCAGCTTCCAGGAATCTAATGCCCTCTCTGACATCCAAAGACACTCCCATGCATCACACACACACACCCCACAAATAAAATCTTTTTTTAAAAGAATTTATTTTGAAATTTAAATTGATTGAAATTCCAAGTTCCTTAACTCCTTAACCACATATTAAATGTTAGAAGCTACCAAATGAGACAGCACAGATCCAGGAGAGGGATTGGTGGCCATATATATTTGAATATCCTTTCTTCCTCACCCCAACCCTCTTTGATTTTTTGAGACAGGGTTTCTCTGTGTAGCTCTGACAGTCCTGGAAGTTAGACCAGGTTGCCCCGTGCCTCAGCCTCCCTGGTGCTAGGATTGAAGGCATGTGCCGTCCCTCCCAGCCAGTGTTCCATTTTCTAGGTCATGCCAGTTTTTTCAGAACATTTGTGCTCAGTCATAGTCTCACTACTTTGATATGAAAATGGAAGGCACACCACAATGTGTTCTCTGCATTTTTCAATCTTGCAAGATAGATTTTGGGTCTTGTTATATAAAAGAATAGAAGTCCAGAATGACTGAATGACTTTCTTGCAGATGCTATTAGTGGTTCATAAAAAGATAAATTTAAACTCTTCCATCAAACATTCAAGATTTTATTGTTTGATTTATACCTATTATGAAATAACAGTGATTTTTGTTTTGCATTTTGAGATGGGCTCACCCATTATCAGCCTTAAACTGGTCTGAAGTGGTCCTCCTGCCTTAGCCTTTCAGGTGAGTGTGACTACATGCTTGTGTACCTTAGTTCAGCTGAGACTATAATGTTTAAAAAGAACAAAGTTTCCTTGGGAATATGTTTATTCAACTTTATTTTTTTTAGAAATTCCTATAGAATAATTTTTTTCTAAAATATTGTAATTAGGTAGATAAACTATATTGGCTTTATTAAAGAAATTTGTGCAGAAGAAGTGGGTATAGAGTTTCATGTTTTCTTTCAAAAATTTATATTGCAAATTAGTATTTTGAGACAATAATATTGTAGCTTCAAAGTAGCTTTATACTATGGTAATATTTAAACTTTTAATTTTAAAAACAAGTTATTTTATCACAATTTGGCGCACTGGTCATCACGGCCCATGCCTGTAGTCCTAGCAGTGGAGAGATGGAGTCAGGAGGACCAGAAGCTGAAGGTCAGCCTTCTAGGCAGAGCAAATTGAAGGTCAGTCTCATCTACTGAGGCTGCGGTGGGGGACTCTGTTTTATAGATACTCAATCAAGATTAATATCCTAGTGTTTACATTTGTTTAAATAGGGATTGGTTTTGTAAACTCTATAAAACATTTTTTAAAGTTTGTTTTTAACATTCTATGACCATGTGAAAGCATTACATGATAAATACATGCTAATAGCCTTTATTCGGTAATTATGAGTCTCAAAAATCATTCTTAAATCTGAAACAGTCATTTTTCCCCTTCATATTATTCTTTTTCTGTTTTGTTTTTTGAGTCACTGTGGCAGTGTTGCCTAGCCTAGCCTAGCCCCAATGTAGGCTTTAGAATCCAGTGATCTTTATGCCTCAGCCTCTCTAGTGACTGGGAAAAGAAGTATGCACATAGCCAGGCAATTGGTACCTTTAACTCCAGTACTCAGGAAGCAGAGGAAGATGGATTTCTGTGTTTTCAAGGCCAGCCTGATCTGCAAGTTCCAGCACAACCGAAGCTACACAGAGAAAACTACATTACTGATTTCACCAAATAAAAACAAAGTGATGGATGAAATATTTCATTCAAAGCTGTGAATGTTGTAGTTTTAACTTGTATTTAGTGGCTATATTTTAATTTTTTAAATATGGAGATCTTTTTTTTGTTTGTTTGTTTTTTGTTTTTTGTTTTTCGAGACAGGGTTTCTCTATATAGCCCTGGCTGTCCTGGAACTCACTCTGTAGACCAGGCTGGCCTCGAACTCAGAAATCCGCCTGCCTCTGCCTCCCAAGTGCTGGGATTAAAGGCGTGTGCCACCACTGCCTGGCAAATATGGAGATCTTTAACTTAATGTTTTGTGATTTAACTTTCGGTGGGGGGGTAGGGACGGTGTTTAATACAGGGTTTCCTCTATGTAACAGAGCCCTGGAACTCTACCTATAGACCAGGCTGGCCAAGAACTCCCAGAGATTCACCTGCCTCTGCCCCTTAACCTCTGGAGTTAAAGGCATGTACCACTATGCCCAGCTGATTTCTTTACATTTTTATAAATTTTAAGTTTTGGTTAATTTATTAGTTATTGTGTTCATTTTTTTCTCACATCCTAGTATTACTGTTTAATGAAATAAGCATTTCATATAATGTCTTCAGCATATACTAATATATTTCAATTTTTTCTGTTTTATAAAATCCTATTTTGAAAAATCCTGTCCTACTGTTGGACTTCTTCTGTTATTAAATGGAAATATAATGGTAGAATTATTTTTAGTTTGTTTTACTTCTGGAGAGCAATGATTGTAGAAATCCAACTGCTACTCTTATATGAATAATAATATAGCAGTATTCATACTGTTGAATTTTAAATTCATAGCGATTTAAATGAGGACTAAGATAAAGTTTATTTTTACACTAGCAAAACAAGCCGTAGAACAACAACCATTGACATACTCTGTTTACAAAGGCAGTTTATTGATTAAGAGGGTGTCCTCAGGTGGAATTGGTCAGTACTTGAACTAGTAAACTCCAGCCAGCAGGTCACATTCAGCACAGTGCCTGCTTTTGTTGAGGCCTGTGAGCTAATAGTGTTTGTGCAGATGAAGTTGAACAGTCATTTTAATGCTACATATGGAATAATGACCGTAAGTTCCAGGAAGGCAAACCACTAACCTTCCAAAAGGAAGTTTCATTTTTTATCAAAAGACCTATATCATAAAGATCTATCTTGGTTATTTAATATGTTTTAGATTTTATCGGTGAAATCTTGCTGAAAACCCACGTCTATCCTGTTTTACCCACAAGACCTAACATATTTATTATCTGGTTCTTTATAGAAATTGTTCATGTACTCTTATATATCTAAAAGGATTAATATGTATTTTTGAAGAACTAGCTAGAGAAAGGTAACAAAACAGCATGTATTCTTTTCTGCAAATTCTTGCAGTAAGATTAAAGAGAGGAAACCATTATCTAGGCATTACTAGGAGGGACTTCTGAAGCTAAAGCACAAGGTTAAAGTACTAATTATACCATTCGTTAACTGTCTTCTTACCTTCAGAAGTTACTGCTTGGAGTCATTGTCTTCCTCTGTAAAAGTGATGTTTACTTTTATAAACTTTTTGTAAAAGCTTTCTACTCAGATTTTCAACATCTCTTTTCAAAACATTTCGCTTGAAACATAGACATCAAATTTGGCTCTCTCTCTCTCTCTCTCTCTCTCTCTCTCTCTCTCTCTCCCTCCCTCCCTCTCTCCCCCTCTCTCTCTCTCCCCCTCTCTCTCCCTCTCTCTCTCTGTCCTTCCTGTAGACATGGCTGATGGACATGGACATGGAGAGGGACATGGACATGGACATGGTAAAATGGAACTTCCAGATTACAGACAGTGGAAGATTGAAGGGACACCGTTAGAAACGGTGCAGAGGAAGCTTGCTGCGCGAGGGCTCAGAGATCCGTGGGCTCGGTAAGAGGAGTCGAGAAATGTCTTCTTTTTCTGAAATGACTTTTATTTACTGTACACATGTGAAGATAGAGATGACTCAAGGGAGGCCTGTCCTACCACGTGGGTCCTGTCACAGGGTTGGCGGCCAGGACCTTTACCTACTGAGTCTTCTCGCTGGTCCAGATCGAGTTATTTATGAGTATAGAGTCAGTATCCATGCTCCATCTTATATCATGAAAAATGGCTTCTCAGTTTCCCTGGCGTTTTCCTTATTAGAGCTTTCTGCATTAGAATCCTGTGGGATATGTCTTTTGTCCTAGCGTTTTACTTGATGATGTTGTTTTGCTCAGGCTAGGGAAGCTGAGTTAAGTGCCAGGGGATAAAACCCGTTCTTTGTTGTTACAACCATTCGTAAGTCTGTATGGATATATATTTTTTTCATTTCTCTTGGTTAAATACTTAAGAGTGGGATTTCTGGCCAGGCAGTGGTGGTACATGACTTTAGTCTCAGCACTTGGGAGGCAGAAGTATGTAGATCTTTGTAAGTTGAGTCCAGCCTGGTCTACAAAGTGAGTCTTAGGAAAGCCAGGGCCATACAGAGAAACCTTGTCTTTAAAAAAAAGTGGGATTTTTGGATTATATGATAAATCTATGGGTCTTTCTATAAGAACTGCCAGTTTTCTAAAGAGGTAGTATTACCCATTCCTACCAGCAGTGAATAAGAATTTTAGTTGCTAATGATCTCATCAGTACTTAGTATTTTCAGTCTTTTAACTTCAGCCAATCTAACACCAAACATGGTTGTGCACACCTGTGCACCTGTAATCTCAGCCATCGAAAGGTGGAAGTTGGAGGATTAGAATTACAAAGCCATCCTCAGCTATGTATCAAATTGGAGACCCCTGGGCAACATAAGAGCTAATCTCAAAAAACTGTAAGACAAATGAAGCCTCCTAGGAAATATAGCAGCAGAGCTCTGGTGTGGCTTCCCTCCCCATTGCCATGACACTAGTGCTTGTGTTAGTCATTCTGTGTACATGTCTGTGAGTCGTTTGTTTGGTTTTGGTGCAGTGTATCCTCGGGTCTTTTGAACTCTTGTTATGGGCTTTAATAGTTCTTTATATATTTTGAAAATAAGCATATATAAATTTTCTAAGTATTCTTTCTCAGAATATATGACCATATACAACCTGCCTTTTCATTTTCTTAATGTTTTAAATTTCAATAAATTTCCAGTTAAGTTTTTGTTGTTGTTGTTGCTATTACTTTTGTATCTCATGTAGGATTTTATCCTATATTTTTTTTAGAAGCATTTTTTTTTTTATTCTTTTTGAGACAGTTATGTGTCTAACCCAAGCCAGGCTTAGACTCAGGATCTTCCTGTCTTAGCCTCCTAAGCCCTGGGTTTGCAGGCATCCATTATTACATTCAGCTTAAGGTGTTCTTAAGTTGAGGTATAATTATTCATTTTGAGTTAATTTTTTATTTACAAAAAATATATTTATTTGTGTATATGTGTGCATTTTGCCTGCATGTATGTTTGTGCACCACATGTGCATCTGGTGCTTGCAGAGTTCAGAAGAAGGTGTTGGATCCTCTGAGACAAGAGTCACAAACAGTTGTTGAACCTCCTGTGTTTGCTGTGAATCTAACCTGGGTGCTCTGGAAGAGCAGCCAGTGCTCTTAATTACTGAATTACTCCAGTAACTTGAGTTAGTTTTTGGTTTTTTGGTTTTTTTTTTTTTTTTTTTAAAGAAAGAAGGGAGGCAAATATTACAGGTGGATATCCAGTTGGTTCAGGACCATTTATTAAAAGGTTATTCCCCACTGAATTACTTTGATAAATATGTCAAAAATCAATAGACCATCTCTATGTGGTCTATATCTGGACTCCATTTTGTTTCCCTGTTCGATATGTCTACACTTAGATCCAATACCACAATCTTTAACAGGGAGGTATAAGATTTCCAGTTACCTTTCATTGGTTTAGCTATTCTGAACCTTTTTTATTTGCCTATAAATTTTAGTATGTGCTCATCAGTTTCTACAAATGGCTGACTTGGATTTTAATTGGAATCTCATTCACTATTTTACAAAAATTTATGATGTGAATCTTCTCCATGTTTATATTAAACTCACATTAGTTTGGAGATAATTTAGGCCTTTTAAATAATGGCTTTTGTAGCACACAAGTAATGTAAGAACTTTTTGAAATTTTAAACAGTATTTTCTTGCTTTTTATATATCTCTTGAACATTTTGCTGAATTCATATTTATGGTACTATTGTATAAGTGGTATTTTAAATCTCATTTTCCAGCTGTGTTGTTGACAATTAATTTTTGCATATCCATTTATTATTTAGCTAAACTTTTATTCTAGCTAAATTTTTGCTCTAGTAAATTTTTTTATAAGCCCCTTAAATTTTCCTTTTTATAATGGTCATTTTGTCTACAGAGATAGCGTTACTTCGTCAGTCTGTAAACTTTTGACTTTTTTTTTACTGGTGGTTTTACAATGGAATCTCACTTAATAGCTCAGGCTAATCCTAAACAGTGTGCCTTTCAGCTTTCTGAGTACTGGGACTATAGGTATGAGCTGTAACTCCCAGAATCAGTCCTGCCATATTATCCCAGCTTGTTCTCAATTCCTGGGCACAGCCACCCTCTTACATGAATCTCCTGAGTAGTCAGATTAGAGAGACTTGGAAACATACCATGCTTTTTATTATTGTTGGTTGGTAGATTTTTCTGCATTTCTTTAATCATATGTTGTTTTTATTTGTACATTACTGGTTTTAATTTTCTAAAAATTTTTTTAAGAATATACAACAGGTCTGGTGTGGTGGCACACACATCTAATCCTAGCACTTGGGAGGCAGAGACAAGTGGATCTCTGTGAGTTCAAGGTCAGCCTGGTGTACAGAGCAGGTTCCAGAGCTCAGTGAGTTCCAGAGCTCCACAACCTGAGCTGCTCCGAACATCTTTGTGTGATTTCGGCATCTACGCTACTTTGATTTGTTACCATATTTTCTATGAGACAGGGATTTTTGTCGTTGTTTGTTTTGTTTGTTTTGCCACAAGTCAGAGGCTAGCCTAACCTATACAGTAAGACCCTGTTTCAAAAACACAGAGGAAACAATGTTCCCAGCACAGTGGCTCATGTCTTTAATCCCAGCGCTTGGGATACAGAGACAAGGAGATCACTGTGAGGCCAGCCTGCTCGATATTGTGAGTTCCAGGACAGCCAGGGCTACAAAACAAGACTATATTTCAAAAACAAAACAAAACCCCACAAACAAAAAATCACCGCCAAGCAGAAAAGAAATACTAATGTGGCTTTTAAGTATTTGAGGAAGAAGAAAATCAAGTGTATTTGGCTAGGTGAATTAATGTGAATTGTGTGTGGTTACAATGTTTCTTATCTTTTTCTTTTAGTAATGAGGCTTGGAGATACATGGGCGGCTTTGCAGGCGACATCACCTTCACGAGTGTAATACTAAAAGGATTCAAATGGGGGTTTGCTATGTTTGTGGTAGCTTTAGGGGCTGAATATTTCCTGGCTTCCCAGAATCCTTCCCAGAATGCTGATAAGAAGCATCACTGAAGAGAGCACCTTGTGACGTCTCGATCATAAAAATAAGATTCTCTCACTGTAGCATCCTTGGCTGTATGTTTGTCCTTGAAAGAATATTAGTATGGTTTAATAAAGTAAGGAAAACTCTTGTTTTTGTAACTCTTAAATAAAATTAAAAAGAAAAATGTAATGTATGTACCTATAACTTCAGCACTTGGAACACTGAGGAGGATCATGTTCAAGGCCAGCTTAGGCTATATGGTATGACTGTGTGTGTGTGTGTGTGTGTGTGTGTGTGTGTGTGTGTATACACACACATATTGGACTTTGTTTGGTACCAGCAGTGGTGTGTTCTGCATATAGCAGGCAGCTCCAAAATTTAACAACACAAATGAATGTGTTCTAGGAGGGTTTTTTTTTTTAACTGTTTGTGGAAACTTTAGGGGCTGACTGTTGACTTCCCAGAATGATGATAAGAAGCATCACTGAAGAGAGCACTTTGTGACACCTCTATCATAAAAATAAGATTCTTTCACTGTAGCATCCTCAGACGCAGTGAGTCCAGTTAGTAGTGCCTCTATGTGCGTAGGTGTGAAGCTGTCCACTAGACCTTAGAAAATTTGCCAGCAGCCACACCCCAAAGAACAACATGACTCCCTCCCTAAGTAGACATTAGTTGCCAGTATTCCTTGGCTGCAGTTGGAGCCTCACGAGCCTCTTCACTATGATGATGGAGTGTTGCCTGGCTAAATCTTATGCAGGTAACCACTGCAACAGCCACGTCACATCCGGAAGACAGCATTTTATAGCGTTCTTTCCTATCCTGTCTCTACATTCTTTCTGTTCCCTCATGCGTGGTATTCCCTGAGCTGTGTGTGACTACCTGTCACCTGTCCATGGAGTGTTTAATATAGATGTCCCATTTGGGGCTCAGCACTCAAGTTACTTAATCTCAGCATTTTGACCAGTCAGTAGTTTTTATATTGATTGCTGCTGGCTGCCAAGCTCTGACTAAAGTTGAGAGTAATGATAATTTATGAGTACAAGCATAAATATGTAACAGGCAGTTTGACAAAGTGACCATTTAACAAAACAATGGTAGTAAGTTCCCTCCCTAGGGCCTATGACTTCCTGAGTCTTGGACTTGACCAGGTTTGCAGTACTAAGCCTGAGTTCCCTCCTGTAGAGCAGGCCTCATATCCAAACAGTGTTGCCTACCCCAGAATGATCATGCCACTATTACAGCAGTGCCAGCCACATCCAGCTTGGGAGATCCATATTCTAACAGGCAGGGCCCAGTACTGGATAAGACCACTGCTGCCTTTTCTGCCTCTAGGTTTTTTAATTGGAGTTGGTCTTACTATTTAGAGAGACATCCTGCCCTCCGTTTCCTTGTGACATGCATATGTATCATGTTCATTTTTCTTTATTCTATTCTCTGAATCCTCACTGTCCTTGCACTGGGCAGGGAGTTGGGGGAAAACTTGTTCATTCT
This sequence comes from Grammomys surdaster, assembly GCF_004785775.1. NCBI lineage: Eukaryota > Metazoa > Chordata > Mammalia > Rodentia > Muridae > Grammomys > Grammomys surdaster. The sequence continues at coordinate 12,466,607 of NW_021604613.1, forward strand.
GGCTTTTCATACTAAGGAACTAATCTCATTTGTGACTGCTTTGCCCTCATGTTGCCAGTGTGAAAACCTTGACAGTTTTTAATAAACTGGACATTTCCCCATGTTAAATCTTTAACATTAAGTCACTAGTTAAGATTAAGAGGCTGGAGAGATGGCTCAACAGTTAAAATCATTGGGTGTTCTTCTAGAGGACCTGGGTGTGATTCCCAGTATCCACATGTTTGCTCAACAACCTTTTATAACTCCAGTTCCAGGAAGTTCAACACCCTCTTCTGGCTTCCATGGGCACCAGGCATGCACATGGTACACAGACATACATGTAAGCAAAACACCTAAACAAAAAAAAATAGAATTTAAAAGTTTATTGAGAAGATATATTCTTTCCTTGAGTTGTCAAGCTAAAGTCAGAATGAGCAATTTTAAATGAGGCAAAAGAATTTGTAATAAAACTCAAGTGGTAAAATGGAATTATTAGAAACTAGTTTCTACCTAGCACACTTGGGTTGTTGGTGAGGGCTGTCTTTCTGGTTAATAGAAGCTGTCTTGCACAGAGGGTGGAGTGTCACTCTGGGATTTATTGCATTCGTGATGGCTCGGTGTACCATGTGCAGAGGCCTTTGGGAGATTAGCTGTCTCTAAATGTCATCAGAGTAGAATTAAGTATCAGTATATTTTAGGAAGACACAAACATTTAGCCCAATGCATATTAATTAGAATAACTAACAGCAATGATTATTTCAAAAACAAAACCAGCTTTTGTCTTTGAAGTCCTTGATTCTGTAATCTTTGGTCTTGATTAGCTGGCCAGAAAGGCCCGGGATCTGGTCTGTCCCTGGCCTACTTTAAACATCTTGTCAAGGAAAATGGATTGGGTTTACTTAAGTAAAAATACATTTATTGATTTGATATTCTAATTATCAATATAATCTATGATGGGTTGATTTTGATAATTGTACCCCTGATAAAGGCAATCATAACACAGTCTAAATTTGCATTGTATTGCCGGGCAGTGGTGGCGCACACCTTTGATCCCAGCACTTGGGAGGCAGAGGCAGGTGGATTTCTGAGTTCGAGGCCAGCCTGGTCTACAGAGTGAGTTCCAGGACAGCCAGGGCTACACAGAAAAACCCTGTCTCGAAAAACAAAAAACCAAAACAAAAAAAAAAGATTGCATTGTATTATCTGAATGTTAATGAGTGAATCATTTTACTTGATGAACATGTAACAACTTGAGGTTAAGTCATGAGCTTATTTTACTGAATGAAAATGTGTAATGTCTAAATTGATAAATTTAAAAATTATATTAAAGGAAAAAACAGTGCCAAGAATACAGGGAAAGAGACAAAACACTTGGGCCCCTAGAAGTGAGATAATTAACTCATTAATAATTACACTGAGAATATGAGGCTCAAAGTTAGTTGACTAAGGATTCACTATGGAGTTCAGGTTAGCCTCAGACTCACAGAGATCTACCTGCTTCTGCCTCCTCTGTGCTGGAATTGGTCCAACATTTAAAACATGCCAATCAAAAGATAAATTTTTGTCTTGGGCAATGACTCAATTGCTAAAATGCTTGTTGCACAGGATGGGAACCTGAGTTTGAATCTCCAGCACCAGAAAAAACAGGCATGGTGGTGTATGATAGTTACCCCAGTTTTGGGGGAGATGGGGACAAGTGGATTTTGGGGCCTTGCTGGCCAGCCCAGTCACACCCAAACAGAAAGGTTCAGTGAGAGATACTGTCTCAAAGAAGAAATAAGATAGACCAATAGTGGAAGACACCCAACATCTGACTTTCCCATGTACATGCATAGGTGCATGCATCAGCACACACATGTGCATACACACAAGTTACCTCGAGCACAGTGCTGTGTGCCTATAGGTCTAGCTACTTGAGGGGCTAAAGCAGGAAGGTAGCAAGTTGGAAGCCAGCCTTGATAATGTACTGAGATACTATCTTAAGAAAGGGAGAGAGAAGGAGGGAGGGAGGGAGGGAGGGATGGAGGGAGGGAAGGAGGGTGGGTGGAAGGAAGGAAGGAAGGAAGGAAGGAAGGAAGGAAGGAAGGAAGGAAGGAAGGAAAGAAGGACTGCCTTAAAGGTCCTAGTCCCTATATAAACCTAAATACCTCTGCAGAGCTTCAAAATAGCTGAAGCAAAATAA
>NW_021604613.1:12469231-12558600 GCF_004785775.1 Grammomys surdaster
TGTGTGTGTGTGTGTGTGTGTGTGTGTGTGTGTGTGTGTGTGTGTGTTTAATCTTATCCCACCATTGAGGGAAATTATGTCAGGAACTCGAGGGAGGAACCTGGAGGCAGGAACTGAAGCAGAGGCTGGGGAGAAACACAGCTGACTGGCTTGCTGCTCTCCATGGCTTGCTCGTTGTGCTTTCTAGGACCACATAATCAGGGTGGCACCACCCACAGTGAATGGGTTCTCTCACATCAATCAGTCATCCACCAAGAAAAGGTACCACGGGCTCTCAGCAAAAGGCCAATCTGATGGAGGTAATTCTTTAACTGAGGTTCGTTCTTCTCAGATGACCCTCCCTAGTTTATGTCAGGTTGTCAAATCTAACCAGCTCAAAAGTCTAGAGAAAACACAAAATAACAGAAGAAAAATAAGATCAATACCAAAATTTAAGAACTTCAGATAAGCTGGGCAGTGGTGGCGCAAGCCTTTAATCCCAGCACTTGGGAGGCAGAGGCAGGTGGATTTCTGAGTTCGAGGCCAGCCTGGTCTAACAGAGTGAGTTACACACCCTGTAGTAGGACAGCCAGGACTACACAGAGAAACCCTGTCTCGAAAAACCAAAAGAAAAAAAGAACTGCAGATAAGACTGATGTTTAGGAGTGGGCAAGGGGGAGACACAAATGAGAAATATTCACAGACAGAAAAGGGGGAGGGATTTGCTAGAAGTCCTAGAGAGTTAAGATAATAACGATATTTTATAAACATCTTTAAACCAATAAATGTGGTAGTTTTGGTGACTGACACTGCTTTCTTTGTTTGTTCCTCTTATTCTGTTATATTTAAGGTCTTATACTTTTGGCCATCTTTCTGCCTCGGCCTCCTGAGTTCTGGGATTACAGAAGGATGCTACCACATGCAGGAATATTGTCTTTTTATAAGACAGATTGTCAGGCTAGGGGTGTAGCTGAGTGTCTGTCATGTGCAAGACCCTAGGTCCAATTTCAGAATCACTAAAAAACCAAAACTGCAAAAGCTCATGCAAGGAAATAACTGGAATGGCTTTGTACGTATTGAAAATATTTGCATGTTGTGGTAATTGTATGATCGCCTGCTGGGTTAGGTAGAGGTACAGGAAGTGAGGTGCCCAGAACACTGAAAGTAAAAATGACAGCAATTTTGCCCAGCTGGTTTATGGCTTCATTTTGTCTACAATAGTTTCTGCTGAAAGTAAAGAATGAAATTTCTCTTCTGTTTCTTGAATTTGCAAATTATGACTTTAACTCTTTTAGCTACAAAGTACACCAATTCCTGTTGTCTTCCATGTTGCCATTACTTAGACTAGTATGCACTTCATGTGATTTTATTTCTCAATTATGACCAAAGTATAATCAGATAGTGCTAATTACATAGCCTAGCCTCAAAAATAGGCATGATTCATCATACTATGTAATAGACCAATTTTGTGTATGGAACAAGTCCACAGAATGAAAGTAACAAAACCCAAAGTGACTTGGCTAGTAAGTTTAAAGTTATATTTTGAATGGGGGTCTGATTTGAGAGCCCATATGTCTTAGTTAGGGCCTCTACTGCTGCGATATAACACCATGACCGAAAAGCAAGTTGGGAGGGAAAGGGTTTATTTGGCTTATATGTTCAGATCATAATCCATCATTGGAGGAACTCAGGACAGGAACTCTAACAGAGCATGAACCTGGAGGCAGGAGCTGATAGAGAGGCCATGAAGGGGTGCTGCTCACTGGCTTGCTCCTCATGGCTTGTTCACCCTGTTTTCTTATAGAACACAGCACCACCAGCCCAAGTATGGCACCACCCACCTTGGGCTGGGTCCTCCTTTGTTAATCATTAATTGAGAAAATGCCTTACAGCTGGATCTCATGGAGACATTTCCTTGACTGAGGCTCCTTCCTCTCTGATGACTCTAGCTTGTATCAAGTACACACACACACACACACACACACACACACAAAGCAGACAGCAACTGTAGAAACACTATGTTACATTGTGTATCATGGTGTACAGGACAAGCAAGACCATGCACTGAATGAAAGGAGAAAGTACTTACACTGTTTGTTTGTTTGTTTGTTTGTTTTTCAAGACAGGGTTTCTCTGTGTAGCCCTGGCTGTCCTGGAACTCACTCTGTAGACCAAGCTGGCCTCGAACTCAGAAATCTGCCTGCCTCTGCCTCCCAAGTGCTAGGATTTAAGGCATACGCCACTACTGCCCAGCAGTACTTACACTTCTAATTATACTTATCTTTACATTTATTGATGATGAATTAAATCTGGCTGATTTTTCTTTGCAGTCCTGGGGATTGAACCCTCAGCCTCATTCTCTTTTTTAAGATAGAGCCTCACAAAGTTGCCTAGACTGGCCTTGAACTCCTGTAACCTGGTGTAACCTGGACTGGTGTTAAATTTATGGTCCTCTGCTTCAGTCTCCCAAGTAACTTGGATGATGTCCCTCTGCCATCAGACTTGAGATTTAATGAATAAACTCAAAATGATGTATTTTCCCCTCACACCATGGATACTGAATGATTGCATAGAATTTAGGAAGAAATCCTCCAAGAGAGAAGTGTTTTCTAACCTACAAAGGAAGATACAAAGAACAAAGGTTGCTCAGGAAAATGCTACAGGCTGTATTTTATGTGTGCTAGGCTTGTGGAATTTATAATCCCAAAGTTTTAAGCAACTACCCTTCATTAAGTACATGAGCAGCTTAAAGAGATTTTTACAAAGAAACTGCTGACCGAAGCCAATACCAGTAATGCAAAAAGATGAAAACAAGGAGAGAACACAGCTATACTCTGTCAGCAGTGTTGCGTGTGAGATCTCATCGTGGAAAAAACATTTCCTCCCACCCCAGGTATCAAGAAGACAGAAATATGGATTTGGACCAGATGTCAGGACAGGGAACCTTGCCCCAAGAGTGTGCTGAAGTGGTAGCTTAGCTAATAGCATTACAGAGTCAGCCTTTAAAGCTACAGCCCAAGCCGGGCGGTGGTGGCGCACACCTTTAATCCCAGCACTTGGGAGGCAGAGGCAGGAGGATTTCTGAGTTCTAGAGTTCGAGGTCAGCCTGGTCTACAGAGTGAGTTCCAGGACAGCCCGGGTACACAAAGAAACCCTGTCTCAAAAAAACAAAACAAAAACAAACAAAACAAAACAAAACAAAAAGCTACAGCCCATCTATAGCTTGCTTTTCGTCCCTACATTTATGGGTTGTCATGAACATTGATGATGACATTACCATACAAAATGTGAACTCATTTAAAGATTGTTAATGCTTTAGACTCTACTAGAATGAATTGCCTTTGCTATGTATGTATGAGCAATATTTAAACAGGGCTTAGTAGCGAAATAAGAAATCCATGTTTCAAGATCTATGATTGTCTGTTTAATCTCTAATGCAACAAAATGAAGTAATGCTTTTGAAATCTCCCACAAGTTACAAAACTAACTGGAAAGAATTTTAGTGGTTACTAAAGACTTAGGTTTCTGGGGATGTACATTGCAAAATAGGAACAGTACACACACACTTAGGATGTAAGCTGGGCCTGTGTCCTTTGAAATGTCATGTATTGTCATGTTTTGTTTTAAAAGGAAGAAGTAATTCTCAGTCATAGGCCAAACCAAGCTTCTCAATTTGTATACATTATATCCTTTGTCAATTATTAGTTTAAAACACAATATAAAGAAAGGGTTTATTGTTTAATGTGTTGTTTGCTTTATTTTTAAGTACTTTGTTGCAACCGAACTTGGAAATAAGAACATCTGGTGCTTTCTGCTGATTTGATAATCAATCAAATATCTTTTCAAGTTTCCTTTTTTAAGGTACTGGACAGGCATTTTTCCTTATTTAGAGTAACAAAGAGGTTAAAAAACCTTTTAATTATGTATTTAATTGAATCACACACTTGAGAGAATATATGATTACAGTCCTTGTACTGAATATATACATCTATATTTAATTTCATATATTATCTTGTTTCAAAATTTCCATGGCAAATACTAAACATTCAGGAATGCAATCCTAAAGGCCAGCTCTGTGGTTTCCAGTAACCATAGCAATAATGGTCCTAAAAATAAACGGTCCTTTGTCAGTGCAGATGGAATTATCTTGCTAAGGAAGCTTCAGGGTCGCAGGCAGTGACATCACCTGGACCTGAGACTCCCTGGGATAGAAACAGAACACCACAAAACTCGGGCCTGATATGGATGTAAAGCCTTGAAATTGTATATTACAATCTGACAGGACATAATTAGAAACTAAAATATAACCTATAAACTCTACATAATATTCATTGAGAAAAATATCTAACAACGGGGGATTCACAGAACTAGTGACTATATGTAGATCACAAAGGACCTATAGTGATGACTTGGACATAGATTTCAGAGTCAGGAAGCATTTTCATTTTTATCTGTTTGTCTCAAGACAGGTTTCTCTGTATAGCCCTGGTTGTTCTGGAACTTGCTCTGTAGACCAGGCTGGCATGAACTCAGAGATCCACCTGTTCACCTGCCTCTGCCTCCTGAGTGCTGGGATTAAAGGCATGTGCTACTCCACCAGTGGCAAAGACATTAGAATTAAACCAGGCCTACACATTGATACATGTGATATAAACCCCCTGCTGCTCATTAATGCTAAAGACACTGGCCAGCATGGGTCTAGAACAGTTTATGGTAAGTCCAGCCACTGACTCCATCCATGACTATTAGATGTAATAAAAGTTTCTCTTTTAACATGTTGGTCTTTGTTGGAAGTGGTAGTAGTAGTGTGTGACACAGATTTTGGGTGGGGCTCACTTTTGAGGGCCATTTTGCTCCTAAGTCCTGAAATGGAAACTTGGGTTGTCCAGCTTTGCAGAAAGTAACTTGAGTTACTGAGTTATCTTGTTAGCCCTGTTGTTGTTTTCTGAGTTGTTAAAATTGTAAGAAACAGAAACCCACATGCAAATAATGGGCCATATGTGTCCAACTTCATCCAACATCAGGACCAAGGAGACTCCCTGGAATTGCAACTGGAACAGAAGTGAACATTTCAACACAGTTTCCTTGGACTTCGTTCGAGAATTTCACAAATATTTATCAAGCACCTCATTTGTTCCAGCGTTATCTATTGCACTTGGGACACTCCGATGAATGAGGCATAGTTTTCTTCTCTGGACAGGTGCATTCCAGCACAAGGCTGTTCTCTCTCTCTCTCTCTCTCTCTCTCTCTCTCTCTCTCTCTCTCTCTCTCTCCCTCCCTCCCTCCCTCTCCCTCTCTTTCTGATAATAACAGGATTTGCACTACCTAGTAGGACTCAGATCAGTTATTTCCACACAAACTATATTTTACCAACCAGTCTTTTCCAGGAAAAAATTGGAAACTGTGTTTTGAATTGGAGAAATTTGATTATTCTTCCTCTTACTCTTTTCCCCCTCCCGCTTTTCACCATGCTGCTCATTCCTGCTCCATTCTTCCTTTTCTTTCTTCTTCCTTCTCCGTTTTGTTTCTCTCTTCTTGTGAAACAGAATCCAGTCTGGTTTCAAGCTCTCTGGTCTCCACTGCCCAAGTTCTAAGATTATGGGCATGAAACATAGATTGGACTTTGAGGTTTTATTGTTTGCGGGGAGGAAGGGTAAGGGTGGAAGAGTGAGACAGCATCTCATTTGACCAACTGGTTTCAGGTCAGTATGTAGCCCAGGATGACCCTAAACTCCTGATCCTCCTGCTTCCACCCCCAAGAGCTGGGATTATAGGCATCAAGTTATGAGATTTGATTCTTGATGATAATTCAGTCTTACAAATTGCACAGAACTTTGTCCTATGCTAAGAAAACATATCTTGCCTTGTCTCATAGCTCAGCTATTTTCATGATGTCCTATTTGTCCTTATTGGATTATAAATCCTCAGTTTATTTAGCTTTTCTTTAACCGTCTACATACTAAGTTGCACATGTTAGATGATCAGCAGATTTCTAATGTGAATGTAATTTAATTCCTTGATGAATACTTTAATCATAATTTTTTTTTTGAGACAGTCTTTCTATGTAGTTCAGGCTAACCTAGAACTTGTGTCGGCTCTCCTGTCTCAGCCCTCAAGTGTCATGATTACAGGCTCATAAGTTTTATGAGTATAAATTCTCACTGAAAGAGCTGATATGCAGTTGCTCTTATATTTTTACAAGACTTTGTGAAAAGAAGATTCTGCATAAATATTTAGTGATTTAAACTGGAAATGTTTGAAATGACTTTATTCCTTTAATTTGTTTTTTATTTTTTGAGACAGGGTTTCTCTGTGTAGCCCTGGCTGTCCTGGAACTCACTCTGTAGACCAGGCTGGCCTCGAACTCAGAAATCCACCTGCCTCTGCCTCCCAAGTGCTAGGATTACAGGCGTGTGCCACCATGCCCGGCTCCTTTAATTTTCAAATCAGTCTTTACAGGAGTGCAGATTCCTCTTATACTTGAGGATCAAGTATCAGTCCGAGAAAGAAAAACAGACAGCAATAGGATCTGAGTTTCAGAATACAATAATACAATAATATTCTTTCCATCCCATTCACATAAATCTTTTTTTTTATTTAGACAGCAAGTCACATAGTAGCCTAGGCTGAACTTGAACTCACCACTCATGATCCCTTCCTTGGCCTCCCAGTTGTTGTTCCCTCCCACTGCAGGCCTGGTCTACCACACCTAGTTTAGAAATCTTCATGAGATCAAACTAGACAATATCCAACTTATCCTTTGGCTCCCTGTCCTTTTGGTATCATTCTTTCTCCCCTTCCATTGTCCTTTAAGGTCGACCATTTATTATTAATCAGAACAATAAAGAACATAATGAAATGTATAATTCGAAAACATATTAAAACTAGTTAGCTACATATGTAGACTGTTGAGAAATGCAGAGGACATGCAGGCTGACTGAAATGGGTTGGAGATGTCCTGTTCATGCAAAATTTCTGGCAGTATTGTCTTTGCTCAAGGTCCTGTGGCCTCTGTCAGTCACAAGAAGCAGTGAGGCACTTGCTTGCTAAGCCAGAGACCACATAGATGGGCCTACAGCCCCAGAAAATGCCAAAGCTCAACATCTGGTGACTGGTTGAAACCCCAGGCTATCTCCCCATCCCCTTTTCACTTTTAGTGGGACCTAATTCCTGCCACGAATATTAAAGTCCCACCTCCTCAAGCCCTTATTGGGATGCTGAGACTTAATTTATTGTTTGCTCTCATTTTGCTGTGCTTGACTATTCTCTCGCCTCTAGATTGTAAACTCCTTGAGGCTAAAAGACCAGATAGTGTTGTGTGTATTTCTCCTGTCCTTCCCACTCACCCTGGGTGAGTGGGAATTCTGTTCTACGATTTCCGATTGTAGCTTCCTTTGTGGTCACTCAGGCAGTGATTCGAAGGTTCATTTTTGGGTTTTGCATTGAGGCCGTGTATCCAAGTAGTATTAATGAAGACAAAATAATCAGAAGCCAGAGTGTGTGGAAGGATTATTTTTATTGACAATACTATAAGAAAAAAAAACAACTACAAAAGGCTCCCAGAAATAGTTTATTCAACTTGTACAAAAATGCTCTGTTAAGGGCTGGAGAGATGGCTCAGGGGATAAGAGCACTGACTGCTCTTCCAGAGGTCCTGAGTTCAATTCCCAGCAACCACATGGTGGCTCACAACCATCTGTGATGGGGTCAGATGCCCTCTGCTGATGTGTCTGAAGACAGCTACAGTGTACTCATGTGCATAAAATAAATAAATCTTAAAAACAAATAATAATAAGAAAAATGCTCTGTTAATATTAGTTCCTGTTCGGTGTTGACTGGGGCAGCAAGCATACATAGTTCTTGTAAGTCATGTTTGATGTGAGAGAGTCTATGTTTCTCAGGCTTCTAATTTATAAAACAAGTGCAATTGAAATTCCCAACTTTTAGCTGTTGAATTATAGCAGTCAAGTGGCTCCAGGCATTGTTTAGAATATGGATACACAGTTCAATTTTTAAGTTGTTTCTGGAAAAATTTCACAGGAAATCTAGTAGGACAGCTGAATGGTGAAGTCTGTTGGAAATGAATGCAGAGGTCTGGGACAAAGGGTTCTTGTCAAATCAGGTCAAGAGAAAGTGCTGAGAGCCAAAGCCAGAAAATCCTGTTCAAATGGATTGTGAAAAGCAGGTTGTGCAAGGATGTAAGCCTGGGTTAGAATTCAAGAGATCAACCACAGTGCCAAGCAGGCAAAGAAAACAACTGTGAACAGCCAATGGAAGGCCGTCTATAGGGAAGCTGGTGACAGTGGCTGCAGTGTATTGCTGAAACCCAAATATTAGGACAGAGGGGGTCGCCTAAAAGAGTCTGTCATGGAGTCGACGTGAAACTTCATGTGTTGCCAAAGTCTCAGCACTCCCATGCCTTTAGGTTCAGTCAGATTCTGACCAAAGAGGAAATTATAAGACTGATTGACAGGTCAGTCTTGTCCAGTGACACACTGTGGCAATACATGATAAAAATATCTCTTATATTCTAAGAGACTGGGAGATTTTCTGGAACTCACAGCCAGAGTTAATTATACACCTTGAGGTCAGTTAAGACTTAAGACTGCTCTGAAGAGCTCAACCTGTTTGTTTATCCTGATTTTAAGAGGACAATGTAACAATTGACCTTATTTATTTTGGATTTCCCAGGTAATCAGCAGTTCACAACCTAAGATAAAGTATAGCTGTGAGCTATCCACTCTCCCATGCCTCTGATCCAAGAGTAATGCATGTGTATCTTCATGTATGTTTCCATTAGTTTTTCTCCTCATTTTCTGGAAACAGCAAAGAGGCTGAAAGTGGCCTTATAAATGAATATCCACCATAAATGATGAAAGCTCCACATATATGTGTGTGTGTGTGTGTGTGTGTGTGTGTGTGTGTATAATCTTCATAATCAATGACTTTACTAATACAGTTTGATATCTTAGTCAGTTAAAGCCAGTAACTTAATCCTTTAAAAAATTATGTTAAAGGTTTCTGTGGCCGGGCAGTAGTAGCACATGCCTATAATCCTAGCACTTGGGAGGTAGAGGCAGGTGGATTTCTAAGTTCAAGGCCAGCGTGGTCTACAGAGTGAGATCCAGAACAGCCAGAGCTACACAGAGAAACCCTGCCTCGAAAAACCAGAAAAAAAAAAAAGGTTTCTGTGAAGTATTCCTCATTCCTTCTCTGTGTGATGCTGTGTGTGCTGTTCAAAAAAGAGAAAGCAAAACCCTTTGTGAGGGACAGACATACATACAGATGTATTCACATAGACAGAGACAAGGACTAGAATAGATTGATAAGACAGCAAGCATTTAGGGAGGTGCAGATTCTGACTCACACAGGAGACAGACAGGAAAGGACAGAAGACACAGGGAAAGCAAGGTAGAGAACTCAGAATGGACTCTCTCTTGGTTAAATGACTCCAAGGAGAAGTGCTTTGATTTTTTTCCTTAATTCAACAAGGACATATCGTGGGTGTTTTAGTTAGGGTTTTACTGCTGTGAATAGACATCATGACCTAAGCAACTCTTATAAGGACAACATTTAACTGGAGCTGACTTACAGGTTCAAAGGTTCAGTCCATTATCATCAAGATGGGAGCACAGCAGCATCCAGGCAGGCATAGAGCAGCAAGGAGCTGAGAGTTCTACATCTGAAGGCTGCTAGCAGAATACTGGCTCGCACATGGATAGGAGGAAGGTCTCAAAGCCCACTCCCACAGTGACACACTTCCTCCAACAAGGCCAAACCTACTCCAGCAAGGACACACCTCCTGATAGTGTCACTCCCTGGCACAAGCATATTCAAATCACCACAATGAGTGATTCTGAATTTATTATTAATGTGTTTAATCTGCTCAACATGTCACTGTCATTAAGCAATTAGTCATCATGTTTTTTGGTGTACTTTTATTTATGACTTTTGTACTGACTGAGCATTCATTGAACTTTTTTTGATGGGGGGAGGGTTTCGAGACAGGGTTTCTCTGTGTAGCACTGGCTGTCCTGGATCTCACTCTGTAGACCAGGCTGGCCTCGAACTCAGAAATCCACCTGCCTCTACCTCCCAAGTGCTGGGATTAAAGGCGTGCACCACCACGGCCTGGCTCTTCCTAGGTTTTCAATCTGCTGTCAACTTCATGCAATGCATTCCATCTCTAGCACAGTAATTGCATCTAGAATTGTATTATACTGTGTGTATATGTATGCACTTGTATGTGTACATATGTATGTGCATACAAGTAGAGACCAGAGGTTGATGACATGAGTCTTCCTCCATTGCTCTCTGCATTATTTTCTTTTTAGTGTCATTTTCCTTTTTCTAATCTATCTATCTATCTATCTATCTATCTATCTATCTATCTATCTATCTATCTATCTATCTGTTTGTGTGTGTATGTATGTATGTATAGATATGTTTTGTGTGAGTGCACACACATATGCATACGATCTTATGTGTATGTACATGGGGTGGTATTGTGTGGCATGGAGTGTGTATGGAGGTCAGAAGCCAACTTATGGCAGTCGGTTCTCTCTTTCCACCATGGGGATCCTGGAGGATCAGGCTCAGATTTGGCAGGCTTGGCGGTGAATGCCTCTGTAGCTCAGCCTTCTCATTGACCTCACCTTGTGTTTTTAGAAACAGGGTCTCTCACTGTTGCTAGAGCATGGATTTGGCAAGACCAGCTGGAAGTGAGTTTTAAGGGCCCTCCTGTCTCTGCCATCCCAGTGCTAGGCTGACCAGAGAGCTCCAGTACAGCAGCTTTCTATGTGGGTGCTGGACAGCCATGCTCAGCTCAACACACTTACATGGCAAGTGCCTTACTGACTGAGCCACGTCTCCAAGCCGCACCAAGAATTTTAACATAGGCCAGACATGGAGGCACATGCCGCTAGTCTTAGCACTCTAGAGACAGAGGTAGATGGATCTCTATGAGTTTGAGGACAAGCTAGTCTACAGAGTAAATTTCAGGACATCCAGAGCTACATAATAAAAGAGAGCCTGCCAAAAAACAAAGCAAAGCAAAACAAAGCAAACACAAAATTTTAAAAAGAAAGGATTTTAACACCTAAGGCCTTCCTTAAGTTTAAGTTCTCTTTATATCTTTGATGTCTTTACTTAACATGCTCAATGTTGCCGGGTGGTGGTGGTACACGCCTTTAATCCCAGCACTTGGGAGGCAGAGGCAGGTGGATTTCTGAGTTCGAGAGTTCGAGGCTAGCCTGGTCTACAGAGTGAGTTCCAGGACAGCCAGGGCTACACAGAGAAACCCTGTCTCGAAAAACCAAAAAAAAAAAATAAACAAAACAAAACAAAACAAAACAAAACAAAAAACAAAAAAAAAAACATGTATGTTTCCTCTATCTTTTCATATGTGAAATATGGTCATAGTATCTCTCAATATTTTTATATGCTAGTTTTATTGCCTGTGGAATTTTTTGTTTATTTTTACTATTATAATTTTGTTCCATTTCTCCCCTTCCCCCCTCACACCCCTCCCACTCCCCTCCGCACTCACTGCCACCTTTTTTGACTGTTATTGCATGCATATATGTATCTGTATATACATACATACTCCTAACTGTAATCTGTTGGTTTTTTTAAAGATGTTTTTAGATTTATTTATTTATTTATTAAAGATTTATTTATTTATTTTATTATGAGTACACTGTAGCTGTCTTCGGACACACCAGAAGAGGGCATCCAATCTCACTATGGATGGTTGTGAGCCACCATGTGGTTGCTGGGATTTGAACTCAGGACCTCTGGAAGAGCAGTCAGTGCTCTTAACCGCTGAGCCATCTCTCCAGCCCCTGTAATCTGTTGTTAATGATCTTGGCATGTGTGTTTGCAGAGGTGATCCTTTGTCACTGGGCAACCAGGTCCTGTGCTCTTCTCTGGGGTGGGTTACCTCCCTGGTTCACAACTTCACTCCTTTGCCTGTAGTTCTTTGTGTATGGTTGAGGCCTCATGGACTTTTCTCTGTCCAGTTTGACCTGTTCATTGGTGTCATCTTTGTTCAGCTCATGTTTGGGCAGCCATCTTGGTGAGACTTTATGTATGTAGTTTCTGATGCTGCTAGAAGACACAATTTCACAGCAAGTTTCTTGATCCTCTGAATCTTAGTCTTTCCACTCCCTCTTCTGCTATGTTCTCTGAGCCTTAAGTGCCTTAGGTATTTTGCAGATGTGACCTTTGGGACTGGGTTCTACAACTCTGCATTTTGATTGGTTGTGGTTTTCTGCAGGGGTCTCCATCTGTTGCAAAAAGTTTTCTTGATGAAGGGTGAAGACTACATTTATCTGTGTGTAAAGGACAATTTTTTTTTTTCGAGACAGGGTTTCTCTGTGTTGCCCTGGCTGTCCTGGAACTCACTCTGTAGACCATGTTGGCCTCGAACTCAGAAATCCACCTGCCTCTGCCTCCCAAGTGCTGGGATTAAAGGCGTGCGCCACCATTGCCCGGCTAGGACAAATGTTTATAGATTATTGTTAGGGATTATGGTGGTTTAGTACATTAGTGATTGTAGATTCTCCTCCAATAACCATGACTTGGTTAGCATTAACTAGTTAGCAAGGTTTCTATTTCCAGTCATGGTATCCCTCTTGTTAAGTATGTCTTAAGTCCAAATTAAAAGTTATTGGTTTCCACAAGGTGTGTGTTCCACTACTGCACCCACAGGATTTTTGTGCCATGCTGGACACTGATGGGTTCAAAGCTATAATAGTTGAACAGGACTATTGGTTTCCTCCCTTTAGAAGCTTGTATGGTACCTTCTGATATCATGAAAATTAGTCCTCAAGGAGAGGGCATTTAGGTCAGTTCCAGCTCAGGGCTCTCTGGGCCCTATATCCAATGTGCATGTTGTCTTTGGCATTGGGGACCTACCTTCTACCTCTTGGGGGTAACCAAAGGCAACAGCAATAGGCTGTATGTCTGGGGAATCTTTTATGCTACCCTTGCCAACAACTCCAAAGAGGGCTTGTCATGTCTGTTATTAGGGTTAGGGTTAGGTGGTCCTTGGTTCTTGGAGGGAGCACTGTCATCTCAGATGAAAAAGTTTATTAAAACGATTTCTGAATATTTAATACTGAATTACATGCATTGCAGTTTTTTAGTTAATAGTATGAGTTTCAGCTGGGCAGTGGTGGCGCACGCCTTTAATCCCAGCACTTGGGAGGCAGAGGCAGGTAGATTTCTGAGTTCGAGGCCAGCCTGGTCTACAGAGTGAGTTCCAGGACAGCCCAGGCTATAAGGAGAAACCCTGTCTCGAAAAAAAAAAATAGTATGAATCTCTGCAGCCTTTTCAAGATATCTGTACTATTATTTTGTCCATTTCCCTTTTTCTCTTGTACTTACCTCCTCCCCTTCCCTAAGGAGCCCCCTTCCCCTGTTCCCTGTCAGATCACTTGTGTCCTGCTCTTCCTTTTTATCCTCTTCCCACCCTCTTCTGTTTTATCTTCTTTCAAATTCCTAAGGAGCCCCCTTTCCCATCTATTTTAACCTTTCTTTCTTTCTTCCTTCCTTCCTTCCTTCCTTCCTTCCTTCCTTTCTTTCTTTCTTTCTTTCTTTCTTTCTTTCTTTCTTTCTTTCTTTCTTTCTTTTTTTGGTTTTTTTCGAGACAGGGTTTCTCCTGTCCTGGCTGTCCTGGAACTCACTCTGTAGACCAGGCTGGCCTCGAACTCAGAAATCTGCCTGCCTCTGCCTCCCAAGTGCTGGGATTAAAGGCATGCGCCACCACTGCCCGGCTTATTTTAATGTTTCTATATACTAATTTTATTGTCTGTGAAATCTCTAAGCCTAGTTCAATGGATTGATTGCTTTCTTCACCATGGATCATATTTTTCTTACTCTTTATCCTTTCATAATTTTAAATCAAACACTTGACAGTATACATTTATCTTATCTTACATGCTGTAGATTTTTTTATTTCTGTAAAGATTTTTTAGCCTTATTCTGAAATGCAGCTAAATCACTTATAAACAGTTGAATCTTTTTTGTATGTTTAGGCTTTGCTAATGGACCAGTATCCACTTTGATCTGGGGCTAATGTTTCTCCACTTCTAAGAGGTCAGTGAATGTAAGGATTTTCCATTCTGTTAGCACAGACTTAGACTATTCCTGTCCCTGTGTGAGCTGTGACAGTCAGTGTCTCTCTCCCAGCAGGTGGTTCTTCTCTTAGTCATAGGCACTGATTAGCACTCAGCAGAACACGTGAGAGTGACTCGGCAGATCCCTATGGCTATCTCTTTGTACAGTGCTGTCTCCTCTGGTATTTTGCCCTACAAATTCTAATCACCTTGGCCTCCCTGGACTCTGTTTCTTCTAATGAAGAAGATACTCAGAATCAGCTCTAGCTCTTACTTCCTGACACACCCTAGAAACTCTTCCCAGACAGCAAGCTAGGCTGATTATGTGCCTCTGACAAGATCACTGCCCTGCGTTGTGTGATGTCCAGTGTCTGAAGATGGGAAGTAGACTTTGTAGATCTGGATTTGATTGTGTCAGGTAGGGATATGTCTTGGGCACTTTTCTGTTGCTGTGAAAAAAAACACCCTGACAAAAACAACTTAGGTGAGAACGTATTTCATTTGGCTTACAGTTCCAGGGGGTACCATTGATCGTGGTAAGGAAGCCATGGCAACGGGGAGAGAAAGAATGGGAGCAGGTGCAAGAGGTCTGCTGGGCACACTGCATCCACACTGAGGAAACACAAGGTAAACAGGAAATGGAGTTGGGCTTATAGCCTCTAAGCCTGCTTCCCATCATACATGTTCTACAGCAAGATTCCATCTCCTCAAGGTGCGACAACCTTTCCAAATATAGTACCAGCTGAATATAAAGGGTTCAAATATCTGAGCCTATGGTGACATTTCACATTCAAACTACAACATTCCACCCTTTACCACACTGGGCTTATAGCCATTTCTGGTTGCAACATGCATCTTGTCCAATTTCCAAAGTTCCAACACTGTTCAGAACTTAAAATTTCAAAGTCTCTTCTAAGACTCAAGGCAACCTCTTAAGTGTGACACCCTGTAAAATTAAAAACAAACAAACACACTGCATGCTTCCAACATACACAGTGTATACATTCACATTAGAAAAGAAGTGCTGGGGGTGGGTGGAGAGAGAGCATCATAGCAAGGAAAGATCAAGTCAAAGAACAGGACAGACATCAAATCCCATGGTTCCACATTTGACAACGGGAGACTCATACTTTTAGAGCAGATTCATCTCTGTTCCAAAAGGCATGGGTAACCCTTCCACTTCAGTGTTACCGCCTGTAATACACATTGTCTCTCTCTTGGACTGTCTCCACTCCATGTGTACAGCTTTCTTGGGTGGACAGCCAATGATCCTCACCTCTCTAGTATCCTGGAGTCTCTATTGCCACTAAGGCTTCACCCTCACAGCACCATGCAGTGGCCTTTCAGGACTACCACACAAGGATCCCAACGCTATTAAACATTGTTTGACCTCAAGTGGCCAAGCTGTCAGAGGTCACATCTGTTTGGGTTGCTGCATCATAAGATACAGTATCAACAGAGCCAGTGATTATGTGGACTTTATTCAAGCTCTAGGCCATAAGATTATCATGCTGTTACATTTATAAAGAACTAGGAAGTCTCAAAGACTCTCTTCATACATTCCTACACACACAGTAAGTGTTTTAGTTCTGTAGCAGAGATAGTTAACTTCCCAGTAATATCTGTTCACTTTCTGTACTGGAATGGTTTTTGAGAAGCAGCTACTAAGCCAGAGAGATAAAGCTTGTCTGGTCTGACGATGACCACATGGTGAGCAAATGGTTAGTTTTCCCCAGTGAAATGCATGTGGAGATATATTGTGTCGTCTTCAAGACACAGCTTTCAAGAAACAGGTATACTTTCTTCTTGCTTTTCCTATTTGTTGACTGAACACTAAGGTCAAAAGGAACCTCTGTAGGACACTGTCCTAGGTGCTGAATTGACGAGCGCTAGTCTCTGTGCCTGTGACTCTTGCTCAGGATTAAACCTAGGGCCTTAGTGCATGCTACATAAGTCTTAACCCTGAGCTATACCCCACCCTTGCCCTTCCAATATTAAAGATTAATCAATAAAGATGCAAAGTAAACAAGGAAGGAAACAGAAACATAGAAACATACCTTTCCAGACACCTCTCTGGTTAACGTCTTCTCGGTATTCTGATTGGCTAGGCTGGCTGGCTAGGGTGGTTCAGGGACCTACATCCCTCCGCTGCTCCCAGTGCTGGGGTTGTAAATGTATGTGACCACACACAGCTCTCACATGATGCTAGAGATCCAAATTCAGGTCCCTGTGCTTCCATGGCATGCAATTTGCCACCTGAGCCATCTTTTCAATCCCTCTGCTGCATTTCAAACATAGCCAGGAATAATTGACTTACTGATACCATCCGCTCATAATCTCACCACCAGGCTTTTGTTCAAGCAGTCTTCAAGCCTCCTCCCCCGATTACTATAGTTTGACTTTCTATTTTGTTCTTGTCTTTACTTTATAAATAGAATTTTATTATATATTATCTCTTACTGTAGAATTTAGTGTTATTACATGTTGGCAATAATCAAAGGTGATGTTTTTTTCCATTGTTTCATGTCATGGTTTAAGTGAATTCCCCAAATAACTCAACTCCATGAAGCTTAAGCTTGCTTTTGCATTTGAATAATTTTGCACAAAAGGCCGTTTGAAATGCATTCACTATTTTTCTCCCTCTTGAAATAGCTCGCACAGAACATCCTTTAACCTTTGTCTGACTCAGGCGATGATTGAAAGCATCTGTTATTGTAGTGATCCATGCCACAAAGATGCCAGGATGCTAGACTCCAGATGCTTTTTCTGCCGTATTCATCATATATTCTTTTGCCTCATCTGCAACCAGCTGCCACGACTGCTCCTGATCTAGCTCTGGAAGCTCTCCCCCAACCCTCTTAATTCACAGCTCCTAATAATCTAGGAAATCAGCCAAAGAACTTGTTAGCATTTGTGACAAAAATAACTAGACCCCAAGGATCTTAAAAATAAACTGAATTAATTTAATGGTACCTTTTTGCACACTTCAGTGCATCTTTTTTCTTCCTGTTTCTCTTTGCAAAAATTACTTCTTGACAAGGTATTGCCTTCTATGTATATCCCATATGCATTGTCAGTAAAATAATATGCATTATGCATAAGTAGATACAGACACACGCATAATGCATCAGTCAATAGATTTTATGTCTACTTGTCCTCCTTAGGAATTCATTGAGGACAGAATTGTTTCTTTACACAGAACCTAAAATATAGTAAGAGTTCAACAATGTTTTTTTCAATGAGTTAACAAGTCTTATAGTATAGGTTCCTAGCATAGTAGCAACTTTTTAAAATGCATTTGCTTCTTTGTATATATTTATTATTTTTAAAATTTTCTCCTTTTTATTCAGTCCAGAGCTCCAGTCTATGGAATGATGTCACCACCCATATTCTCCATATGTTTTCTCTCCTCAGTTGAAACCTCTGGAAACTCCCCAGAGGTGTGTCTCCCTGGTGGTTCTAAGCCCTGTCAAGTTGACAGTCATCACAGATAGCTTTTACCTTTTCTGAAATACAGAAGGCAAGGGTATTTCCTAGCAAAGTGAGGAGAGTCCAATCAAAGATTGTGGGCAGTATAAGAAGTCTCAGGCTACCAGCAGAGGGGCAGTCTGGCTGATTAAAATAGAAGTTAAAACACAGTAAAAGTCTAATGAGCTAGGAGTCCATGTCACTGCTGTTGAGTGGCTTTACTGCACTTGTGAGCCTTGGTGGGGAGACGACAGATGGTTTGGTTTCTCTGAGTTTGCAGTTTGCCCAGCAGGATACAGGAACAGGAATTGAGGGCAGTGCAAAGGATAATTAAAAAGTTGGTTCTGAATTCTAAGCTTCAAAGGAGGAAACTAATAAGGGAAGGAACCCAGTAGACAGTGAGGAAATGTGACAGTGAAGCTGGAAGATGAATATTTATAAAAGGAGGAAACTGAACTGGAAGAGAGTTACCACAGATGATTATCTGGCCATGCTGGGCTTCTGGTGTTTGGTGGTAAAATGTGGGCATGGCCTAAATGTTTCTCCGAGGTTCTTTCTAGTTATTTCTTTTTTTTTCCATTTTTACAGTTTTAGATTTTATTTTTTTCTTAAAAATGTTTTCTTTGTATATGTGCATGGTACTATGTTACATAAAGACATTTTCTTATGAGAAAAAAATTGAATATTTTCCTTCCTATATCCCTCTATCTCTTCTTTTCTCCCCCACCCAGCCTGCCGTTAGCTCCTTTTCTCCCTGAACAATGTAGCTTCTACTCTCATGCATTTATATTATTTATATACAATATAGGAACCACATATGAGAGAAGGCATATGATATTTGTCTTTAAAGACTCTCTTGATTTGCTTAATATGATTATTTCAAGTTGCATTTGTTTTCCTGCAAATGTTGTTTATGGCCAAAAACCCCTTTTTATCATGGGCTGGAAAGATGGCCCTGAGGTTAAGAACCCTGTTACTCTCTGTGGCGGACCCTGGTTCAGTTCTCAGCACAAACATGATGATGTGCAATGTCTCTATTACTCCCGTTCCAGGGATCCAGTGCCGTCTTCTGGTCTCCTCCGGCACTGCACACACAGTGTATAGGTGCATACATGCAGGAAAACGTTATATACATAAAATAAAAACAAATCTTTTAAAAATTCATTGTGTATATATGTTCCATTTTCTTTATTCATTCTTCCGTTGTTATTGGCTCTTTTTTTGTTTTGTTTTGTTTTTTGTTTTTTCGATACAGGGTTTCTCTGTATAGTTCTGGCTGTCCTGGAACTCACTCTGTAGACCACGCTGGCCTCGAACTCAGAAATCCACCTGCCTCTGCCTCCCAAGTGCTGGGATTAAAGACGTGCGCCACCACCACCCGGCCTGTTATTGGCTCTTGATAGGGTATCTCACTGCAAGTCTACTTGGCCTGGAACTCTTGGTCCACCTGTCTCAGCCTATGAAGTGCTGGGGTTACAGGTGTACAACACTATGCCTGGCTATGATTTTGCACTGAGTTATGGTATTTTGAGCATTGGTGAAATGAAGAGGACTAGCACAGATTTCTAGTCTCTTTGTCTTTTCCTCACTACTTTTCAAAAGCCTAGATCACTGCCAGGCACACGGAGTTTACCAGTTAACTTATTTGGCACTATCTTAGGGCCATTATTGTTACGGTAAAACACTTTCCTCAGGGAGGAAAGAAAGGGTTTGTTTGGTGGGCATGCTTCTTCATTACTATTAATCATTGAAAAGGTTAGGACAGGAACATAAGCAGGGCAGGAACCTGGAGGGAGGAGCCGATGCAGAGGCCATGGAGGGGTGCTGCTTACTGGCTTGATCCTCATGGCTGCTATCATATAGCATCCAAGGCCATCAGCCCAGGGATGGCCCTGCCCACAACGGACTGGGCCCTCCTCAACCAGTCACTAATAAGAAAATACCCCACAGGCTTACCTCAGCCCCATCTTACAGAGGCATTTTTCTCAGCTTGAGGTTGAGACTGCAGCTTTTCTCAAGCTGATATCAAACTAGCCCACACAGGCTAGTTTCATGTACCTGATATATTTTGAAGATCCGTTTAATAATTGTAATAACTCTGTGTGATTAGAATGGTTACTATCATCACCTATTTAAAGATGATAAAGCTAAAGCACGAGGGAGGTTTGCCTTGTGCTTGTCTTTGTGAAGAGTCTAACACTCCAGAACGTCAGGGTTATGGAGGCTGGGTGTGTGATCAGGAAGAGAAACAAAGACAGAATCGGCACTGGGGTCAGTCCACCTTGCTTTCTGAGATGAGTTCACTCATTGACCTGGAGCTCTCTTCAGAGTCTAGATTGGCTCTCACTTAGCTCCAGGGATCTCTTCAGACCTCTCCTCATCAGTTCTGGGAGTACAAAAGCACACTGCTATGCTTGGCTTTTTCTTTTCCCTTTTTTATGTTTTATTTCATTATGTTTTGAGGCAGGGTCTTACCATGTCGTCCTGGCTGCCTAGGAACTCAAACATGGACCAGGTTGGCCTCAAATTCACAAAGACCTGACATCTTCTGCCTCCCAAGTGCTGGGATTGAAGGTGTGTACCATCATACCTGGATCCTAGCTTTAAAAAACAAGTTTTTAAATAGCATATATCACTTATATTCAATAATGGGTTTAATCACACCATTTCCATACATGTATAGAATTCCATACAGTTTAGTTGTGTTCACCCAAATAACTCCTTTTTTACTTTCTTATCTCTTTGAAGTGTGTGGTTGATTCAAAGATTTACTAGGGTTGCTCACAGGAGCTTGGGTAAAGGAGCATGCTGACACAAGCAAGGGGCAACTTACTAGTGGCTACACCACCAGAGACTATGTTTCTTTCCAGTTACCACTGTCTGCAGCTCTCTAGGGGACAGAGGGGCTTCATGAGACCCTCCTCCATCCACTATGATAGAGTGTTGACACATAAGATCTTGTCCGGGTCATCATGGCTCCTGTGAATTCATGAATACAACAGTCATGCTATGCACTGAACACAGCACCCCATGTCTTCCTCTAGTGTTATGCTCTTTCTACTTCCTCTTCTACAGCGACCCTTGAACCTTAGGGCAGGTGATGTAGATGTCCAACTTAGGGAAGAGTATCCAAGAGTCACTTATTCTTGGCATTTTGACCAGTTATTAATCCTGGAATCACTGTTACCCACAGGAAAGAGAAGCTTCTTCTGCCAAAGCAGGGCTAATCTATAGACATGCACGTCATTATTTTTCTTCTAATCACACACACCTGCGCATGTACAATGAACTAACCCAGGTAGCTTAAAAAAAAAAAAAACTACTAATTCTTGAGCCCCCCTGGCAGAGACCAGGATTTATTTAGTCTGGGATGGCACCCAACTACAAAAGCTCCCCAGAGAGTTCAAGGTGCAGTCAAGGTTAATGGTTGTTAGAGTTAATGAAAACACACACATATAATTTGGTTCTTTATTATCTTTGGGGAAAGAGAGCCTTGAAACTGGGGGAGCTATTAGGTTCCTATTTCAATGGGCTTGTTTCAGCTTTTCCTGAGGTCGTATCTTTCTCCCAAGTTGGTAAGAGGAGAGGGGAGTCTGTGAGACCCAGGAGACATTCCATACAAAACCTGTCCTCTAGGACTATATACCTAAGAACTGCAGTTATATGATCAAAGACCCATGAGCTGTCAACCTCTTCCCCAAGTCTATAACCCAAGGGCACATTTCAAACATAAGCGTAAGGGGTCCCTGTTTCTGGGAGAATGTGGATGAAGGGTGACTTACAGACTGGAGTGTCTCCAGATGGGTACACAGTCAATGTCTGACAACTGCTGGAGACACAGATACGAAAGGTACAGGAGGCCAGGCGGTGGTGGCACACGCCTTTAATCTCAGCACTTGGGAGGCAGAGGCAGGCGGATTTCTGAGTTCGAGGCCAGTGTGGTCTACAGAGTGAGTTCCAGGACAGCCAGGACTACACAGAAAAACCCTGTCTCGAAAAACCAAAAAAAACAAAAAACAAAAACAAAAAACGAAACGTTCAGGGGGCAGGGAGTTAAATGACTGCCTTTATTAGTCTGTCAAATGAGAAGGCAATTCTGACTGTTATTTCCCACCTGACATTAAGCTATAATGGCTTTATTATTTAGCCTGTCTGACCTTCAGGTTATTAGCAAACTAGAAATAATGGTGCTTTGTGAAGATTACATGAGATAATTGTATGTATAGCACACATTAATAAGGCTAAGACTCAATAGCTACAATATATTGTATGTTTGCCTTCAAATGGTCCTCCTCTAATAAATGTAGCTTTGTAGGTCCCAGGAGGGGATATGTCCATGAGCCGCTCCCCTGGGGCTTGTGCCTGCACTGTGGGGGGAAGCAGCACTATTTTTAACTTCAGTACTAGGCACTGAAATAGTACCTTTGTGTCTAGCTTTTTTCATTTCGCATTATATTTTCTCCCAAGCATTTTGTGGCATATATTTTTAGTTTAATGTTATATATTAAAATAAAAGAAGGGAGACAGGGTGCCTAAGCATTTACTTTGTGTTCAGAAAGGACTCTCCTGTGGTAGAGGGGAACAGCAGAATGGAATTAGGTCATTACAAGCACAGAGAAGCAGTATGAAGTAAAGATGCTGTATTTGTACTCAGGCTTTGCCTCCATCTGTGTCAGCATCTCCCTCCAAGCTTGTGACGTTGTTGAACCAGCTGGTGGCCGTCAGGCTCTGATGTCTTCTTTCTTCTGACCTTGACGACCTCTTTCCGTCAAATTCTATAGTCATGCTCTTTAGTGCGTCAGAAGACAAGACCTTAACAGAAAATGGCAGAGCTTTTGTGAGTGCCGAAGCAGGAAGAACAGAGCCAAAGGTGCGTGGCTATGGAAACAAAAGAGTCTGAGCCTTGAAAGACATAAAAACCTGTTCAAAAGCAGTGTGTTTCCTTTTAGTTTCTAAATCTATTCCCGCATACCTGCAATTTCCCTGTGCTTTTAAATTGATCATGTTTTTGCTTAATTAGATATTCCATTAGAGAAATGAATTCCAGCTCTGGTTGACATGAAATTCCTGGGGAAGATAGAAAACAAAAATCCTGGGGTGGAGTCCAGGCTTTGATAATTTTTAAAACTCCCCAGTGAGTTCAGAAAGTTGGAAACAGATACATAAATAATGACGTCACTGACATTTGATAACATTCTTTGTTTTCCTTTTGATTTTTATAGAAATGATTTTAATGTCACTGCTACTGTGTTGTGCTCTTTTGGATACTGGTGCTGTCCTTACAGAAGTTTAGAACCATGACTGTGAGCCTTTAAAAGTTTGGAGGAAACTCACTGACATCATGTATTTGATTGACTCTGGAGGGTTGTACAGTAGCATGAAGAACACATTTAAATAAAATAAGGTTCTAAATCAAGTATATTTAAAAAAAAAAAAGAATAAAACTCCGGTTGACAAATGAGAACTGTCAAGGACAGAACCAGCATTTAAAAGGCAAATTAAGAGAAATTCAAAAGAAAAATCCAGGAAATAGGGAGGGGGAGGGGGATATCTAGAGAGAGAGAGTAAGGTCAGAGAAGCAATAAAGGATTTCTTTCTTTCTTCCTTTCTTTCTTTCTTTCTTTCTTTCTTTCTTTCTTTCTTTTTTTTTTGTTTGTTTGTTTTTTTGAGACTGGGTTTCTCTGTGTAGCCCGAGCTGACCTGGAACTCACTCTGTAGACCAGGCTGGTCTTGAACTCAGAAATCCACCTGCCTCTGCCTCCCGAGTGCTGGGATTAAAGGCATGTGCCCAGCTAATAAAGGATTTCAATAAGAGAAGAGAAGCTGTGCTTGTAGGGCTAGCAAGCCTCACCAATCTTTTCCCACCTCACACTGGGTGGCCCCAGCAGGTACTGTTTGCTTCTGCAGGCAGAAAATGACAAGAGTTGTATCTGCTGGGATTAGAGGTGTGGCTCATGTGGTAGAGAGCTAGCACAGAGCCCGGGTTTAATCCCCAAGCACAGCATACATCAAATCCAGGACACACCCTAGTAATCCTAGTATTTGGGAGGTGGAGGCAGAAGGATCAGAAGTTCAAGGTTGCCCTTCACTACATAGCTATCTCCAGGCTAGTCTGGGCTACACAAGACCCTGTTGGAGGAGGGAAAAGTAGGAGGTAGGGGAGGAGGAGGGGGAGGAGGGAGGAGAAGAAGGAAAAGGAGGAGTCTGTTAGATCTGTCAGATTAAACACAAGACTCAATACCCTGACACTGGAAGTTTTGCAAGGATATTCCACTGAGATGCCCCAAATGCATCAGACACACTTAGGAAGTTAACACTTCCAATCTGCTTTCATCTGTCTTTTGCAAAAAATCAACTTTGTCAGTATATAATTTATATAAATTCATTTTAAGTGTGTGGTCCAGTGACTTCTGACAGACATATTCTGACTATCCAGTGGAAACTGTAGGATAATTCCACCACACACCCTAGTTTCCTCCTGCCTATCTGGAATCAACACTTCACGTGCCATCAAACACCCTCTGTCTGATGTATTGCAGATTTGTTTTGTCTGCTCTAGGATTTTGTATAAATAATTCACATACTGTGAAATTTCTTGTGTTTGGATTCTTTCATGTAGCTCAATGTTTTCTTCCCAAACATTTTAGTGCAAAATACCCCATCATAGCCCACGGCGGTTAAGAAACTATTGGAACACAGTTCTTATCCAAACACTTGGTAAATTAAAGAAGAAGAATCAGGAGCCGGTCAAGGCCAGTCCTAACTACATAGTGAGGCTAAGGCCAGTCTGGATTACTTGAGACCTTTTCTCCCACCCCCAAATTCAATAATGTAGCAAAGTAGAGAGTATATTTTACAGCAATCACCTATATATACAACTGTTGTGGATTGCTGTATTGTTTTTTTCTGCCCTGTGCCCTAAACTCTGGTAAGGTGAAGTCTTAATTAGTCAGATAAGGATAGAGCCTGTGATTGTGCAGTGGAAAGGAAGGTGGAGCTGGGAGGGGGGAGGGGAGTAGGAGAGAGGGGAGGGGGAGGAAAGGGAGAGGGAAGAGAGGGGGGAGGGGGTAGAGAAGAGACAGTGCAGGAGACACAAACAGGAGCTACAAGTGGAATTTGTAGGAGAGGACGATGAGCCAGAACCACGTGGTCCGAGGAGTCATAAGTAACTGAGGCTTTCTTAGAGAATAATGTTGGCACACTTGTTCAATCTAGGTGTGCGGCTTGTATCTAGATCAGTTGAGTTTTGAGTTCTTTGTGTGCTCATTTTGTGGTTGGAGATTTACCATTATAAATCTGGCTGGTAAATGACAATCCTCTGGAATTTTCATTTTACAGTCCAGGGGATTATAGCCAGCAGCAGCCAGTTTCTGAAGGCTAGCCCCAGGGGGAGAATGGCTTGGGAAGTGTGGGAGGTTTGGCAGTCCCTAACCAGGGCAGACCACCACTTGGGGCTCTCCATCGGGGTGGGGAGACCACGGTATCCAGTGTCTAGCCGGCCATAGGGTGGATTGTTTTTTTATAATTACACACTACATACCACCATATTAAAAAAATAAAATAAAATCACTTTATTGTTCTCAACTCAAACAAAAGCGCTACACAGCTGGGCAGTGGTGGTGCACTCCCAGCACTCGGGAGGCAGAGGCAAGCTGATCTCTGTGAGTTCGAGACCAGCCTGGTCTACAGAGGGAATTTCAGGACAGCCAGGACTATATAGAGAACCCAGGTCTCAAAAAGCCAAGCCAAACCAAACAAAACAAACAAACAAACAAACAAACAAACAAAAGCACCATGCAACTATATTAAGGTAGCCACTCAAACATTTTGCACACCATTTGAGTGGCTTCCTTAATTTAGGCTTTAAAATTATTTGCTAAAGTTTATATTTATATTTTTTTTACCCTGGCTTAATGGCACATACAGTTGAGAGGTGAAGGTAGGAGGGTCAGGAGTTCAAAGGCAGTCTTAACTACATGGTATGTTGACCTGACCTGCGGGTCCTAGTTATTCATGGGGGCGAGGAGGACCACAACCTGAAAAAAGAATGGGCGAGAGAGAGAAAGGACTCAAGGAAGCAATTGCTTGTCAAGAGTCATGTATTTGAACGTGAAGCCCCTTTTTATAGTATGCTTTACAAGGGGAGGGGGTAAGAGGGGCTAGGTGGTGGAAAAGTACAGAATCTTCATGCCCTGTGCCTTGAAACATTTCATGGTCTACACGGTACACTGCCTTGAAGTATGGTCTACCTGCCTTCCTCAGAAGATACGGTACACTGCCTTGAATCTATCTCCAGCTGTCAAGCAGGATCTTGTGATTGCCAAGCTGCAGGGGACATTGTGCAGGTTGGGAAAGGTAGGGGGTGAGGATAAGGGCGAGGGTCATGGCTTCTGGCAGTATGTTGGACCCAGCTTAGGCTACATGAGACTCCGCCTCAAAAAAAGAACAAATAAAAATTTAAAAATATGCTTATGTATCTTTGTGAATATAATTACATTTGAGTTTTTGAGTTTACAAATCATTTTTTTAATTTAAAAAAGCTTTTAGTTAGTTTTAGTTATGTGTTTTTATTTTATTTTTTAAGACAAGCTTTCTTTGTGTAGCCTGGCTGTCCCGGAACTTGCTCTGTAGACCAGGCTGGCCTTGAACTCAGAAATCTGCCTGCCTCTGCCTCCCAAGTGCTGGTATTAAAGATGTGCCTCACCACTATCTGGCTAACAAGTTTTAATTTTGTTTTTTGTTTTTTGTTTTTCGAGACAGGGTTTCTCTGTGTAGCCCTGGCTGTCCTGGAACTCACTCTGTAGACCAGGCTGGCCTTGAACTCAAAAATCACCTGCCTCTGCCTCCCGAGTGCTGGGATTAAAGGTGTGTGCCACCACTGCCTGACTCACAAGTTTTTATAAAATATATCTTAGTCATATTCTTTCCTCTCCCCAACTCCTTCTAATTCTTTTCTATCTCCCCACCTTCCCAATTTAATGTTCTCTCACTTTCTCTTAAAAGACGGGAAAAAACTTTAAAAACCAATAAGACCAAAAAAACAAAAAACCAAAAACCATGGAGTTTGTTTTTGGTTTTCACTGGCCAACAACTCCTGGTAGGGCCTGGTTAACATACACAGTGACACTCCCCTGGAGAAAACTGGTCTTCCCTTTCCCAGTAGGCATCAACTGGACATAGCTTCTAGGTTAGGGGCAGGACTTTGTGTCCACTTCCCCATCTCAATGCCCAGTTGTGGGTCTCTTTGTTAATTGTCATCTACTGAAAGAAGAAGCTTCTCTGATGAGGACTGAGTGATGCTCTGCTCTATGAGTGTAACGATGGCATTAGGGGTCATTTTATAGCTATGTTCCTTTAATAGAATAATTGTGGTAAGTTTTCCCCTAGGGTCCGTTACCTATCTAGTCTCGGGTTCTTGCCCACTTTATCAGTGTTGTGTAAGGTTCCATCTCATGGAGGGGGCTTTAAATCCAATTTTTGGAAACAGATTAGTTTTTCCTATAATATTTGTACCACTATTATACCAGTATATGTTGTAGGATATTTGATCACACTGTGAACCCCAAGACTGTGTTATTTACTGAAGAAAACCTGAGATGGTGTTAGTCAAAAAAACAAAACAAAACAAAAAACCTGCTACTAGTTGTGGTGTGGCTCTGGTCTTAGTACACATCTTTAATCCCAAATAATGAAGGTAAAGTTAGTTTGTAGAAGGAAGCACCCATGTCTGAAAGTGACGGATAATTGAGTGGCAGAAAAAGTGATGAACCAGAGAGAGATTTAACAGAATAGGATATGCTCAAGAGAGGAAAGGGAAGCTATGTAAGAGAGAGCAGGGCAGAGAGAGAGAAGGGGGCAGCTTTATGGGGACAGTTATAGAGAGACAGGTTACAGAGAGAGAGAACAAGCTAGACAACAGGTGAAGACAGAACAAGACAGAGAAGGAGAAGGAGCCAAAAAGATTAGAACCTATTGCCAAAGTTAGTATGAAGCCAAGCAAAGCAATTCAGTCAGAGGCTGAGGGAGAAGCCAGAATAGCAGATATCAGGCAAATAAAAGTTACTTTGACAAGTATACCTTATAAGCAGATTGCTGTTGTAGGTTCAAAGGTCTGTAGCTGGGTAATATTGATGACTACCTTTCCCTTCGTGTCCCCTCCTTTATCCTGCCCTTTCCCCCTTCCCATCCACTCCACCTATTCTGACATCTCCTTTATTTCCACATCACTGTATTCTATTGCTCCTTCCTTCAAAGATGCCCTCCTCACCCCCAGTCCCTTACTAGCTATGAAACCTCTGTGGTTATTTGGACTAAAACAGACATACTTAAAGATTAAATCCAACATCTATATGAAAGAGAAAACATGTAATATTTATGCTTGGGCATCTGGATAATTGTTACTCGGGATAATTGTTGCTAGCTCTATTAATTTACCTGTGCATTTTATAATTACATTTTTTTCTAACAGCTGAAAAATATTCCGTTGTATAAATGTAGCATATTTTATTATCTATTCTACAGATGACGGACATCTAGGCTCTTTCCAACTTCTGGCATGGTGCCAGCATTTTTATAACTATTATTTATATTTCACAACTTTAAAAAGTTAGACTTTTAAAAATGAAAATAAAAATCCAGTATAATTGAAAACCAGTTCTTTCCACTGAAAAGGCAGAAAGGGGCTTGAGAGATGGCTCAGCAGTTAAGAGTGCTTGCTTCTGGAGGACCACATTTCAGTTCCCAGGCACATCATGAAGCTAACAGCTTTCTGTAACTCCAGGGACTCTGATGCCCTCTTCTGGCCTCCTTCAACAGCAGCACATATGTGGCATATATTCACACATGCATGCATATACACCTCACACATACACACACATAGAAATAAAAAAAAAAGAAATTAAAAAAAAAGGATGGAAAATAGAAGGAAATTTCCAGGAAATTAGAATAAGAAGATAGAACAGTAGAAAACAAGATTGGGGGTGGGTGAGGGGGGAGGAGAATCAAATTTAGAAAACACAACATTCAAAAAGCAGAAAAAAACATTACATTTATCTATTGTTTATGTATATGTGTTTGTGTGGCCACTGATATGTGTGTGTGTGTGTGTGTGTGTGTGTGTGTGTGTGTGTGTGTGTGTGTGTGTAGGTCAGAAGACAGAAGACAACTTTGGACAATGTAGGTGTCAGTCTTCTCCTTCTGCAAGTGTCTTGAGAACACGTTCCAAGACAGCTAGGGGATACATAGGGACAACACAAGGCTTTCGGCTCAGTGCCTTTATTACTGAGCCATTCTACTGGCCCAACAAGGGGAAAAGGAAAATTTAAACACACAGGGAAAAAAATGGAAAAGATAATCACCAACTAGGCCTTCAGACTGAGCCCCAAGTGCCCATCTTGGTGATATGGCAGAACCTAGAGCTAAAGAGTACACTGCAAGGTTTGAGAACACAAAAGACTAAGAGAGATGCTGCCCTCCCGGAAGAGTGGGGTGAGCTCTTACAGATAAAACAGAACACACGGAATCACAGTGACCTTGGATGACTCAACTGCAGCACGTGGCTAAGAGACAGTGGGGAAGTGCTGTCCAGGTTCTGAATGAAGCAAGTCTCCAACTTAGAATGAATGGCTAAGACCTAGAAGACCAGGAAACGATCTGCCGTCAGGGATCCCAGGCCAGGCTGGGCAGCATAGTGAACCCCACTTAACAAGACGAGAGAGTAAACATAAAAAAACAAGTGAAGGCACAGGCCTACCACAGGCACCACCTGTTCCCAGGAAGCTGCTAGGATACTGCTGAACAAACAAACCAAGAAGGACACGGGGTTTACATGTGGAGGCCAAAGGACATTTTTGGGGTCCCCAGGAATCAACATCAGTCAATCAACCAGGCATGGTGACACATGCCTTTAATCCCTAATATCTAACTAATTAATATGCTATTAATTATACACATTTATGAAATACATGCTCATAGTGTGTACCAATCAATTCAGGGTAATTAGAGAATCCATCACCAAGCGGCGCACTTCCTTGAGCCAATGAAGTCCCTAGCTGTGGTTCCGCTTCCACCCAGGCAAGGTGGTCAAGGTCATGCAGCCGGGCGGGCCGAGAGGACAGAGAGAGCCGAGCTGCCCTGGCGATGGCACAGGCTCGCTCCACCAGGGGCGAGTTTGTGGAGGCCCAGGAGCTATAGTCCTCATTCATTGGCCACTGCACAAGTCACGGGAGCAAATGTAGCCCAGAGGATTTGGCCACCGCCTATAACGGGGGCAAACCAAGTACTTCAGCGTTGATTTTTATGAAGCCACGGACGACTACACATCTGCAATAGAAATCTTGCCCAACTTGGAAGTTCCTTATTATAACAGAGGTTTGATATGCTACAGGCTAGGGTATTTTGACGAAGTTTTGGAAGATTTCAAAAAGCCATTAAACCTCAATCCTGGATTTCAAGATACTGTTTTGAGCTTAAAACAGACCATTCTAGACAAAGAAGAAAAGCAAAGACGAAATGCGGAGAAAAGTTACTGAAATCTTTAGCTTATTGAGATTTTTAACTCCAGATCCTTAAATCTACTTTTGATTGGCTCTAAGATAGGCATGGAACTATTTTGATTATATGTAAGAGACTGAATTTTAGAAGTGAAAGTAAAATAATGTGCTTATTAGTTTCAAGAAAGATCATGTTTGATAGATCTCTTATTAGAGTAAATAAATAATACCAATATATAAATGGATGCTATCACAGCAAAATATTTAAATCAATATGCATTATTTTAAGTAAAGGTTTGATTTTTACCACTTTTTTTAAAGAAAAAAGAAAATCTATCACCTTAAAATGTACCTTTAAGTTTATTTATTTATTTATTTATTTTTGTGTAGAAGTTGGATCTGGTTTGATCTGTTGCTATGTATCATAATGCTAAATACCGGACCCCAAGGTCTGGCTGCCCCCCAGGGGTGAGGAGATCCTTACATATACCAAGTGATGCAATGTTACCTTGTTCCCCAAGTTATCCCTGATTGGTGAATAAAGATGCTGTCTTAGTTAGGGTTTCTATTCCTGCACCAAGAAGCAAGTTGCAGAGGAAATGGTTTATTCAGCTTACATTTCCACATTGCTGTTCATCACCAAAGGAAGTCAGGATTGGAACACAGGCAGATCAGAAAGCAGGAGCTGATGCAGAGGGATGTTACTAACTTACTTCCTTTGCCTTGCTCAGCTTGCTTTCTTATAGAACCCAGGACTACCAGCCCAGAGATGGCACCACCCAGAATAGGTCCTTCCACCCTTGATCACTGATTGAGAAAATGCCTTACAGCTGGATCTCATGGAGGCATTTCCTCAAGGGAGGCTCCTTTCTCTGTGATAACTCCAGCTTGTGTCAAGTTGACACACAAAACCAGTCAGTACAGATGCCTACAGCCTGTAGCTGGGCAGAAGACAGGTAAGCGGGGCTTTGGATTCTAAGGCAGAGATCGCACCCAGGAAGGGAGAGAGATGAGGAGAGAGGAAAAGACGCCATGTGAAAACACAGCCTTGATGGCTGGCTAATTGGAGTTAGGAGTGGCTCAGGCAGAACATGGCAAGTTATAACTCTGGGTTATTCACAGGGAAGTAGACAAAATAGCACAAAGGGTTGAGATCTGCCCAACTCTAATGCTGTTAAGGCTTATTATAAATGTAAAGGTTTTGTGTTTTTTATCTGGGAACTGAACAAAGATATTAATTAATATTAATCAATCAATGAACTGATTGATAATAAAAAACAACAGATTATAATTTTATCAATTAATAGTTAATACCCAGAGATGATAATTAGTAAAAATCAATTAATATTAACAACAACAGTTTTGGTTTTTCAGGACAAAGCTAATCTGTATAATAGCTCTGGTGTCCTGGACTCACTCCGTAGACCAGGCTGGCCTCAAACTTACAGAGATCTGCCTGTCTGCATGCTGGGATCAAAGGTGTGAGACACTACACCTGGATACCTTTAAGAATTATAAGAGTATAACAAGTCCTATCTTTTGGTGGCCCATCTTGTTTTCTATTGCAGCGGTAAAGAGCAAGGTCAAGAGTAACTTGAGGGAAGAGAGGCTGTGCTTCTTTCCTCTTACACCTCCCAGGTCACCTTTCTTCATGGGGGAAGTCAGGACAGAGCTCAGGGAAGGAAGGAATGAGGTAGGAGCTGAAACAGAAACCACAGAGTAAAGCTGTTTGTTGGTTTGCTCCCCGTGGCTTATTCAGCCTGCTTTCTTAGCACCCGGACTACTTCCCCGAGGGGAGCACAGCCCACAGTGAGCTGGGCCCTTCCACATCCACCACTAATTAAGAAAATATCCCACAGATTTGCTTCCAGAGACATTTTCTCACTTGAAGTTTCTCCTTTCCAGGTGACCCTGGCTTGTGTCAAGTTGACAAAAAGCTAACCGGCACATCTGGCTATTTGAAATAGATAAGAAAATATTGTTAATTGTAATCTTCCTGCCGTGCCATAGAAAATCAAAGCTTATTCCTCTTATCTAACTATAGTTTTTGACCATACTATCCTCTTTCTGTCCCCTCATCTTCCTCATGCACGAATTATTATTTATTTTCATTTTTAATAGTGCTAGGGCGCCCGTACATGCCAGGCGAGTGCTCCATCGTTACACTGTAGTCCCAGCCTCCATTCACAAAGTTTAGAAGTTTATCCCCTATATCCTTTCCTGTTTTCATTCGTAACAAGACAATCCTAAAGTCACTAAGGAACAAAGGGGACATGAGGCAGAGTGGCTGTGTGGTGGGGAGTACTGGTACCCCAGTAGGCTGAAAAGATTGTCACGCAGGAGACTCAGCAGTGACAGCGGGAGACCGACTGTACAAGGCTCACTCAGTTAAGTTGAAATTTCACTGGAAAGGGGAATTGGAAAAATGCAAAAGAGAAACATCAGTCTAAGCTTCTGTATTTGAATGAGATTGCTTGTTGGAACTTGTAGTTTTCAAGAAACACAGGAACATATAGTAGTAATAGATAAGGAAGATTTACACATACCCAAACACACAGAGACATGCACACCAGTGTCCACACATGCGTGTGCACACACACACACACACACACACACACACACACACCTTGACACTGTCCATCAAGGGGCCTTAGAGCAGTTACCTTACCTGCCTATAACAATGAGCATACACAGCATCTAAAGCTTGAGTTCTACATACTAAATGCTTAACTAAAGGGAGTCAAGACCCCTGAGAAAGCAACTGGCTCCAGCACCGGAGTTTGGGAACAGCAAGTTGCACAGGGAGCACTTAGAGATTGCTATCAAGGAAGTGCTCAAAGAACCAAAGGAGCATGAAGTCAATCTGGAAGGTTTTTCTCTGGGCCAAATAATGATAAGTTGAATATCAAAACAAATATTGATTGATACAGATTTTCACCCATAAATTAACTAAAGTATGAACTAATAAATCAATATTAACATATATGGTAAAGGCCAAGTTGCCCCATCTTCAAGTTCAGACCCCGATGAAAGCTCCTTGAGGCTTCCAGGACATCAAGTGTTCCAAGAAATCAGCCTATGAAAGATCCACTGGCTCAGGGAGGAAGCTTCCCTTCATAATACTGTTGCCCGGAGATTTACAACTGAAGAACGGAGGGTTGCTGTGTGGTGGGCAGCTGTGAGCAATATCAAACGGAACCCATCAAACAGTCTAACAGAAAATGCAGCAGGCTCTGGTCTAACGAGCTTTGTGGAGTTTAAGATGGCTTTCAGAGCCTCAGGCACTCCCTCTTCATCTCACCGGCTTACTCTAGAGACAGGAGCTGTGGATGAGATAAGCTTCTATGGGTAGATACCTACCTCAGTGACATTAAGTAAAAGCCAGAAGATGCTTCTGGTGGAGAACATCTTACTCTAAGCGTAAATACTCTCAGAACCAGCAGATTGCTTCCTAGCTTTTACAGGTGGTGCTTGCTAGTTTCAAGTCAACTTTAGATAAGCTAAGAGAGGGGGAACTTCAGCTGAGAAATCCATCCATAAGATGAGGCTTGCCAGGCAGTGGTAGCACACACCTTTAATCCCAGCACTTGGGAGGCAGAGGCAGGTGAATTTCTGAGTTCAAGGCCAGCCTGGTCTACAGAGTGAGTTCCAGGACAGCCAGGGCTATACAGAGAAACCCTGTCTCAAAACAACAACAACAAAAACAAACAAACAAACAAACAAACAAACAAAAAACATAAGATGAGGCTTTAGGCAAACCTGTGGAACATTTTCTTAATCAGTGATTGATGGGGGAAGACCCAACCCATTGTGGATGGTGCCATCCCTTTGGGCAGATGGTCCGGAATGCTATAGGAAAGCAGGCTGAGCAAGCCAGTAAGCAGCATCCCTTTGCGGCCTCTGCTCCAGCTCCTGCCTCCAGGTTCTCACCCAGTTTGACTTCCTGCTTTGGCTTCCTTCAGTAGACTATGATTCAGGATTTGTAAGCCAAACAAACTCTTTCCTCCTCAAGTTGCTTTTGATCATGATGTTTCATCCTTAATAACCCCAAGAAACAGCTCCATTATGTATTTCCTAGACACCACAGAGCTTCCAATAAGCACTCATAGTGAGTTTTTGGCAGCATCAGGATCACTGAAAGCATTTTTGGATGTTATGGAATAAACGGATGAGATCTGGGTACTCAAAGTGCAACTAAAGTGCAATAGGGAAAAAAACTGCATTAGGAGATGAGGTATCTATGGAAACAGAGGAAGACCCAGGCATGCTCCTGTGCTTACTGAACGATGGCTTCTTGGAGCTGACTACCACATGGAAAAGAGCCTCAGTATATATTTGTGGGATGCAGAGAAAAGTTGGCTACACAAGTTGAAAGACATTTTAGAAACTGATTTTTAACTCGTGCCATCCTAGACAGATCTGACCTTAAGCTGGCTTGTGGAATTTGTCATACCTATCTAGTTAATGGGACCATTCCTGATCAGGCTCGGGATGGTTGCTGGTGTGGACAACCTTCCCATTGAATGTGCCTTCACTAGTGATGGGGGTGAGTCTTTAGTAGGCAGAGACTCAGCATCACCTTGATGACGTCCATACTTTATGCCAACTGCCATGGAATGTCCAGGAGGAAACCCTAAAGTCAGAAGGGGGAAGAAAATAATCACAGGAAGTAGAGGGAGAGAGGGATCTGGGAGGGAGAGAAGAGGGGGAGGGAAAAAGGGAGTCAGGTTCAGATATGGGAGGAGATGGGGAGAAGTACAGAGGTTCAGGATTTTGAAAGGTAGTGTATAGCAGTGGGGAAGGGGGAACTGCGGCTAGCCACTAGAAAGTCCCAGGTGCCAGAGACCCAAGAGATACCCAGGACCTGGAATACTCAACAAAGGGAAGATAGAACCTGTAGAGATCATATCCAGTGGGTACACATTGTCCCTGGTTGAGGGATGAGCCACCCACCCACCCACCTCAAAAATATTAATCCAAAATTCCTTCTATCAAAAGGAAATGCAGGGACAAAGAGTAAAGCAAAGACTGAAGGAAAGGCCATCCAGAGACTGCCCCACCTAGGGAGCCATCCCAATTGTAGACACCAAGCCTGGACACTATTGATGATGCCAAGAAGAGCTTGCTGACAGGAGCCTGGTATAGCAGTCCCCTGAGAGGCTCTGCCAGAGCTGACCAATACAGATGCGGATGCATGCAGCCAAACATTGGCCTGAGCACAGGAACTCCAGTGGAGGAGTTAGGGCAAGGACTGAAGAGGGTAAAGGGGTTTGCAACATAGGAAGAATAACAATATCAACCAACCAGATCCCCCAATGCTCCCAGGGACTAAACCACCAACCAAAAAGTACACACGGGGGGGACCCATGGCTCCAGATGGATATGTAGCAGAGGATGGCTTTATCTGACATCATTGGGAGGAAAGCCCCTTGGTCCTGTGGACACTTGATGACCCAGGGTAGGGGAATACTAGGGCACTGAGGCAGGAGTGGATGGGCAGGTTGGGGAGCACCCTCATAGAGGCAGGGGGATGGGGGATGGGATAGGGGGTTTCTGGAGGGAAAACTTGGAAAGGGGATAACATTTGAAATGTAAATAAATAAAATAACCAATAAAAATGGAAAAAAATGTAACATTTCTGTGATGAGCTGGAAATGTAAAAAAATATGAAAAGGATTTTCAATATCTTAAAAAATATAAGTCTGTAGCCAGGCAGTGGTGGTGCATGCCTTTAATCCCAGCACTTGGGAGGCAGAGGCAGGCGGATTTCTGAGTTCGAGGCCAGCCTGGTCTACAGAGTGAGTTCCAGGACAGCCAGGACTACACAGAGAAACCCTGTTTCGAAAAACCAAAAAAACAAAAACAAAAACAAAAACAAAAAAAACACCAAAAAACAAAAAAACAAACAAAAAAGTCTGGGGACTGGAAAGGTGGTTCTGAAGTTAAAGTTGCTTGCTGTTCCTCCAGAGGACCCGAGTCCGGTTCCCACACCCACACCACACCAGATGTTTCACAAACAGATGTAACTCTAGTTCCATGGGATCTGATGTGGCTTTCACGGTACCCACATGCATCTGTGCACACACAAAGACACATTCTCTTAATTAATGCCGTCACATAGCTAGTGCATATACTTTTACTCCAGCACCGAGAGGTGGGTGGACTACAAATAAAGAAATACAGGCAACCTAATACCAAGATATTTTATAAACAGAGTAACTCTAGTTTTGTGAGACGTTATATGGCCTCCATGGGTATCCATGTGCATATGTACACATATACACACATACTTTACAGCAAAATATAAAATACACACGCACGGAGATAGAGATATGCGTATATATATGGAGAGTGTCAGGTGTGGTGATACATAGATATACAACTCTAATCCCAGCACTTGGAGAGGCAGAGGCAGAGGCAGGAGGACCACTGTAAGTTCTGGGCCAACTAGGGCTACATAGTGAGGCTTTGTCTCAAGAAAACAAGGGGCAGGGAGACATACAGCAACAGAAAATACAATAATATCCTAACAGTACAATTAACATCATTTCTTCACGCAGAATAAGGGTACATGGCTACAGTTTAACAGAGCTTTCTAAGTCTCTGACCCCTGGGTAGAAGTAGAAGTGTATTTATAACAGCCTGGCATGCTTGACTCTTAGAGTATCTATGAGGTGGTAAAGTCTTGATGGGGTTCATAAAATGAATCTGGGGACAGTATGCCACTAGACATTTTGTGGGAAACTCTTTACAACATTATTTAAAAGTTCTTTTTTTATGTTTTCAAGACAGGTTTTCCCTGTGTAGCCCTGGCTGTCTTGACATTTGTTCTTGTAGACCAAGCTGGCTTTGAACTCACAGAGATCCTCTTACCTCTGTCTCCGAAGTGCTGGGATTAAAGATGTGTGCTACCATATCCTTCTAAAAGTCCCCCTACCCTTAAGATTTATTGATTTACTTTATGTATATGAGTACACTGTTGCTCTCTTCAGACACACCAGAAAAGGGCAATAGATCTCATTACAGATGGTTGTGAACCACCATGTGCTTGCTGGAAATTGAACTCAGGACCTCTGGAAGAGCAGTCAGTGCTCTTAATCACTGAGCCATCTCTCCAACCCCCTAAAAGTTCTTGATGCAACATTTTTGTCTTTTCAGCATGCTCTCCTACAGAAAAAGAACATAAATGCTTGTTAAATTTTAGTTATCCAAGTATTATTTATATGAACTCGATAAGAATGAGAAATAAAACTTGATACACAAGAAAACATAATAACATATAGTAGTGAATGAATGAATTAAAGGTTTGAGCTGGATCTTGTGACCACAGGCCTAGAATCCCAGCTACTTGGGAGGCTGAGGTTAAACTACATTTTTACCATAGGTTGTAAGCATAGAGGTTAGTAGCAAAACGCTCAGGGAAAGAGTAAGACATACCCAAGTATGGTTACAGGCTCTTCCAGGGACAGCTGTGTCCTATTATTTTATGGGATATATATTCTGAGCTTTCTAAGTTATATGGTTTACATTTTTTCATTTATTACTATGTGTGTTCCATATATGCACTGATATGTGTACAACATCACACACATGTGGAAGTCAGAGACCACCTGTGTGAGTGTGGTTTTTTTTTCTTTTTACTTTTACAAGGGTTCTAGGAATTCATCTCAAGTCATCGGTCTTTGGGAGCAGGGAAAAATATTTACTGGTTGTTCCATTTGGCCCGGCCCTTAAGTAACATGTTTTAAAGTGTAATTTAGATCAGGGCTTAAAGGTTAAAGGCTTAGTTTTAATTTTCTTATGTTTATGTGTCTGGACACACATCCCCTGACACACATGTGGTCATTAGAGGACAGCTTGTAGAGCTGATTCTCTCCTTTGCTTCCTGTCCTCTTCCACCACATGGGTTCATGGGATGAGTCTTGGGTAGTCAAGTTTGGCAACAAGCACATTTACCTGCTGGGACATCTCCTTGTCCCAAACATGCTTGCCTTTTTAAAAAATAAATCAAATTGTAATTTTTGAGTGGTATTTAGATTTAAGAATGAGACAGAACTGCTAAAACTCAAGATCCTAAATAATTTTGGCCTTGATACCCTGTGACATACAACAGTGACTTATGGGCAAGGTATACCTGTGCAATAGTGGTATAAATGTTATGGAAGTAATCAACCACTTAAAAAAAATCAGATTTAACGCCCACTACATCAGATGTTTGTCATATATGACACTGTTCAAGTGGCCAAGAACCTGAGACTAGACAGGTCATGGACCCTAGGAGAAAAATCTTCTACTAAAAGGACAAAGTAATAAAATGACCCGCTGGGCGGTGGTAGCGCACGCCTTTAATCCCAGCACTTGGGAGGCAGAGGCAGGCAGACTTCCGAGTTCGAGGCCAGCCTGGTCTACAGAGTGAGTTCCAGGACAGCCCGGGCTATACAGAGAAACCCTGTCTCGAAAAACAAAACAAAACAAAACAAAACAAAAAACAAAAAAAAAAGAAAAAAGAAAAAAAAAAGAAAGAAAAGACCCCTAATGACATATTCCCACACCCGTTGTTCAGTGTCTCACTTGCACCTCATCAGAGCAGCTGCTTCTTGTAGTAATTGTGAATTAACAGAGACCCACAACTAGACAGCGTGGAGAGGAAGAGACTTTGGAGCATTCAGCCCTAAATGGAATGTGTTTGCCACCCCACCCCACCCCAAGGCTCAGGGCTCAGGGATCTGTCCACAAGTGAAGGTGGAAAGCTTGGAAGAGACAGAGATAGTAGATAACCCCAAGGAAATTCTTCTTGACACAACAGAACTAATGTTAATACACATGAATTCATGAAGGCTTTGCCAATACATACAAGATCCGTACAGGCTCAAACCAGACAAAATCCCAGCCCTGAGACGGGGAAGTGGACAGAGTCCCGCCCCTAACCAAGAAGCTATGTGCAACTGATAGCTGCTGAGAAAGGGAAAATCAGTTTTCTCCGGGGGAGTGTCACTATAGATATTAACCACTCTCCAGGACAGGCTCAAACAAGAGAGTAAGTGACCAACCCAGAAGATGTGTTAATACTTTGTCCCCTCCCACTGGGGCGATTCCACCGGATGAGTAAGGAATCCCACAATATTGAGTTCAGAATTCTAGAAATAAAGAGGTTTGCTATTTTATTTGTGTTTTTCTATATTTCAAACATCTCTAGAAATTAAAAGTGGAATACGTATCTAGCCAAAGCCCCTTTTTTGTCTTTATAAAGTCAAGTAAGGGGCTGGAGAGAACGTGTGTTGCTAAAGCCCGGCCCAGGATGCGGGCTAGAGCTCAGAGAAGCCGCGCCTGCTGCCACGTCTGCTTTCGGTTTCTGGGCGTCTCCATTTTGCGGACTCTAAGGCACGCAGTGAAGTCTCTGAGACCTGAGCCTCCCAAGCAGCCACTTAGGGCCGGACGGGTACGTGACCTGCGCGGTGTAACCCGCGCGCTACTTGCGGCGCTGCGCGAGCCCGGGACCCTGAGTCCCCGGCTGCTGTGCCTTGCGCGTTCTAGCCCGGCCCTGAAGGTCGCTGTGAGCCCTGCGCCGGCGCACAGGGAACGGCGCGCGGAGGCGGGGAGGGCGCGGAGGACTACAGCTCCTCCACCTGCTTGGCCGGCTGGGTACGGGACAGGGCGCAGGGCGACCGCAGGTGGCGACAATCCCCAGCCTAAGGCGGCCTGAGGTGTTCAGGCGATGGGACCCCCCGGGGAAGTAGCCCTTAATGACCCTTGAGCATTCCGGAGCTGTAGAGACTGCATCTTGAGGACAGGAGGGAGCACCCATAAACCCCAGCAGAGAGCATTCCTGTGTTCCCTTTGCTAGCAGAGCCACAATTAGTCATGCACAAAACATCATTACTCATTTCCTGGACTTGAACTGTCCAATTACCAGTTTTCTTTTTGAAAAGTTAATATTCTCTCTCTCTCTCTCTCTCTCTCTCTCTCTCTCTCTCACACACACACACACACACACACACACACATCTATCTCTTATCTGTCTATCTGTCTCTATCTATCTATCTATCTATCTATCTATCTATCTATCTATCTATCTATCTTTCTATCTGGGTGGACAAGTTCGCTTGAACATTAACAAAGAAATGCAGTAGAACAAAGGCCACTGGTATTCACAGTAAATTCTGGAAAGCTGGAAGTAAATCCAAGGACTCTAATAAATCCCTCGGGTTCAGGTAACCTTTGAAATTTGTTCTTACACTAAAAGGGGTGGGGCCAGTAGGAAGTAGTATAAGTCAGGCCTTGGCCAACAAGGATCATCTAAAATCTAAAACCTCTCTAAGAAGAGATTTTTGATAAAAGATCGATCCCCTAGTTTAAAAAAGGTTCTGAGCAAAGCAAAAGGCTCAGCTCTTTGGTATCACAACAATCTTGCTTTGTAAGCAAATTACTTTTATTTTATGTTTTGGTTTTCTGAGACAGTGCTCTTTATGTAGCCCTGGTCCTCCTTAAACTCACTATGTAGACCAGGCTGGCCTAGACTGTGCAGAGATCCACCTGTGTCTGCCTCCTGATTGCATTGCTAGGATTAAAGGTGCATGCTGCTATTAGTCACTGTTCCTGGGAGCCCACCAGAGATAACCACTGAGCCACAGTTTATAGCCATTTGAAAGTCTTTATTCCAGCCAGCTGGGATGGCACTTAGGTATTGGGTGTATTCAGTGACCAGTGTCCAGAGCACAGGGTTTTTGAAGGCAGAAGCCATGTCCTGGCACCTCACTTGGCAGCTGGGGGGCGGGAGGGGGAGGCTTTGGGTAAATAAGCAACTTGACAACTAAGATAAGCAGTTTGCTGGAGGGGGGGAGGTTTGCACAAGACGGCAGTATGACAGAAGCTAAGCTAGCTGGGGCATCTTGAATTTGGGTTCCTAGAATAGAGTTGGACAAATTTCCATGGGATTTTTCATCAAATTCAAATTCTAGTTAAACCTGAAATCGCCTCAGCAAGAATTCAAGACGGAGTAACCTCTGTACTGTCTTGCCCTGTCATGCTACCAGCACCTAGCTGTAAGCGAATTTTCAAAGCTTTCTTTACAGAAACTATCA
Organism: Grammomys surdaster; assembly: GCF_004785775.1. NCBI lineage: Eukaryota > Metazoa > Chordata > Mammalia > Rodentia > Muridae > Grammomys > Grammomys surdaster. Next base: position 12,510,372 of record NW_021604613.1, read on the forward strand.
TTTTGGTCAACAGTTCTTCTATTTGTAGCTTTTCTGTTGAATGACCTGGGAAATATGGGCTTTTTATTTTTTGCCTTGATCTTACTATGTAGCACAGGATGGTCTACAATTCCTGATCTTCCCTTCTCAGCAGCTACCCCTTTCCCCACCCGCCCCCAATGTTGTGCGTGCACCACCACATTCAGCTTAAATGGTTTTTTCTAGAAGTTTTATGTTGTACATTGTTTGATGACATTTGTTTCTTTAGCAAGTCACCACTTGCTAACTTAAACCAGTTTCCCAAGCTGCGAGAACCCGTGGGTGGGGGTGGAGGTAGGGGAAGGGGAGTGGGGGAAGGGCGGGGGAGGGTCTTTTTGGATTTTGAGTCTTGACTGGTCTGTTCCGCCTGTAGAGGCGGAAGTTGATTTCCTCTCTGGTTTCCTGTAACTTTCCTCCGCCCTCTCGTTAGAGTTTTGGAGTCCAGCAATGGCCACGACTCAGTCTTGGTGGAATGGCGGGCGTTCGCATCTTTTCGGAGCTCTTCTCTTTGGTCACACTCGGGGGGCATTCTGCCCTGCAAGAGTACTCTGGTGTTCTTAGCGATGTCCTGGGAGAGTACCATCGCGCCACACTCCTGAACCTGTTGGGCTTGCTGGGCATGTCACCTGGCTAACAGCTTGGGCCAGCTCCGCAGGCTGACTTTCCAGGACGCCTACTGAAGAGGCCGCTCCTATTTGTGCTCTTTCCAGGGTCTCGTTCGATCCAGTTTTCTGGAGGTCTCTAGCGAAGACAGGCGACAAAGTCACTATTGAGTGGGATGGGCCAGCGACCGCCCGGTGTGAGTAATCCGAGAACCCTTCCTATTCTCGCTGTTCTCAGAGTGACTTGGGACGTTGGAGAGCTGACTCCTGATTGATGTAGAAAAGTGTTCGTTTCCTGTCTTCCACTCTTGGTTCCTTCTGTGCTTTTTGGGGATCCAGTCACAGCACCTCCAGACTTGTGGCACATTAAATCCAAGTCTTTCTTGAAGAGAGCCAAAAACTTATTAAATTAAACTCGTTACTGGACTCAAATGCCTCCTTGTTAATTTAGTGAGTGGCTCTTGATGGTGTAAAGTTCTGGACAAGGTACTTGGTTGTTTTTGTTTGTTTGTTTCTGTAATCTCAGCGTAGAGGCCACCTGCACAAAGCTCAAGGACAGCTTGCCCTGGGAAGAAGTCTGCTGGCCAAGTGTGAGGCAGTAAAGGGTTTGGCCCAAGGTCTTCCTATACGCAAAGCATTATTTTTCTTAAATCTCTGAAGCAAGAACCACTACCTGTGTTATGATGCCCTGGCTGACCTTCACCTCTGGGAAGACTTAACACCCCACCTGGGGCAGCTGTCTTGTTTCTTACCAAGGATTTTACTTTCTATTTTGCATTGCATTTTAATACCCAAAACCTTTTAGGCAAGTTATAACATAAGTAAAATATACCTGAGTTTAGTACCTGCAAAATAAATACAGATACCGCCTTCACCCACCTCCCACAAGTCCATTCCCTAAAGATAGCCAAAGGTTGCTGGTTCTAATCTGCATTGGTATACTCAAATACAGTCATTTGATTGCCTTTAAAAGATTGGGAATTTTCCCTGCCCCCAACCATCCACACTTATTTTCCTAGTCTTTCTCCAAACAGTCTTTCAGAACAGATGTTTGTGGTACTGTTATTTCTACGTCTCCCACCCCAGTTCCCCCATCCCCCCTTCCCATCTTGCGCAATGGCCACTTGGATTTGTTTCATTGCCTCAGATATTTTTTTTCTCCTTCCTCTTAAATTCCTAGCTTTGGGGAATAATATCATCCTTTGTGTTACATTTGAAAGAAAAAGACTGTGTGTGTGTGTGTGTGTGTGTGTGTGTATCTGTGTGTGTATTTGTGTGTCTGTCCTTGAGTCTTGTCTTTCTAGGTAAAATTGAGCTCTTTCTGATCTCTGTACCTTATTTATATTGATGCTCATTTGATGATCTATACTCATAACCACTTTTTCCTTATTTGGCCATTTAATGCCAGAAAACAACAACAAAAAATTGTAGCTTTATTTTTTTCCTCTTTCTGTTTTTTTTTTTTTTTTTTTTTGGTTGAACTCACTGAAAGAATTAAGTTCTACCAGTCTGGTATCAGATTTACCACGTATTCAAGACTGTGTTCTGCAGTGAACTCTTCAGTTGAAGAAGACTGTAGTATCTTCTGATTTTTTAAGACAGCATTTCACTAAAGCCCAGGCTGGTCTACAACTCACCATGTGGCACAGATTGGCCTTGAATTTTCCAAATCCTTCTCAGCTTCCCAAGTGCTAAGATTACTGACATGAGCCCTTGCACCCAGGTCTACCACAGTTTTTGATCTATATCTAATATCTCAGTTTTTCAGTGTGATTGACAACTCCCAATACTTTAACTACTTTCAAGATTTAATGTGCTTTGAAGTAAGTGACTTCCTTCAAAGATCTTGTTGGGAACCAGAGCTTCATGGACCTGTGTAATGTTCCATGTTTTTTTTTAAAAAAAACAAAAACAAAAACAAAAAACTTTTGCCTTATACATCTGTGATCTTTTTAAAAAAAATACCTTTTTCTCTTGTAGCTTTAGCGTTTGATTTTCTTTGAGATTTAGTTTTCTAGAGCCTGAGCCAACCTTGAACTCCTGGCCCTCTCTGTTACCATAGTCACAGGTGTGCATTGGCATACTTGACTGAAAAGCATTTTTAAAAAGTTAGATCTTTGTTTTAAAAGGTAGGCACTTTACAGATCTCCTGCTCAAACAACTCTAGGTGTTATGGAGGGGTCCATCAAAGTCCCTAATGGAAATGAAAGAGAAATCTTTCTCTACTGACTGACACCCCTAAAACGTCGTGGTGGGAACAGGGGGGTTTTATATTTATAGCACAAGGCTGTACCCTGGAGAAATGATGCAATTACCCCCCCCCTTTTAATTAGGAAACACAAAAGTAGTAACAAGTTACATGTAGAACCATGGCTGGGTGTCTACTAAAACCTGAACAAAAGTTTTATGACTGACTTAGGCCCTGCTTAAACCCCAAGGCCATGCTATTTTAATCTGGCAAATAGTTAAGGGTGTGCTTAAAGGCCTAGGGAACCTATTAAAATGTTGTGGTGGGAACAGGGGGGTTATATATATAGCACAAGGCTATACCCTGGAGAAATGATGCAATTACTTTCTGCCTAGGCTCTCCATAAACAAGCTGGTCATCGTTCAACCTAAATGTAGAATAAGTCTCTTTAACTGTGGTTGTTTTCAGGAATGTCATAGAATCTTAAAGAATCAGATAGATGAGAAGTCAGGACTACCAAGGGTGATCAAATGAAGCAGATGGATGCTTTTTTATTTCAGAGTCTCTCCTCTCCCACCCCTCACAGTTCCATGTAACTGTTCATCATCAAAGCAGTGAGGGCAGGAACAGGAACCAAGGAGGGCAGGAAGCTGGAGGCAGGAGCTGCTGCAGGGACCACAGACAAGCGCTGCTTCCTGGCTTGCTTCAGAGTTTCTTACAACAAAGAGAACTTTTTATAAGTAGAAACACTTCTATATTGAAAGGAATTTTTAGAAGCTTCATATCGTGGTTATATGTACAGCTTTGGTTTTTGAACTGAGCTTTTGTGTAACTGGTCAAATGTATTTGCCTGGTTCAAGTTCTAACTCAAGTCAAGCTGATCTTCAAATGTAGTAAATGCTGAGCTGTGTTCTCTTAGGGTTGCTTCTTGGCTCACTTTTGTTTTATTTTATTTGTTTTCTTTTTTTAGACAGGGTTTCTCTGTGTAGCCCTGGCTGTCCTAGAACTTACTCTGTAGATCAGGTTGGCCTCAAACTCAGAGATCCATCTGCCTCTGCCTCCTGAGCTCTGGAATCAAAGGTGTGCCATCAGCTCTCCACATTTATTTTCTTTTTCAAAGACAGGATTGGTATACAACCCCGTGGTGGCGCACGTCTTTAATCCCAGCACTTGGGAGGCAGAGGGAGGCGGATTTCTGAGTTCGAGGCCAGCCTGGTCTACAGAGTGAGTCCCTGGACAGCCAGGGCTACACAGAGAAACCCTGTCTCGAAAAACAAACAAACAAACAAACAAACAACAAACAAACAAACAAACAAGACAAGGCCCCGTCACCTCTTCATTGTACAACTTAGAAACTGAGATTCGGTCTCTGGACTCAGTTTGTGTCAAAGCGTTAAAATTTAAAGTCTTGCTTAAGCCAAGCAGTTTGGCCTGTTGTTGGTTTTTTTGCCAAGGAAATTGAAGCTTTGTAATTTATGAATGCAGCAAATCTTGCCCTGGGGTTTTTCCCCAACAAATTGAGTGAGTACTGCAACAGTTCACGGGTGATTGCACTTTTAACTGACACCATTGCATATAAGATAGTAGTTCTGAGGATGTCAGACTGTTGACTTATCTGGGGGAATTTACTTCAAGTTTTAGGCACGTTTTGCTGGGCATGTTGCCTTATGCCTTTAATCCCAGCACTTGGGAGGCAGAAGTCAGATCTCTGTGAGTTTGGGGCCACACTGGCTTACATAGTGAGTTCCAGGACAGTCAGGTGTATGTAGACAGACTGTCTCAAAACAACAATTGTTTTTTAGGCGCCTTTGAATCTATCCTGGAACAATCACACGTGTAGAAAACTGGGCTTGAGGTTGGGTGAATGAACACTCTGGCACATACATTTTAAGAGATTAAGAAATGACAGCTTATCGAGAGCGAGTGCAGAGGATACTTTTTTTTTTTTTTAATCAGAATGTATTGAGAATTAGTTTGCCCTTTTCCTGAAAGGCTAGACTTTGGCTGGAGACACTGTCTTCCCGTTTAAGTAGAGGTCTTCCCAGCTCACAGGAGGCTCTTCCTGGGATCATACCCAACCTTTTATACCCATAATCCCCTCAATCAGCCCTGTCATTACTTCATTCAGTGTAGAACAGTCAAGCTCTGTGTCCAGGTTCCAAGTGTGGCACCCTCTCCTGCTACCAGTTCCATCTTGCTTCAGTGTAGGTTGCGAAGGGACAAATGGGCATTCTATGTGTGCCTATCTGCTGCTACTGGGTAGTCATGTGTCATCTGCTCAAGAGCTCTGAGGCCCAAGCCTGGCAGGCTACCACATACAGCTGGCTGAAGGTGAGAGTCTGTCTCTCATCATAGTCTAACTCAGGCACAGCCCTAAAGAAATACCTGAAGACAGTACCTGCTGTGAAGCAGGGCTAGATGAGCCAGTTTGGGGACCAGGGCAAGCTATGGAAGATACAGAATTTCAACATGATGCTGAGACCGGCAGAGGAACTTTCTCAGTGGAAGCAACTATGAAGAGGTGTAAAGAAAAAACCATGTTGGGGAACACGGAGGCATTTGGAAATGGATTATGGATAATGCACAGAAATTGAAGGATATTCTTAGTGCTTGAGCTCTGTATGAAACATTTGTCCTAGCAAAAATTTAACTCTTAAGATGAAGCAGGCTACTCTATCAATTGGATTCAGTTTCATTGCTCCTGGTGACTCTTCGTGCTTCTGGATCCAGCTAGAAGTTCAGCCACTTCTTTCAAGTACTGGGGTTCCGGGTGTGTGCTGCCATGCCTGGTGGCAGTCCCTTTGTAAATTCCCCACTTTGCTTTTTGTTTATAGTACTAAGGACTGACCTTGGGGCCTTGCTTAGCAAGTACTCCGTCACTGAGGGTGCATCCCTACCTCTTTTCAACCCTTTGAGATGGTTTCACTAAGTTGCCCAGACTGGCCTTGAACTCAGTGAGTCCAGTCAGGTCTGGAGCCTTCAATTCTTCTCCCTCAACTTCCTGAGTAGCTAGAATTACAGGTCTGTGCCGCCTGGCTTTAAAGCCCCCACTTACCAGTTCTCTTACCTTGGGAACTTGGGAAGTTTGGAAGGGACACAGGCAAAGAGGAGGAGTTTCATCAAAGGGCTGTATAAAAGGCACCTACTTTTGTGTCAATTTATAATTGGGACCGTTTATCATCTGTGGTCAGTATTATTTGTGTGAATGAAATGTGTTGCTTGTGAAGTGCACGCTTTGTCACTGACAATAACAGTGACATTCCGAGTTATTATTTCACTCCAGCCAGTGGTCTCTTAGGCATGTCCGAAGCACCGCAGGCTAGGACCACAAGTTGATTATTGCACGTCCTCCTTTGATTAACTTGAGAAGGGGCGGGAATTGGCATTTGAGATATATACCTTACATTTAAAATGCCCACGGCTTGGGGAGACAAGGTAAGGGTATTGTATTAGCTGTTCTGCTTGTCTGTGGGTCCTGAGTACAAATGGAAGGGAAAGATGGGTCTGGCATTCCCGGTAGGTGTGTAGAGCTCTGAGGTGCTCACATGGCACTCTTCAGCATCGTTATGCGTTCGGAAATTGCTGGATGAGTCTTCCAAGTAGTTCATGTTCTTATCTCACTACGGCTTCTTGGGTACCAGGAGGTTCCAAGTTGGCATGCAGCTTTCTGCCTCTGGCGAAAAAGGCTTAACACGTGACTGCCCAAGTTGTGTGGTTGCTGAAACACTTCATTTGTCTTCACTGCCTCCATGGAGGTGACTTTGCTGTCGTCGCTATGCCCTCTCCTTGCTTCAGACGGAAGGCAAGGAAAACAACAGATTGAATATGTCTTAGGGAAGCTAACCAGTCATTGTCCTGGTTGCTGTGTGGCTGACTGGATTATTTTGCAATTTGAACACGAGATGATTGGGAGCACTTGACGTTCAGTGAAACAGTTTGAGAAATCTGACCAAAGTTGCCACATTTTATTGTTACCTATTCTAGCTAATGCTAGACACCAGAGGGGTGCGTTAATTGATTGGCTGAAAGCACATCTCTAGTGGAGGATGATACAAAGGAGTTACTGATCACACCTGTGTAGACGCTTCCAGGAAAGCCTTACAAAGTAGGTGGGCCTGCAAGTTAAGAGTTTTGCTGTGCAGATGGGTGGGAAAAGTATAATCCAGGTTCCAGGTAGAGGTTCATGGAAGACAACTTGGTGAGGTTTAATTAAGGCCAAATGTGCAATGTGTATATTGATGAGAAGCAGGCAGGCACCGGATCCTGACTGGCTTTGTGCAAACAATCTTGGGATCTGTAGTGGGAGAAGAGCTGTCACGGAAAGTTTGAATTAAGAGAATTTCAAGCATGAACCTGAACTTTTGCAAGTTCATTTTGATTGAATATAGACTCGGACAGCTTAGAGGCCAGGAGTTGAATGAGCCATTTAGGGAGCAGGCACAGAGAGGGTTCTAGAATGAGTAAGATGATCACAGAAGGCCTGGGTAGAAGTAGTGGAGAGAGGTCAGCCAGGGGAAGGGTTTTAAGGAAACTAACAGTATTCGGGGAGCAGAGCAGGTTAACAAAGACCTCTCTTTATTTAAATGTTCTGGTGTATATTTAAAGTACAGAATCTGTTAAGATAGTTGCATCTGTGGTGGGACAGATAGATGGGGAGGTTGGCTCACTTAGCTACCCATCTCTTCCTCTGTGGCAAGAGTAGCTCTAAATCTACTCATTAGCAGAAATCCTAAATACAACACACTTTCAGAAAAATTTCCAGCGCAAAACACTTAGGGCAAAAAATCCCGATAACAATTAGCTAACTACAGTTTTCGGATGTGGTTCAGTCTTTCCCTCGCTCAGCCTATTTGTTGCTTTATATCCTTTGACCTCCCCATTTCCTGTTTCACCCTGGGCCCGGGAACCAAAACCACGGTTGATTCCACGCCTCTGTGTAGGACCTTTTTTTTTTTTTTTAAAAAAAAAAAAAAAAAAAAACAGAGCCCACATATAAATGAGATCATACAAAATTTTTCCTATGTTTTTCATATTTCATTTCATTTCATATAATTTCCTCTCGTTTTATCCATGTGGCAAGGAGCAGAATCTTCTCTTTTTTTGAGGCTGAATAATATTCAGTGATACACACACACACACACGCACATGTACACACATACATGTACATGTGTGTTTTAAGATATTACAGCAGTTTATCTCATCTTTTGACACCTAAGCTGTTTTTGTGTCATGGTTTTTAAAATATGGATATAGTGCAATGGGGGTGTTCAACTCTTCTGGAAAATTTTAAAAATTTGTTTTATGTGTATCAGTGTTTTGCCCACATGTGTCTCTGTACACCAAATGCACGCCTTGTGCCCCAGGAGGCCAGAAAAGGGTGTGGGACCTCTAGAAACTGGACTTACAGATGGTTGTGAGCCTTGTAGGTGCTGGGAACTGAACCTGAGCCCTTAGGTGGGACAGTTAGGAGTTCACAGAGGTCTGGACAAAAGCAGTGTCATCAAGACTGGGCAGGGTGAGGCAAATGTAGCTATTCACTCTCCAACACCATGTTTAAGAGTGTTCAAAAATCCAGTAATCAAGATAAATAATATTCAGTGCAACATTTAAAAAAAAAACAACACAACCTCCCCCCGACTATGATAAACAAATTGTTAGAATTTTGCCTAATAAAATCAGCTTCGGTATCATTGACATTCTCTTCCATGCTCTAGATGCCAGTGTGTGTCAATGGCCTTGTGGGGATGAGGGTCCATTAAAAATCATGCCAAGGAATGGGTCAAAGTGGATGGAACTAAACATTGAATGCAGGCTGTTTCTTCATTGGGTCCTAGCTCTGTGGAAGGAGATAAGTGAAGCGATTTTTGGTTTAGGAGACTCAGGCTCAGGGGGTTTGTGATAGTTACTTGTTTAAGATGGAAGAGCCTTGGCTGTGTCTCTGAGCTGAGGTAACTAAAGGTGGGCCTGGGGAGAACTGTGAAGGCTGGAGCCTTCTCCTGAGGAAGTAAAAAGGTAACCAGAATCCTATAAACAGACTGCCCAGCAGATACTGAGGACATAGGAAGCAGTACTGCCATCCGTGCTGTGTGGTCTTCCTTCCCCAGCTTCTGGCTGTTCTGTTTTTAATTTGTGTGTGTGTGTGTGTGCATGCACGCACATACATGTATTAAGGTACACTTATGGAGGTCAGGAAAACATAGAGGGGGTCAGTCCCCAGTCCCCAGAGGGGTGTGGGACTTGGGGATGGAACTCAGACTCTCAGGCTTGGTGGCAGGCACCTTTACCCACTGAACATCTCCAGCCTCCCCTACCTCCCATGTGATACATATTTTATGACATATACATTAGCCTCTGACATCTAAGAGAAGGATTATTCTACTGAGTAGCTGTTAAACTCTTAAAAAATTGTGTCTTTTAATTAGCTTACAAAACAGTAAGTTCCGTGTGTTTTCTTCATAATTCTTAGTATTGGTTACCCCTTGTCCCTGATTTTTGCTACTCTAGATGTGAGTGGAAGATACTCAGGGTCTGAAAATGGGGTACAGGGTGACTGGCCACCCCAGTTAGTCCAGGACAGAATGTCTCCTGTGTTACAGGAATTTTGCTATTAAAGCTGAAAAGTTCTGGGTGTGTCCGACTTGTCTGCCTACATGAGGTATTATAGGGGTGGGTGTCAGGAAGCAAAAGGCAAAGGAATTTAAGATTCTGTTCAGAGAATTTGGTTTCAGGTCCAGTATAGAGAAAATGAAGCAAAGCCAAGCGGTGGCAGTGCACACCTTAAATCCCAGCACTCGCTCGGGAGGCAGAGGCAGGTGGATTTCTGAGTTTGAGGCCAGGGTGGTCTACCGAGTGAGTTCCAGGACAGCCAGGGCTACACAGAGAAACCCTGTCTTCCGAGAGACGTGGTGGTGAGGTCATTTCCCGGCATCTCACATGTAACTCATTCAGTCACCTCTTTTCAATTCTGAGTGCCAGCTGAGTCACACACTCATGTCTGAACAGATGACCACCACCTTGCCTCTGCTGCAGTCTAGGAAAGGAGGTCATGGAGCCTCCCAGACCTTTTGCCAGAAGCTCACCCTAGAGCTTCTTCAGCACTTCCAACCGTTTTGGAAATACTGATATCAAGTGTGTTGCCACTGAAAGGTCTGAAGTGATCCTGTCTCTAGACCTGTCTCCTCTTCTGAGACTGTGGTGCTATTTTAAGCAGTTACTTCGATGTTCTCATGACTTGCTCCAGAAGTGAAATCGAGACTGTTGGAGATTTTCAGTACTCTGGCTGTCAAGGTTAAGGACAGTGTGTACCTAATGGGGAACTGTGTAGGTGTGGAAAAGAAGGGGAGACAATGAGTGACGATTTCATCAGAAGAGAGGGGAATTCCTTTAGAATCTAGAGAAGGCCAGCTGCAGTTCTGTCTGGCAGTAGAAGCAGTAGCTGCAGTTCGTTCTGTCTGGCAGTAGAAGCAGTACTGTGTAAGACAGAGATTCAAGAGTGGGAACTTGATCGATCAAGATTGGGTGTTTGAAAAGCAGAGAGGAATCTGAGCATGGAGTGAGAGCAAGTGATTGCAGAAGTGGCCTGCTGGATGGAGTCCATGAAGATGGCTTGGCTGCTGGCAGCCATGGCTGAGTCCTTCCATTGAGCTTAAAAGCCTCTGGTCTGGAATATGGCTCTGTTGACGGTGCCATCTGTAACCTCGTGATTTTCCACCCATCTGACTTGGAGAGTTTTTATATATGAATAAATGCCTAGGCTGATAGCTTTGGCTCGTTCCCTGACTATCTCAGAATTTAACTGCCCGTTTATACTATTCTAAATAGACACATGGCAATGTCCTTCGTTACAAGTGACTGTCTTTCTCATTGTTTAGAGGTGAATTACTGTGCCGCTGACTTTATCCTGGAATCCCAGTCTCTCTAGTGGATGTCCCACCTTCTAATCCTGCCTCAGCTCATTGGCCAGTCAGCTTCTTATTGACACCCGATGCTTCCACTTAATGCACAAGAGATCATCCCTACCTGAATCCTTTGGGAGAGGGCTAGCCTAGCAAGCACAAAGCCTGGGGTTCAGTCACTGGCACTGCAAAACCAGGTTTGGTGCTGAGCCTGGCACTTGTAAGGCAGAGGCAGGCAGATCTTTGTGAGTTCAATGCCAGCCTGGAGTTCATGGTGAGATCCAGGACAGAGCCACATAGTGAGACCCTGACTCAGAAAAATACCAAACCAAACCCCAGGAATAGTGACATGACCCTGTAATCCCAGCACTCAGGAGGATCAAGAACATCATTTGAAAAGTACAATGTCAAGGCTAGCCTGGGCTACATAAGGCTCTTGTTTCAAAGGAAATAAAACAAAAACTTCTAATACTACCACAAAGCCCACTCTATCATCTGAGCCAGAAAAATCTGACCTGTCCTTGTGGATAACTTTGGGAAGACTTTAGCTATTGTTCTTCTAAGGTCCATCCATCTACGTACATAGAAAGGAAGTTCTGAAAGTTTTCTGTGGTGTGCAGTTTTTATACATGCTTTTCTTTTATCTATTTTCCTCCATTTTCCTTTAGCACTTGTACCTGGTAGAGATTCTGTTCAGAAGATGCAGAAACTAAAATTCTAGTTCCCAAACTTACTAAGAGTTTTTGTGACTTATTAGTGTTTTCCAACTTAATTGCACCACGACCAGAGATTGGGATGTAAAGCATGCTGATCCTGCCTTTGCATTCTGTGGGGGTGCACACTCGTAATCCCAGTGCTGAAGAGACAGAGACAGGGGCATGCCTGGGCTCACTGGCCAGCCAGCTTAGCCTATTTGGAGAGTTCCTGGCCAGTGAGAAACCATCCATGCCTCAAAAAATCAAGGCGGCTGATGCTTGAGGGATGATGACACCTGAGATTGTCCTCTGATCTCCACACACACAAACACACGAGGCTATCTCATGGTATGTATGTACATACATACATACATACATACATACATACATACCATGTTGGTATAGTTGGCTTTTCTTCCATGGGAAATCTTATTGTCCATAAATAATTACAGTTATTTGTTTATGTTCTATTTTTTATTGTTTTACTGCCCTGGCTTTGACCTTGAATTTTAAGGGTCTGCTTCTGACACCTCATCAGAAAGCACAGTGTTTGGTGGTGTCCTCCTTCAGAATCTGATTCTAAATCGAAAGATGAGCCTTTTACTTTTAATCTACTCAGCAATGTTTTGGAGGGAGCTTTTTTTTCCCCATACATATGGGTGTTTTGACTGCACATATGTGTGTGCATCCTAGTGCCCGAGGATACCAGAGTTGTGGATCAGATCCTTACGATCCCCTGTCATTGGAGTTACTTGGGATTATGAGCCACCACATGGGTACCAGGATTCCAACTCAGGTCCCCTGGCAGAACAGACAGTGTTCTTAACCTCCGAGTCCTCGCTCCAGCCCCAGCAGCTAATACTTTTATTATACTGAATCTTCCTACTTATGAATAAAGTATGGCTCCTCTCTATCTTGGTCTTTAGTAATGTCTTTTTAATAATTCATATTTTTTTCCATTAAGGTCTTGCATAGCTTTTGTTTGGATCATTCTACATGTTATCTGTGATAATATATGGTAAACTTTAAATGATTAACACTGTAGGTTTTAAACTGCTTTCTTTTTGACTCTGTATGTGTGTGTGTATATATATATGCATATATTATATTTAATTTCTTTTTTTTTTTTTGTTTTATTTTGTCTTGTTTTTTCTAGACAGGGTTTCTCTGTGTAGCCCTGGCTGTCCTGGAACTCACTCTGTAGACCAGGCTGGCCTCGAACTCAGAAATCCGCCTGCCTCTGCCTCCCAAGTACTAGGATTAAAGGCGTGTACCACCACCGCCCGGCTATTTAATTTCTTAATAACAACTGTGTATTTGAGCAGGTGCATCTGTGTTTCATGCTACATCTCTGTACAGCTAGATGTTTGTTTGTTTTTAGATTAGTCAGCACTTTTTTTTTGAGGCATGGATTATTTCCTCCTGGCCAGGAACTCTCCAAATAGGCTAGGCTGGCTGGCTAGTGAGCCCAGGCATGCCCCTGTCTCTGTCTCTTCAGCACTGGGATTACGAGTGTGCAGCCCCACAGAATGCAAAGGCAGGATCAGCGTACTTCACATCCCAGTCTCTGGCAAGATCCCAGCGCTATCACCAGGGGATAATGACCAAAAGCAGGTGTCAAATGACCCCCAGGGAGCAAATTTGCCATGCATACATGCTGTTGATCTGGCCTATGGACTGCAGAAAAGCCCCTTACGTTTTTAAACACACTCATGTAAACTTTCTGATGCAGGCTATGAGAATGTAAATCCTATTTGTTTTGTCTGTTGTGGTGATGTTAATTTTTAAAAGGTTTATTTATTTTTATTTATGTGAATGAGTGTTTTGCCCTGCATATTATATATGTGCCCCATATATGCATGAGGTGCCCAAAGAAGTCAGAGGAGGGTACTGGACTCCTTGGGAACTGGAGTTGTAGAAGGCCGTTAGTTGCCTTGTTGAGTGCTGGGAGCCAAACCCCAGGCTTCTGATAAAAGGAGAGAACTGACTCCTGAAAGTTGTCCTCTGACCTTCACTTGCATGTGGCATGCCCACAAATCCCCTCCCTGCAACTATAATAAATAAAGGAAGTGAATGAGCAAATGTATATTAAAGTTAAAACCAAAAGAATAGATGCTGATAATCATTTATAGCCTAAAATTTAAAACTGCTCAGTTCTGATAGAAGCAATTGACAGTACACAGTCGTGCCTTGAGCAGGACATCTTCTAGAAGCGTGGTCCTCCCAAATCTTCTGGCCACTTCCACTGACGCCAATGAGAGTTTTGTTGGCCATTTTTGCCATGGAACGGGATATTGAGGTTGGGGGACTTGCACGTTTCTCAAGCTCAAGGTCCTAGGACTTAATCAGAACCCACAATGCCCTGATGAAAGGGCCTGTGGGCACTCGTGATGGAGTTGTGATTAAGGGTGGGAGGCTGCAGACGTTACAGATGTCGGGGCGTAAAGTGGGGGGGGGCAACTGGAGAAGGGACCGGAGTGGGGGGTGGGTGCGGTCAGGGGAGGTGGAGACCTCTTCTTGTTCACGAGGCCCCTTCACAGAGGATCTCCTTTGCCAAAACCTGCATTTGTTCAGGACACCTGCCTAGGGCTAAGAAGAGTGGGCGGGACGGTGACCTCTCTTAACTCAGCTGCTTAGTCATCGGACTTTTCTCCCCGTCCCCGCCCACCCTCCCACCCCCACCCCCGCTCCTATCCCCTAGTTCTCTCGTGGTAACTTAGTCATATTAGCTCCCCAGTAGTGATTTCCCCTTACCCTATTTTACATTCTGATTAAACCATGTGGGAATTTTTGGACACAGTTTCGTCTTTAATTTCATTTCCTCGAGTGTCTGGGTTTTCCTCTGTGTCTTTTGGCTTTTGGCTCAGTCTTTGACTCTGTCTGCTGAGGATCTCTGACTTACTAGGGAGACCAGTCGGAAAGGGAGGACCTGTGCTTTGACTCTCAAGCCTAAGTGTTTTGATAAGAGGATTATCTCTCACCACAGAGTGTCTCTAGTGCAAGAACTTTGAAAGAAATGAAGAGAGCCCTCAGCAATGATGATGTCTTGTCGTCGTTCCCGGAGCCTTGCTGAGTGGATGGAGGCTGGACAGGAACCTGGCTGCTGTGGTTCTGAACATGGCCCTGAGCCCTGTGTCTGCTGAGATCATTCACCAGGTGGAGGAGTCTCTTGATGAGGATGAGAAGGAGATGATACTCTTCTTGTGTAGAGATGTGACTGAGAACCTGGCTCCACCTAACGTCAGGGACCTCCTGGATAGCTTAAGTGAGAGAGGCCAGCTCCCTTTTGCTGCCTTGTCTGAACTGCTCTACAGAGTGAGACGGTTTGACCTGCTCAAGAAGATTTTGAAGACAGACAAAGCAGCTGTGGAGGAATACCTGTGCAGAAACCCTCACCTTGTTTCTGATTATAGGTAAATCATCAGCTTTGACCCGAGCTGCCCTGGGGGAGGGGGAGAGGTAGTCTAGACAGGAGAGCAATGAGAAGACTTCATCACTTCCTCTTCTCTCTGATCAAACTACCTGTGATACTGCTTTATAGTATGGAACTTCTGGATTCTGTTGGTTTGTTTGTTTTGCATTTTTGGTAGCCTATTAATTAATTAATATTAATGGTTCCAGGCTAGCTTGGAACTTACTGTGTAGCTCAGGCTGGGCCTCCAACTCATAGCAATTCTCTTGCCTCAAGTGGGATCATAGCTTGTTTGATTTAAAAACAAAATGTTTGTTTAACAGATAAGCAACTGAGTAAAAGATCATAATGGAAGTGGACAGGACAGATGGACAGTATGCTTGCCAGAAGGACAGATTGACAAGAAAGGAAGAAAGGAGAAACAGCATAGAGTCACTCTGTATTGCCAATCCCTGATGGTGTGGAAGCTGCAATGTTTTGGAAATTTCTGGTACTGAGAAAGGAAATACCAAATCTGAGTAATCTTCCTGCAGTCATACAACTATGGCTCTTTCTAAACCTTCCTCTGTCCTTGCCCTGGCCAGCCAAGGAAGTGCAGCAGGGTGGAGTCTTGTTGTACTGTTCCTTCCTGGCTCTGAGGAGCCCAAGTTGGACATTTCTTCAACAAACTACCTTTCAGTCCCCTTCTGGTTAAAGCTGGACCAACTATTGAAGGCCTCTAAAGTATAAGAGCCTCCTAGCCGCTCTGTTCCCCTGGTATAGGAGTCTGTGGAAGGACTGAGTTTTCTGAGCAACAAAGAGACCTTGTTCCTCTAAATTGCTTCCTCTTCTTCCAGGATGTTAGCTCAGTTGGTTGTAATATGTTCAGTTGGTAATGTGTATTTAGAGATGGTGTCTGTCATCAAAACTACTTAAAAGAGCAGAAGGCAGCATGGGCTTTGGAAAGTGTTGAGAGTTATTGTTGGAAGGTCTAGGTTAAACCTCTGATATACCAGTTATAGCCCACACAGGCTGAGCCAGTTACTAGCCTTACAAAAGAAAGAATATATGGCTCAACTAGTTCCACTGGCTGACAAAGACAGGCAATCCCAGCTTCTCTGGAGACTGAGGCAAGAAGATTGTGAGTTCAAGGCCAGCCCTAGTAACATAATAAAGCTCTGAAAAGGTAGAGCAGGGTGGGAGGATGTTTGAGGCTGGAGCTCAGTGGTTGGCACTGGCTTAGGCTGTGTAAGAGTCTAGGTTGAATCTCAGCACCACGAGCAGATGATCATGAACTTCACAAGTTTATGAGTCTCTTCGGATAGTGTACCAAGTGGCTCTGTATGCGAGATGCTTGGGATTATTGTTATTCTTGATAATTCTTCACATGTCCAGTTATGTGACCTCACACAGCTAGGGGCACTAGCTGGGTCTCAGAGACTAGGTTAGGTGCAGTGAGTGGGAATGGGGTGTCAGGCCCTCTGGAAGGGGCTGGCAGTTGGGGTGAAGCAATTGACCTGTTCAGATGGATATCTGTTCAGCTGGCTTCCCATCAGCACAGGCCAGGGAGCTGGCTAAGGATCAAAAAGAATTGAAGACTCTCACTTCCCTAAGAATGTTAGAGTCTACCTGGAAAACCCGCCTTCCACACAGAACCACAAGGCGTCCCGATAAAGCGATGGCTGCTCCAGCCAGAACAGAATTGACTGCATCGAGAGGGACTTTTCAGACTAAACATTTGTGGTCAGGAGCCCCATGGTGGATGTCTTTTACTCTTTAAATTCAAGTGTGGGCCAAGATATTGGAGATATTTCTTTTCTTTAGGATCCCGAGACTTCAGGTACGGTTGGTTCATAGACCAGTGTCAGCCAGAGCTTATCAAACAGAGAGTACAGGACTACTCTGAATCTTTTTGTTGTTACTCATATGTTTCATTTCACTATTACTTCTGGGGACCTAGGGGTTTTTTTCAGGGGAGTCTCTGTTTTCCCCAGTAGTTTTCAGAACTGTTAGAAAGGGAAGTACTATGTCCTGGTACTAGCAAAGGCAAGGCCAGGTGTGGTGGTGCACACATGTAGTCCCAACACCTAGAAGGCAGAGGCAGGTGAATTGGGGCAGGTTCAAGGCTCATCTGTCTATACAGTGGATGCTAAGCTAGCCAGAGCTACATAGCAAAAGCCTGTTTCTAAAAACCAACCAAACAAGCAAGCAAGCAAACAAACAAACAAACAGATGGGGGAAAATGAGTTTTCTATTTGAATTTTCTTCTAGTCTCTTGGGGGAATATCAAGGCTTCTTGTTTTATAGATTTGGAGCATAGTCCATGGGACAAGAATTAGTCTAGTTGTTGTCTTAAGTGAGGTATGGGCTGTTGGATTCTTTTTTTTTTTTTTTTAAAGATTTATTTATTATATATGAATACACTGTAGCTGTCTTCAGACACACCAGAAGAGGGCATCAGATTCCATTACAGATGGTTGTGAGCCACCATGTGGTTGCTGGGATTTGAACTCAGGACCTCTGGAAGTGCAGTCAGTGCTCTTAACCACTGAGCCATCTCTCCAGCCCAGGGCTGTTGGATTCTTGTCTGGGTTTACTAAAGAAACTTTTGTGGTTTACAGGGTGCTGCTGATGGAGATTGGAGAGAATTTGGACCAAGCTGATGTATCCTCCTTAATTTTCCTTACAAGGGATTACACAGGCAGAGGAAAAGTAGCCAAGGACAAGGTGAGTTGTCTTTTCTTGGTGCCTGTTCCAGAAATCCACCAGAAGTAGGCATGCTCCTTGCAATATGAAGACTGGGGAATGGGTAGCCTGCTGCCATGTTTTCAGGATTCAAACATCTGAGGTGTTTTTTCGTAATAGTGGTAACAAGAGAATTGTTTTTAATTGAGACTAGGTTGGTACTATCTCTTCATGTGGCCTTGGGTGTTTTTATGCTTAGATTTGATCCAATTTCTGTAAAATTGGCAGACCTGGCTTATATCAATTTTCAGATTTGACAGCTCTCTTCTGGGTTGGGCATCCTAGCTGCTTGTGTGGATTAGAGACCTGGAGCGATTGCTGGTCTGCTCTCTTCGAGCTTGCCCACCACAGTTCATTTCCCTGGAAAGCCTGTGGAGGTGGTTTGGTGTGAGGGGCCTGGGCATAGGTCCTTATGACGCATCTATCTGGGAAGTGGCTAGTGTAGAGTTAGAACTGTTGTAATTGTTGGAAGAGTGTTTCAATTGCTGCTGACCTCACCTGGTTTGCCTAAGCTATGAGTAAGCCAAGAAAAATCTACATCTCTGGTGGTGAAAACAGGTCTTCCTGGTAGATATTCTACCTTTAAGAATTTCCTCAGGCTCCTTCATGGTTATAGGAATATGGGAGAGCAACGTGTTTCCACATCAAATGTAGAATGAAGAAGAAAATGAAAACAGAAGTCCTGGGGGGAAAGGTTCTCTAATCAACTTCTGTCACTTATAAAGGACTAATTCCACTTATTATCTTTGTAAAATAAGATAACAGTTAAGTAGCCAAATGTTAATCATGTGAGTAGAATAAAATCCAAGCTTTTGAAATATGGTTCTTTAACAATCCTGGTGGTTGAAGTTGAATGAGTAAGAGAGCCCCATTCCTTCACATAGCCTCCCTCTGGGTCAGGATGCTCTGAAATGTTGAACATTAATGAAAACAGTTTTAGAACTTTCAAATGACATTATGAGGATTTCTTTTGTCAATCTCTTCCTTAGCTACATTTATTTTCTTTTCAGTAACCCCTCCCACCCCCACTCTGGGAATCCCTTGTAGTGTTTATTATAACGTCAGTCTGGATTTTTCTAAGAACATTGATCTTAGGAAGAGTTTATTCTTAGGCCTGATCATTCCTGACTCCATGTTGATATGAAACAGCCCTTGTATCTGTCTGTCCCAAACATGAGAACATGTTTATGACCAAAGGAGTTAACATAACAAACAAACAGACAGACAGATTCTCCTGTAGTCCAGACTGGCCTCTCAGTGTAGCAGAGAATGGCCTTGAAACTTCTGGTCTTCCTGCCTCTAGCTCCTGAGTGCTGGGATTACAGACGTTCAACCACATCTGGGTTATGTGGCACTGGGGATCAGTCCCGAGGCATCAATGCATGCTAGGCAAGCATTCTACACCTGAGCTAGAGCTCCAGCCCCCATCTCTTTCAGTCAATTTCAGAAGGGTTCTTTGTTCTGGGTAGAGCTGTCTGGATTGGGATAATGAGTCACCACCAGGTCTCATCTTGTCACCCAATGGTCTAGAATTTGTACTGGGGACTTGTCAGCTCCACTCACATGTGTTTCTTGTTCGTGGCTTTCTTAGAGTTTCTTGGATCTGGTGATTGAACTGGAGAAACTGAATCTGATTGCTTCAGATCAATTGAACTTATTAGAAAAATGCCTGAAGAACATCCACAGAATAGACTTGAAGACAAAAATCCAGAAGTACACGCAGTCCGGTGAGTAATTTTGGCTTCTCAGTGGTCTTTCGTACTTTACTCTGTGCACAGAAGCAACAGTCTGTGAAGATTCATTTGTTGGATGCATGGTTGAAACAGAACCCAAGAGTCCCAGCCCCTCTAGCCCATGTCAAGAGATCATATTCCTTTATAGCCTTCATAACGCAGTATCCCCACTCCACTGGCAAATCTCCTCCCTCTGAAAATTGCCACCAAACAGTCCTTAACATTCAGGTCTTTAAAGATGTCTGTAGCTCTGTTTTTAAAGGGCAGAGAGACTGTGAACATTCAAGACTTTGCAGGTTGAACCCTGTTGCCCAATTCCATGTTGGACCTGATGACCACCATCTACCTCTGGGTGGTGTCACTGGGTCTGATTGCTGTCCTATATGTGTGCTCTGTTTCACTAAACTGCATGGAAAAGGTTACTTTTAGTTTCTTTCTTTAATAAAGGGGGTCAGCCTTCACCCTTACACCACCTTACCTTGTAGCCTCAGCTTGCCTTCCCTTAGCAGGTCACTGTCTCTATAGGGTCATGGTGTAAAGGTCATGACTAAGACCTGCTAATCTACATGGAAACCTGTCTGAATGACTGATAAAGAATCAGACATAGGAATGGTGCTTAATTTTCTCTTTCATTTAAAAGTTTGGTGTGTGCATGTCCCCGTCCCCACACATGTGCACATGCATGAGCCCCATGTGTGAGTTGTTTCTTTCCTTTCACCATGTGGGTCCTGGTTGAACTTAGGTTGCCAGACTCGGTGGCCACAGCCCACCAGCCCTTTTAGTCATCCTTACTGATGGCAGAAGAGTCATCTAATTGATGTTTTGAATTCAGGCAGGTTCAGGTTTAAGGTATTTTGAAAGATGACGGTAGACTGGGACTGGTTGAAGACTCACGTGATAATTTATGAACCCTAGCCTCTTTCTCTGTCTTTGTAGGCCAAGAAGCAAGATCAAATATGAATAGTCTCCAGGCTTCTCTCCCGAAGCTGAGTATCAAGGAGCAATTCTATAACTCAAGGGTGAGTCTGGAGCCAGTGTATGGAGTACCAGCATGAACCGGTTTCAGACATGTAATAAAAATACATATCCCATTTCATGTGTTGTAATAGCTAAACAGATTCTGATAGATGTGTTTGATTACGAATGTGTGCAACTTCTTATAATTATAAACCTTGGTGCTGTTCAAAAATATATTTGGAGAATTTTATGAAATATATAATAAGAATATTATGTATGTTTCCATTACCTAGGCATGACTACCGTGGGATGCTTTCTTTTAGCATCTGTCCTGTGTGCATTAGCAAATGTGTCTGTTTATATAATTGAATATCCTTTTCATTCTTTGTTCTTTGAAGAGTCAACTTTTAAAATTAAAGCAGGTAGGATGTACCTATAGAAAGAAAAAGTTAAATGTTGCCAAAAAGCTTTTAAAGTTGTTTCCTTCCACGTCACAGAACTCACGTCCCACTTCCCACCCATTAAGGAGACTATTCTTGACCAGTTTCTTCTATAACCATGCACAGAGAATCTACCCACATAGAGTGTCTATCTACTTTTGTACAAGTGGTAGCATATCATGTCTGCTCTTCTGAACAGAGAATTCTTAGACATTGTTTTATATGGTTAATGTGAGATTGTTTCTATTTAATCATTAATTGTATTATTTTGAATGACACGCCACCACTTTATTTTCTCTTGAGACAAGAACTTACCTGCAACCCAGCCTGGCCTCAAATCCATTATGTAACCTAGGCTGGCCTTGAACTTGCTATGAGCCTCCTCTTGCCTCAGCCTCCTAAGTGCTGACATTATAGGTATGTCCTGCTCGTAGGGCTCATGGCTTCCATTTTCTGCATGTACTAAGATGTACTTAGGTCTTTCTTGCTGATGTATACATTGCCTTCATTCCTTTGTGACTAGGAACAATGCTGCAAAATAAACTTCCTGATTCTTATCTCTTTGTGCATTTGCTTTTAAAAAGAATAATTAGAAAATATTTTACTTACTTATTTTAATTTGCATGTATGCATGTGTGCCTGCATGAATTTATGTGTTCAGGAGCCCCTTGAGGTCAGTAGTAGATATCAGATCTTCTAGGACTGGAATTAAAGGCAATTGTGATTCACAATGTGGGTGCTGGGAACTGAACTCAGGTCATCTGAAAGAGCAGGCTCACTTTTTTTTCTTTTTGGTTTTTCGAGACAGGGTTTCTCTGTGTAGTTCTGGCTGTCCTGGAACTCACTCTGTAGACCATGTTGGCCTCGAACTCAGAAATCCACCTGCCTCTCCCTCCCAAGTGCTGGGATTAAAGGTGTGTGCCACCACCGCCCGGCGAGCAGGCTCACTCTTAACCTCTGAGCCATCTCTCCAGTCTCCCATTTGCCTTTTTCCTGTGTGTCATTTTAATTTGGCAAACTTTTTTTTTAACTGAGTGACACAACAGAAGATTTCTTTTCCTGGTTAATGATTATAAAGTGTCACATGGTTGTTTATGGTTCTGTTCTGAGGAGGACAGATCCTCTTGTGCTTGCTCCCTGGTCAGTCTTTTCTTGTGAGAAGAACAGTGGTATAATATTAACCTGACCCCTTTAAAGTTATGTGGACTTTGAGGTGGGCTTAGACTAGACTGGTAGAATTATAAACACTTCTATAAATGTGTATCATGAAAACATTTCTCCTGATTTATGAGCAGTTTCTCAGAGAACACCAGTGATAGGTAGCACTGAGCAATAGACTTACAAAGCTAAAATGGCTGTTCAGGAGTGTACTGCCCCACCCTCTACCAACATAAGGAGACGTGTCTAAAGCACAGTCTGTCCACATCTTCCTCCTGCAGGCCAGCCCAGCCCTGTGCTTATTCTATTCTTTCCCACTAGATATATAAGCTACAGTCATCCCTTGCTTAGGGACAGCTTTTAATTTGCCCTTCTAGTCTCCGTTACCTTTAGGTACCACCCTTTAGGGTTTTCTGAACTCTTTCTCCCACCGCCTGGGAGATTATTATAATGTACACTGTCATTCTTAGTTAAAATTCTTCCTATCTCCACCACTGTGTTCCCACTTTGCAAGTGCAGCATCTTCACTGTGTAGCCTGCTCGGCATCCAGCATGCTTTGTGCTTCCTTTCTCTACCACATGACCTGATCTCTCATTTAGTAAGCAGGCCCTAGGACATAGAAATCTGGTAACTTTCTCACAAGATTTAGGAACTGCATGTATAACTGCTCTGACCTATCTAAGGCTGCATAAGTGCGTCAGAAATTACAGCGGCATTACCTGACACAAGAGTCTGCAAAATCAAAAGAAGTTATATGACTGCACTATAATGCCTTTAAAGTCTAGCTTTGACTTGATCCCTTTTCAATAGCACCTAAAAGTCAGTGTGCATCTGTGTGGTGGGGTGGCAATGACCAGGTTCTGACTAAGTCATGGATTATTCCAGGGGTGGGGGAACCATAGCTTGCATGTTTTTCTTCAGTCTATACACAGATGTAATCTCAGACACAGCTTAATGGATAATGTACTTCTTTGGTTAGGTAAGTTGATCAGATGGTGGCAGGAAGTGATGTCATCTTACAGAAGTTCCCCCCTCTGGGAAGAGAGAAGGGTCAGTTTAGTCTTTCAGGAGTGGTTCAATTCTTGATTGTCATGGATCATACACACATATTCCTGTTTTTGTAGCTCGGAAATCATTTTTTTCAAAAGCCATAATTGGACATTATTTATCTGGTTTGTGGTGCTGCCAGCTGGACCCAGGGCTTTGGTTACAGACATTTATTAAGTGCTTTCATGAATGCTATACTGTGCTGGGTGTCTTTGAATATTTAAACACCATGAATACCCTTTTTAGCTGAAGCTGGTGAGATAACTTAGCACTTAAGACCACAGGCTTGATTCTCAGCACTCATATGGTGGCTCACAACTGTCTAGTTTCAAAGGATCTAATGCCTCTTCTGATCTCCATGGACACTAGGCACACACAGAGGCACATACATGCATGCAAAAACACTCATCTACATTAAAAAACAAAGCTACCATATATATGGTAGGTGCCATGCTATTCTTATCCTCATTTTCTTTGTAGTGAAGTTAGCAGATAAAGAGGAAAAGGACGACAAAGGTATGAGCCGGCAGAGTTGGGATTCATAGACAGAGGTTTATGACCTAACACTTACACCTGCAGTCAAACTGTGCTTTCTCTGTGTTAAAGGACTAGAATAGATGGCAGTCTTGGGTCCCAGCATATTCTAAGTTGGGACCTTATAACACCCATGCTGTACTGTAAGAGCTGGCTTAGAGCTGTTTTGAAGCACTATTCTATGTTTTCCACCTTCCTAATGTTTTCATTTTTTATTGGGAAACTGATTTGATCTTTGACAATATAGTGTGGAATTTACTGAGTTAACAGTTACTGCAGTTCATTTTTAGGTAACTGTGAAGGTGATATTTTTATTTTTTCCTCCCTGTGTAAAAATATCAAGCTATTTAAAGAGGTGTAACATAGTGAGCCTCTGAAGAAACTAACACAATGTGACCTTCTTTTTTATATTTGAAGCTCCAGAATGGGCGAAGTAAAGAGCCAAGATCTGTGGAACACCGTGGCATTCAAAGTAAGCCATCAATTTCTTTTATCTATTCTTTATAAATGCTTACTAATTTAAGTACAAGGAGCTGAGGTGTATAGTTCAGTGGTAGAGCACTTGCCTAGCATGAATGAGGCCCTGGATTTGATCCCCAGCACTGGGGGAAAAATTACACATTGTGGTGTATGGTGGTCCACGCTTATTGACCTAGCTGCTAGAGAGTTGAAGTAGGAGCGTCTCTTGTGCCCAGGAGTTCAAAACCAGCCTCCTTAGCAACACAGTGAGACTCTGTCATCTAAAAAAGAGAAAAAGAAAGAAAAGCTTCTGAAATGGTGCTTAACCACACCATGTTAAACATTAATCCAACAATGATAATAAGGCACATGAAACCAAATATCTAGCAGCAGGAAGAAGAAAGGCTAATCTGGAAACTCCAGGGAGGACAGTCTCTCTCTTCCATAAAAAGAAAAAAATGCAATTAAAAGCCTGTTCATTTCAACCTACATGGTCTTTTCTTAAAATGTCAGTACTTTAGCCATGGCATTCCCTGAAGTCTTTATTCATTTATTTATTTGTGTATTTATTTTTATATTTATACGTGGGGGTAGAGATAGAACCTTGCTGTGTAGCCTAGGCTGGGCTGGTACTTATGATGTAGCTCAGGTTAACTTCAAACTCACAACAATCTTCCTGCTTCAGTCTTCTGAGGGCTTGACTACCATGTCTCACCATGCCTAACTTAGAACATAATTTTAAAAAAAGATTTATTTATTTATTATTTTGTGTATATAAGTACCCTATCATTGTCTTCAGACACACCAGAAAATTCCAATACAGATGGTTGTGAGCCACCATGTGGTTGCTGGGAATTGAATGCAGGATCTCTGGAAGAGCAGCCAGTGCTCCTAACCTCTCAGCCATCTCTCCAACACAAAACATCATTTTTAAAAAAGCATCTCTTTGCTATACTGTGGCCTTTCTAAATTGAAAGTCAAGACTCAGACTTACACTGGTGAGGTGGCTTGTGTTGCAAGCCAGCAAGGGCTCTATGCCTCGATGAAGGGCAGCACGACCCAAGAGCCTTTGAATCTGCCGTGTGAGCAGTAGAGGGGCACGAACATGAGTTGGGCAGCGCCCTGATGGAAACCTTGTGGGTGCAGCTTGTGTAGCCTGCAGGCTGCGTGTGCTCCAGGAAACTGAGAACCATTTTACCCTGACTAGCCAGATGGTGCCGCTCCCCCTGCCGCTCCCTACCTACAG
The DNA here is from genome assembly GCF_004785775.1 of Grammomys surdaster. Taxonomy (NCBI): domain Eukaryota; kingdom Metazoa; phylum Chordata; class Mammalia; order Rodentia; family Muridae; genus Grammomys; species Grammomys surdaster. The sequence goes on from NW_021604613.1 coordinate 12,535,481, forward strand.
TTCTCTCCAGAGAAAACTGTTGAGAACGGAATTCGTTTCCGAAGCGACAGCCTGTTTCTTAAAACACTGGTGAGGTGGAAGAGTTAGCATTCTGAATGGTGTTTAAAGTTGAAAAAACAGGAGACCCAGGAGGCTTGCTTAGGAATGTAAAACCAACGTGTTCTTTCCACTGTGATCCTATCATGTGGTCCAGATGAGTACTTAGGCTCCCGCTACCTGGTGACACTGTAAGGAGAGCCACCTGTCTGCTTTGATCTGGACTTGACTCACTAATAAAACGAAAAGTATCCAATCAAGTCTGCCTTAAATTAAGAAGCTTAAGATAGTCAAGCCATTTAGGTCAGTTTGGACTTGCAGATGGCTCCTACTGAGAGATCATGGTGGTGGTGGTGACTACCCCCTTACCACGCTCTTTCTAAATCTTCAGCAGAGATGCCATGTCACACTCATATTTTCTAAGGAAGAATAATTTGAGTGCATGACTGCAGGCTATGCAGTCACAGAGTACTGTCTGCCACTCATCTCATGGGCTTTCTTTTCTGTTGCAATAAACACTGATTGTTATAACAGAAGAAAATCAAGCAAAATTCCCCCTAGTTTCGTGTATCAGAGATAGCCACAGTTAATATTTGATTTATTTTATCCTATTGTTAATTTTTATTAGAAATGGTCTTGTTACATAGGTAGGTCTTTAACAACCATCCTCTTCTAAAAGGCTGAGTGCCAGTGTAGGCCAACACACCCAGCTAGTGTTTGATTTATATGCTTTTATTTTCATTTTGCTGTTGGGGATTCAACCTAGAACCTCATGCATGCTGGTCAAGTAAGTGCTCACCCATTGATCCCACAATGGTTGATGTAAACCTCTTCATCTTTAACCCGGAGTATACACACATGTCCCTCAGTGTCTGTAGGTGACTTATTCCAGGATTCTCTGAGGGTACCATATTTTGCAGATGCTCAAGTCTCTTAAACAGCAAGGAATAGTGTTTGCATATAACTGTCCACATGTATTCCTACACTCCAGCCTTCTCTAGATTACTTACACTGCTTCATACAATGGAAATGCTGTAGCTTTTATACTTCATTCTTTAGGGGACGATGACAAGAAAATGTCTATGCATGTTATTTTGTATTAAGTCTGTGTTATTTAGTCATCCATTTTAATATACATATGTTGCATGGAATGTATAACAATTACTCTTAGCCTTTTAAACATTGTAAAGTATGCAGTCACATGTATCATAATTGACAATCAATTTTATGTTTGTGACTTTTAGGTTTTTCCTAGCCTAGGCCAGTGTAAACAGTTAGTCGATAGATGTCTTTGAAACACATTTTTCTAAATTTATGATTTATTATCTCCTTAAAACTTCTAAAAGTGCTGGGTGGTGATGGCACAAGCCTTTAATCCCAGCACTTGGGAGCCAGAGTTGGATCTCTGAGTTGGAGGACAGCCTAGTTTATAGAGCGAGTTCCAGAACAGCTAGGGCTACACAGAAAAACCCTGTCTTGAAAAGAAAAACAAAAAACAAAACAAACAACCCCCCCAAAAAAAACCCAAAACAAGCCCCAAAACAAACCCTGAAAACCAAACCACAACCCAAACCAACCAACCAACCAAATAAACTTCTAAAAAGCACAATTTATCTTAAAGGAAATTGCTAGTTGCCCCTTAGAAAGCTCGTCTCAAGGGCCAAGGAGATGGCTCAGTTGGTGAAATGCTTTCTACACAAGCATGAGGACCTGAGTTCCATCTCCAGCACCCACATAAAAGGCTGGACATAGTGGTGCATGCCCATAATCTCAGCACTGGAGAGATAGAAATAGGGGGATCCCTGGACATTGCTGGCCAGCCAGCCTATATGAATTAAGTTTTGGGTTCAGTAAGAGATTCTGTTAAAAGAAAGGAAGGAAGGAAGGAAGGAAGGAAGGAAGGAAGGAGGGAAGGGAGGAGGGACGGAGGGGGGGGGGCGGGGGCGCGGGGGGGCGGGCCGGAGGCCGGGAGGTGATTAAGAAAGACACCTGACATCAACCTCTGGCCTCCACGAGTGAAAGCGGGGTTGCTCTACACCTGCACACAAGCATGAATATGCACAAATGCACAGAGAGGGAGATGGGGAGGGAGAGGGCAGGGACAGAACAGGGACAGGGGCAGGGGCAGGGAGAGACTGGTTCAAAGCTGAGTGTGGGTGCACAGGACTGTGTAACCCTAGCACTCATTAGCCAAAGCAGAACAAGTTTGAGGCCAGCCTGGGCTACATACCAAGAGCCCACCTCTGAAACAAAACCAAACTTAAAACAAAACAATGACAAAAGCAAAACAAAAACAAACAGCCCAATTCATTTCCCGGAATCTTTCAGATGCTGGTAAGCCCCCCCCACCCCCCCACCCCCTATCTTTAGACACCATTTCTCACTTTGCAGCAGTCTTGGCCCAGAGATAATGAGATGACAGCTCTTCAGCGCTGAGGTGTGAACCAGCCCTTTCGTGGCTTCAGAACCCAGTGCTCCCCGCCGCTCCCCCGCCGCTCCCCCGCCCCTCCACCGCTTGGGCGGGCTAAATGAGTCACTGTTGTGGAGCGGAGCTTGCCGTGGGCTCCAGCACTTTCCAGGCTTGCTGAGCTCTGTCTTGCTGCTGACATTTTATTTTATCATCTCCCAGCATCATTGAACTATGAAAACATTGGCCATCTGCTCTGTGCAGAGCACACGTGCCGACGCTTCCCTCTCCTGCACACTCCAGCGCTCTTCCCTTTAGATGTTGTCCAGAGTTTTGGGCCATGTAGGAAAGTCATAATGAAGTGACATTTTTGAATTCTCCTTATCAGGTTAAAAACCTCGCCAGCCACCTGGTGGTCTCCTGGAAGAGACCTGCTACTTTCACTGGCCTGTCATGGGTTTTCTACATAGTCCTGGAATAACAGGGCTCTTGAGTTTGCCTTGGGTCAGTCAGGCTCTTCTGTGTGAGGTTAGAACTTCGGGCTGAGTCTAGCTGGAGAAGAATAGGAAGCTAAAGAAATGGGCAAGCAAAACAGTCTTAATAGAAAGAACTCAGCCAGCCTGGGAGTGGGCTTAGTTCTACTTTGTAAATGGTTCTCTCTCTTATCCCCCAGGAAACCTGGTGAAGACATCTATTCAGGAGTCAGGATCTTTTCTATCCCCGGTAAAGAATGAATTCTCTGATTTGGTACTGCATGCAAGGGTATATACCAGTACACTGATGCCTCAAAAACAAACAAACAGAAAAAAAAACAGCCAAAACTCTTCTTTAAAATCCTTTGTGACAACTGGGTGCTTGTGCATAATTCTCCCGGGAACTCAGTGAACAGGAAACTTGAATATAGCAAAGAAAAATTATGTTTAAGTGGAAGGCTTGAATGAGCTTTGGAATACATGGAAAGTCTAAGTGACGGCTCTTGTCATAACAACTGAACATAAAAGTGGGCAGTGCTGCTGTTGTCTGGCTTTTGTCTGGGTGACAGTGTCTTCAGAGGAGACAGAGGAAGGCATCCATTTGTACTGGCTTAGAAAGTTGATTCTTGGTGCTACTTTAGGCTTCCACGTGGACGTGCGACCCATCTTCCTTCTCTTTCAAATTATCTTTATTCTGCAAAGCTAAGACACATGTAAAGAAATTACAATTCTCATTCAAATTAAGTGAAGACTGAAATAGCTGTTTGTCTTAAGCTGATTACCATGACAGAGGAAAAAGTTGACATTACTGGGAAATGTTAGCTGTGATGACTTCAGGCTATGTCTGTCGGGTGATTCACCTGCCAAAGGGATGCTTAAGACAAACCAGAGAAAGAACGGATGAGTGAGACCTTAAGTCTCAGAGAAGTATCCAGCATCTCTAATCCCTGCCTTTCTTTCTAGCACATACAGGAAGAGAGTTATAGGATGCAGAGCAAGCCCCTAGGAATCTGCTTGATCATCGATTGTATTGGCAACGACACAGGTACGTGTAGAAGGCCGGGATTCACCTACAGCATGACCGTGACCAAGCAAGTTGGATTTGTCAGCATGGCAGACACTAACTGCGTATCAAAGTACACTCTATTAAGGTGCTTCCTTCTCAGCCATGTCATGGTCTAGTGTGGGATCGGGCTAGGGAGCTTTTTATGCCATATGATCAGCCAATGGTCCTGTCATCTTTTGAGGCCTTGGTGTCTTCTATAGGGTCCTCTGTATGTGACTGACAGCTATATAGAGATTGTATAGCAGATCTCGTCACAGATTTTAGAGAAAGTCTTGAGAAGGACGTGCCTCATCTCTGCCCACTTTCTATTGGTCAGTACTTCTGTGGCTTGAGCTAACTACAATAGACATAGATAAGTCAATGGAGGTATGTGTTAGGAGGAACATGAGATGAACTTGGGGAATATAATACAAGTTCTAAGTTGTGGAAGTTGGTGTGTCTTTACCTGTCTTATCTGTGTATCCTGGGTAATGTGGCTAGGGGTGGTCCTGGTCTGCAAGGGACATTTATAATGAAAGGCATTTTGGTTTCTAATACTGTTAGATGTTTCACTTCACCTGGATAGACCATGAAAGCCTTCTTTGGGGCCATTAAAAACACGTTAACGTCTGTGTTAACTTAGGGATGTGGATAGTGTTTGAGCCACATGTTACTCAGGTCTTTTCTCTGTTTGATCACCTGTAAGCCATCATCGTTTGGACCTGATTGTCTTGTTCAGTTGTTGGATGTGTGGTGTAGTCTGAATCACATCAAGAGAGAATGAGAAGAGCCTAGATGCTTAGGATACTGCTGCATTTAGTCATCTCTCCCTCCCTTCAGATGAGTGATCACTGTAGTTCATGACTTTTGTGTCTCTCAGTATTCCTCAGCATGAGTCAGAGAGATGACTCATTTGAAATATTACCACAGGGAGTTAGTTCTGTGAAAAGAGAGTCTAAGAGAAGGTTGAATTAGCAAATATGAAACTGGATTTCCCAAGATTTCAGCTATAGTCCCACTTTCTCATGTCCTATTTTGGTACATGAGAAATGTATCTCTTTCACTATAGAGAAGTGTCCTTTTTATTTGTGGTGGTTTGAATGAAAATGACCCCATAGGCTCATATATTTATGATCAGTCCTCTGTTGATAAACCATTTGAGAAGCATTAGGAGGTATGGCCTTGTTGGAGCATGTGTGACATTGTTGGAGGAGAGTGTCATTGGGGTGGGTTTCAAGGTTTCAAAAGCCCACACCAGGCTCAGTCTGCCACCTTGGATCAGGATGTAAAGCTCTCAGCTACTGCTCTGATGCCATGCCTGTCTGCTTCCTGCCATGATGATAATGGACTAAGCCTCTGAAACTGTAAGCAAACCTCCAATTAAATTCTTCCTTTATAACAATTGCCTTGGTCATGGTGTCTCTTTACAGCAATAGTAACCCTAACTCTTAAAGACACCATTTTAGCTATTAGCATCCATAGAAGAATGAGGAAACAGCTTCTCAATGAATCACTGAGTATTCTAAAGGACACTGTGGGATTGTCCTTTTACTTTTGATTGTGGTTGGTCTTGTTTCCTTCATCATCAGGAAATGTCTGAAATATAGAGCTTTCTGTGTTGTACCTATATTTATATTATGGAACTCATAAAGATCAAGTCACTACCTGCCGTGAACCCAAAAAACCTCAGCTATTCATGACTGAGCTAACACCCAGGGCCTGTGCTGCATTCTGTTCCTGGGCAGCTGTATTTCTATGTGTGCATAGCTGTACTTCTCCCATTGTGGGAGAGCATCAGAGTTGGGCCCTGGCAGTGACTGTCTGGATTTTAATCATTGCTCTGCTGTATCTTAGTCTGTGATGTCCCTGTTATAACATAGGTTCATAACAGAACTTCCCTCATGTGATGGTTAGCAGAGTGAGTGAGATTATACTCATAAAGGACATAGGACAGTGTCTGGAACAAAGTATAAGCTGATGTTAGTTTTCTTATTTTGTTCATTTGACTTTAGTGGAAAATGACTAAGCCATAACATAGCATGGTTTTGCACTTAGTTTATTGAGTCTGCTCTTAGAGGAGTAAGGAGAACGGAGGGCCCGAGGTCTGTACCGGGCTCCAGGGTAAGTGGGGTATATCTCCACATGGGGCATGGTGGGATGGAGCCAGTTACTTCAGAGGGAACAGGTTTCAAGTGGAAATCTCAAAAAGTGAGGTGAAAACACCTAATGTTGACCTCTGGCTTCAACACATGTGCACATATCCACATATATGAGCCCACATGCACCCCTCCCCCAGACACACGCATGCACAGAGTGGAGCTCCAGGCAGCAGATCCTCAGTGTAGTCCTTCCAAGGGCAACATCTTGAACATGGAGTGTGTTGGCTAGAGTGGGCCTGGCCTACAGTAAAGGACACTTCAGCTGTTCCTCCTCCCCGAGAATCAGGGGCCTCTTGACTCATGTGCTCTTTGCCTTTGAGAATAAAACAAACAACTGGGTTAGAGGTCACTTATGAATCCTCCCAGCTCAGGTGGCTGATCCGTAGGTAAGAAACAAGACGGTACGGGTTTGTTCAAATCGTGTTGTGCTTTGCTTTGGCAGCTGAGAGATCCCAGATCCCTCTGTGAGGCTCAGAACAACAGGAAGGCAGTAACCATCCCGAGTGGAAGGACAGTCTTCTCTCACACATTGCTGTATCTCCAGGTCTGTGTCTCCAGATACTTTCCCCCAAGGACTCTGGGGCCGGGATCGTGCTTTGCTGCAAAGCCTCTTTGGTGCTTCCTTCTGTGTTAATAGTACCAGAGCCCTTCACCCAGCGTTATCGTAAGGGATGTCCTTAGTCTAGTTAATTTTGCCAAGTGTCTAACATTTGGCTGATGCTCAGGGGTCAGATAATAAACAAGCAGACGATATAACTGCCAACTGAAGTGAAGGTTCTGAATGCAGCTAGCTGTAGCAGGATGGACTGACAATCAGAGTGTATCGCTTGATCGGATCCCTACCCCCCACACCGTGGCAGGTCCTTTGCTAACGGCTTGAACGGTAGTAGTGTATCATGCTTTTAGCCACTCTGCACGAATGTAAGCTCTACATGGCAGATGGAAGAACTTATGTGTCTGTTTTAACATGTGTCACAAGTGCCTGGCACATAGGTACTCAGGAAGTATTTTCTGAAGGTGGTTGTGTTGGTAGAATACCCTCTTCTAGTAACACTGTGTTTCAAAAACCAGTCCTTTAAAGTTTAGAGTTTAGTAGACTTATTTAGTGGACTTATTTTCTCCTTTTAGCCTATACACCTCCCCCCAAATCAGACGTTAACTAAAAAGTATACAAATCCCCTAAATATTTATAGGCATATTCTTTTCTTTGTCTGGTAAATGCTCATTAAGACTGTCTTACAAATGAAGCACCATGCTTGACCCTGCATGGAGCACATACTGGGGAGGAGTCTGGTCTCAGAGCCACTGAGAAAGGACATGGTTACTTTTTGGTAAATTATTCTTCAAAATAAGAAGAGTGACCTCTTCTTGAGGTAGATAGCAGTGCTGAAGGATTTTGGCCTCATTGTGCCAGTTTGAGAGAATTAAAGAATATATTCATGGTGTCCGGGTATCTATGTCAGTAACCTGACAGAGCCAAGTCTTGCTGGGTCCTGTATCCCACCTTGATCTTTTTAGGCATGTAGAAGCAAATGCCTCCAATCACTAGCGGGTGGAAGCAAGGCCTGGTTTAAGGCTCTGGCTCTGTGTGTTTGTGTGTGTGTGTGTGTGGTGTGTGGGGGATTCTGTATAAATGACAACATTTGCAGATTTTTTTTGTAAAGTTTTGTAAGACTTTTTTGTATATTTACTTTATTTTTTCCCCATCTTTATTTATAAAGAATACAACTCTGACACAGACAAAAATGGCAACACACTCCAAAGAGTCCATTAACAACCATAACAACAAAACGGGAGATCAGTGGGACGCCAGTTTACACCTGTCTGTAGCCCTTACTGAGGATACTGGGAGCAATGGCTTGGGTAGGATATCTCATCTCAAACACAGGAAACAACCCTTGATCTGGAGGACACGGTCACTCCACAAGGCAGAAAGCAATGCTTAGTCTTCAGCACCATCAGACTGTCCTGTTTCAGAGACCCCCAGAGGATAATGTGTTGTCAGTGGAGGTGGATGGTGCCAACTAGGCTCATACGTGGTGTCTCCTTGTAGGACTCACCACACCCAAGGTGTAATGTCTTGAGAGTTGTTCCCCTGGGCTTCACTGGTATCCTGAGGATTCCCTTGGCCTGCTTTCACCTCCTCGTCCCAGTCCTCATTAAAAACGTTGGCATCTTGTTCCACATGTGGTCAGAGCGGACCTCAGACGGCTTCCAGACAAGTTCCCCATCAGCTTCTCCTCCACAGCAAGGCCTTTCTCTTCCAAACCTGGGCCTTCAGCATGGGTGGGAATGTCATTAGGGCTCTGGGCGCCACTGGAGTTTCAGAGGTTTTGTCCATTACCATCAGGATAGGAAACATGGCAGCAGAAATCGCAGGTGTGGGTCCAGAGGAGTTGAGAGATACCTGTGCCCTGATCTGCAGGCAGAAAGAGAGAGGGGATGGGGGAGACAGAGGGGGGGGGGGGAGGGGGGGCAAGCAGGCACACATTTGCAGGTTTTAAAGGGGAAGTATTTTCTCCTCTGCTGCTGCTTCTGGTATCTTTGGTAAGCTTTGACTGACTAAGACACATTTAGCAGCAGACTTTGCAGTTTCTACTGTCGTGTTATGTGAAGAAACTTCCTCTTCTTGCAGTGACAGGCTAGGGGTTGCTCCGTGCCTCCTGATGTGTTTTTTTTTTCTTCTAACGGAACAAACGGAACCTTGTAGTAACATTTATATAAGAGGAACATTTCTGCACGGGAAGTAGACTGCTCACTATGGTCCTGCTCGTGGAGAGAAGGGGCAAGTGATATCCAAGATGGTAGCAGGAAGCTGTGTTCAGAGGAGCAGTAGACAAACAGTTCTGACCCCTCCTGGTTCTTCTGGGATCAGTGCACTGAGAATGGTTTCTTCCTGGGAACAGGAGTGTGCACTGAGGTACTTTTTGTTTTCTGGACATGTCTATCCTCTGGACCCAAGCAGACATTTGCTTAAAAGCTTAACAGTATTTTTTAAAAAAATTTCTTTTCACTTTATGTGCATTTGTGTTTTGCCTGCGAGCATGTCTATATGAAGGAGTCAGATCATGGTAGCTGTGAGCTGCCATGTGGTTGCTGGGATTTGAACCTGGGTCCTCTGGAAGAGCACTCAGTGCCCTCCACTGATGAACCATCTCTCCAGCCCCAAAGTTTAACATTATTAATGAAATTTCCCTTTAAGGCTTTCACTTCACCAGACCTAAACCTAGGGTATATTTAGGAAGTGTGGGTCTGTGGGCCCTTGTTGGAAGCCCTCGTATTTCAGAGTTTAAAAAGATAGTGTGCTACATGTTCTAGGCTTCAGGGTAGCCCCTTTGACAAGTATGTTAATATTTCCATTGCAACCAAATGGACATTTTCATGATATGGGGGATAGGCTTCTTCCCCTCCTGAGAGGCTTTCCCAGAAAATGACTTGACAGAAAAGAACCTAAGGTTGTTGGGTGTTTGAGGTGCTAGAACCCTGGATGAGGAATCATGGATCTGTGTCTTGGGTACACCAGAAACCTGTTTCGGGTTATATAGCATTGGTATTGTTTTCTCCTGATACGAGATAGTCTGGAAAGAATTACTGGTAGTCAACTTTGTAATAAAGATTTTGTTTTTTCTTTTTGAGATAGGGTTTCTCTATGTTGCAGGCTAGTCTTGAACTCAGAGAAATCTGTTTGCCTCTGCCTCTTGAGTGCTGGGATTAAAGGGGTACACCACCACCGCCCAGCAATAAAAGATGGTTTGTAGCTTTGAGTGTGTGCTTGGAGCAGTGAGGCCTTGGCTAGCCTAGGCACCCAAGTGCAAAGTTGGTATGTTCCAGTTGGCCCTGCCTTTCCTCACCAACATCTGCCCTGTCAGCAGCTTGTGTAGGGGACTTTCCTCTCCTTTGCCCTGGTGTTTCAGGCTCTGACTTAAGTTACAGCTTTTCCCACAATGCTCCAGTGTCTGAGACCACCCTGCCCTTTGTGTCAGTGACCACTTATTTGTCCTCTGACCCCACTGAACTATAAGACATTCAGTCATCCATGTGCACACATTTGTTACCTTTCTTTTCCAGTGAGCTGTGTGCTTGATCTGTGTCCCTTGTCTTAGCTTCTGGTAAGACAATGAAGGCAACTTAGTAAAACTCAAGTTTGTGGGCACAGTAGTTGGTTCCCCTCCCGGTGCAGAGTATATGCATCTAGCATCCCATAGAGAAGCCACAAATATCAGGTGGCTGCTTTCTGTCATGTGTCAGATCTCCATGTTGGCTCAAATGACATGAAAATGTTCCTTTTCTTCCCTTCCCTATTCTGTTTCTGGTAGCTGCTGAGTTTTATAGCTTTCTCGCCCTGGGCTTTTTTTTTTTTTTTTAATTAAAAACTGAATTGTTCTCAAGCCTACAAAAAAGGAAAGGATGGAAAGAAGAAAGAGAGGAAGGAAGGAAGGAAGGAAGGAAGGAAGGAAGGAAGGAAGGAAGGAAGGAACTTAATTTTAGGATTAGATTGCTCATTGGGTAAAGGTGCATGCTTACAAATGTGTGGACCTGAGTTCAAATCCCTTGATCCCAAATAAAGGTCAACATGTAGTGCCTGTAATCCCAGCTCTCCTATGGAGAGACGAGAGAACCTCTGGAAGTTCATAGGCTGGTTAGCCTGACAGACATAGGACAGAACAGCAAAGAGAGCCTCTCACACAAGATGGACGGAGGGCACCCAAGGCTGACCTGTAACCTCCGTATGAGCACACACTCAGAAGTCCACGTTAGCCTTGTCCTTCCCTGTATGATTTGGTGGAGAACTCCTGTCCCCACCCAGGGTATCCTGCCCACTTTGGGTTTCACTCATTCACCTTGTCTTGGCTTATGAAGGGCACTCAGTAGCTGATCATAAATAGACTGGTGAGACGTCACCTCTTATTTTTTCTATGTATTTATTTAGAAAGTGCTGAGGTCAATCTGCTTTTTTAACTCAAAATGAATTCTAAATGAATAAATGAATGAATTCTAAGTGAACAAGGTCCTGGCATTTTCCCAAGCCTGTGATTGGTTACTGGCAGCCTTGTATTAATATCCATGGTTTCTAAGAAGCAGTTGTAGCTGCCGAGCTGCAGCTGGGTTGGACATGGGGTGTCCAGGCCGAGGAGAAGGAGAAGCGGTGCTTCTGTATTTTGTTAAAGGTTTATTTTCCCCAGCACCTAATCATGTCTTCCTGTATTTCTGAGCACTGGTATGGTAGCTAAGCCATACATGGAACACAGAGTCTGCCCTGAGACCGTTTTAATTCAGGATAATGAGACCTCCATCCAAGTCGTAAGCCGTGGCACTTATGAAGAAGATGCCTGGCAGGGTCTCTGATTTACGGGTTGATATGCCGCTTTCATCTCCTTTAAAATTAATCATTTATGCTTGAATAAATGCAGTTTGGAAGTATCTTTACAGAAACCCCACTGGGTTCCACCATTTTGGTTTAGGTGTTAGAATTAGTCCCATTTCATAGATAAACAAATGGAGGCTCTAACTTACTCATAGTTACATGATCCCCCCTCCCCATTCCTTACAGCGTATAAATCAGACAGGCCTACATGCTTGTCTTTGCTGGCCCAAGGAGGAAAGGAATGTTGATGTATCTGCCACTCCAGCTGGCATCCTTGCCGACCTGGCCTTGCCGTCTAATAGAGGAAGCGCCAGCCGTGATGGTCCACAGCTGACTGCTGACTCACTTGCCCTTGCCGTATTGGAGGATTGCTCTGTTTTGTCCCGAGCACCATACAGATTTGGGTTCTTCTTGGTGGCATTTGGGACCTTTACCTTTCCCCTCTTGTTTTGGGGAAGGATTTTGTGCATTAGATTTTAGATGCTTATCCTACACTTAGCTCCTCTGAAGCTGAAGCTGAGCCACTGAACCTGAGGAGAAGGAAGGTGTTAGAAGGCACGGAGCAGCCTTTGCTCTACCCGGGCACATCAGCCTGGGCAAGAGGTCTCACTGGGCTTTCTACCAAAGCTTTACCAGTAAAGAGGGTCTTGAAGATAGCCAGCCAGCCAGCATTTCCCTGGCTACGTCTGCCCCCTAGAGGAGAGAGTACGCCATAGCAAGAGAAAGGAGCTAGCATTGGGGCTGCAGTCCTCTTACCCAGGAGTTGCTACTAGCCTTGCGCCACTAGCAAGATTTCTGCAACATTCCAGTTAAAAACACAATTAACAGCAAAAAGCAGAAAAAGGAAATTTAGTTAGTGTGGACACATTGAGAAGAGGAAAAAGAGGTTTGGTAACCCCTAATCCATGAGTTAGGGTTAAGTAGAAGGCAGGAGGTTTGCATAACTAAGCTGTCCTAGAAAAGGTCTGATCCTGTTGGTCATCGATGCGTCTGTTCCAGTCTCTCCTGCACATCTGTCCGACCAGTCACCAAGCTTCAGCCCTTTCCTCCTCCTGGCATGAGATCCGGGGGTAATTACAATTTCCTGCCAAGCGGTTAAAGTCCTAAAGTAGCTTCTCTGGCTTTCCTTTCTTGGACTCAACCTGGGTAAAGTTCTGTGCTTTAAACCTCGCTTGTACCCCAGGGAGATGGCTAGGGTGGGTCAGTGTGGTTGGTCATTTCTACCACCCAGATCTTAGAAGGAGAGAGCGGAATCTAATAGGTTATCAGCAACCTGTAAACCATGTCCCCCATTTCCTTAATAAGATGCTTGCTAACCGTGAGCTTACTGTCTGTACTTTTCTATCTCTTTTCAACGTTAGAGAGTATAATTAATTTCCAGGGTGGGTCAGCAGAGGATAAAAGTATGTATAACTTCAGTCTTAAGTAAAGATGATTATGTCATTCTTACTGATGAGAGGGCATTATTTATCTAATAATGTATACAAATCATTCGACAACTAAGTAGCTTAAGGAAACTATCCATTTGATTATATCTCTTACAGTTTTTGTGGGTCAGGACTTTGGGAATTCTTCTGGCTTAGAGTCTCTGGTGAGGCACTCAGAGTCTGCTGGGGCCAACTGAAGGCTTGCCTGGGACTGGAGGAGCCATTTGTTGGCTGCCTGGAAAGCTGAAGGATGTTGCTGAGAGGCTCCAGTTGTCCCACATGTGGCCCTCTCCAAGACACTGCCTCCTGAGCTCTCATGTAAGACTTCATGAACATATTTTAAAACCACTTTGTCTTGGAACAATGCTGGCTGTGGAAAGTTCTAGTATATACTATGTATACAGAGACACTGCTCATAGGCTGAGAAAATTCAGTTTCAAACTCTCAAGCCAGTTCTTACCTGCCTGGTGACTGTTACACAGATAATTGGTTATGCAAAGTCGTGTTCCTTTTCATCTTTATTTTGTCCTTCCACATCTCACCAAGGACCTAGACGACAAACTGAGATTTTCCTCTCTTGCATTTATAGTTTTGTGGTTGGCTAAGCTGGGTGGGCAGGAAGGCTGAAACTGTGAGTCTGGCTTGCTTGTGATTGTCTGCATTCCATCTGGATCCTGGCTGGACAGTTCGCTGAGAGCTGGTTCTCAGTAGTCATGTGACCATCAGTTGTTTTCTCCCCTTGATCCCTTACTGTGCAGTCTTAACTTATTTCAGACATTTGCTCTCAGCAGAAGCAAGACTACTGTAGTTACTGTGTGGGGCTATCTTAGGATAGACCTCTGGAAACCCCACACCACTGGAGAGGGGTTGGTATTGGAGACAGGACATAAAAACAAATCCAGAGAGGTAGATGGACAGTCTGAATGAGAGATACTTGCTGAGTCTCTGGGTTTAGGACAAAGCAGCTTTTTTGCCCAGGAAATTTTGAGCTAGAGGCATTGGTCAGATTAAACACAGAAAAGCAGTGGGTGATGGGGAAGAGAAAGAAATTCCCATTTTTTATTATCAATTGATTTAAGAGGCTGTGTTTATTCTCTTAGTAAAAACAAACTGAATAGATGAGAAAAAAGTGAACTTGATAGGACCTAGAGCCACAGAAACTTCTAGAATATGTGAACATATTTTATATGTGAATAAGAATGAATATTATTTATAATAGCACCATATCATTATTTATATTGCTTAATCCTTAAAGTGCTCTTTCTGGTTGGCGGCTGTTAACACTTTCTCTAAAGCTAGGGAGTCTCACCTTTCTTATGGCCCTGCAGTCCAAGGTCAGGGTCAGAAAGGCTTGCAGATCTTAAACTTGCTCTACCACTTACTGTATACTTCCTTTTATGGCAAGGGCAGTCCAAGATGGCTGGAGACTAGGAGTGAAACTGGGCAGTCTGTAAATAGTCACAACTTAGATCTAAGGGCCTCTGTATAGGTCCACAGCAAGGGGAGGAAACTTATAACCTAGATTGCTATTTAAACGCACACCTGGATTTACACCCCGTGGACACTGCTCATTCCTAAGTACTTTGAGAAAAGAACCCTTTGAAGAATGAACCTTCTACTTCAGTTTGGTTGACAAGACAGCAGTTTTGTTCTTTCTTGGTTTGGTGGCATTGGGTGGATTCAGTCTTGGTTGTGTGCAGAAAAAGTGGTATTGCAGGAAATGTGCCTTCATGAGAAACCTGGGGCACAGCAGCTGCACATTTCATGTTTAGCTGTTTCTTTGGGAGGCCCCAGAGTATCCTTACATAGAAACACATATGTAATGGAGACCAGGTCAGGCTAGGCGTCATACCCAATGTCTCTTGGCGCTTCTCACTTTTGTGTTGTTTTCTCTTGGTTTTCTGCAGAATATCTTCAAGAGACCTTCACTTCCCTGGGCTATCGTGTCCAGCCTTTCTTGTTTCCCAGGTCACATGAAATACCCCAGATTATTCGCCGATTCGCCTGTATGACCCAGCATCAAGACTATGACAGCTTTGCATGTGTTCTGGTGACCCGAGGAGGCTTTCAAAGCATGATGGGCACAGATGAGCTTCACTCAGGGTTCTCCTTGGATTGTGTCAAGAACATGTTCACGGGGGACACGTGCCCTTCTCTCAGAGGGAAACCGAAGCTCTTTTTTATTCAGAACTACGAGTCGTTAGGCAGCCACTTGGAAGATAGCAGCCTGGAGGTAGATGGGCCAGCAATAAAAAATGTGGATTCTAAGCCTCTGCATCCCAGACCTTGCACAACTCACCCAGAAGCTGATATCTTTTGGAGCCTGTGCACAGCAGATGTATCTCACTTGGAGAAGTCCTCCAGCTCTTCCTCTGTGTATCTGCAGAAACTCTCCCAGCAGCTGAAGCAAGACAGGTGAGCCACCGAGGTCTGTGCCCATCACCTTTATCCTTGACCACATGTTTATTGCCTTGCTACCAAGATGGATATCACCATCATGATTGGTCCGATGGACTTCCACAGAACAGAGACTTCCCCTCCCCAATTAGAGTTGCTTCGGGGGATGATATAGACTCGGCACAGCTTACGAACACTTTGCATTAGTCAGCTTGTATTTTGGATATATTTATTTTACTCTCCTAACATAAATTAAGCTTTACATAGGTGTGTATTATAGAAAAAGCACAGTGTATGCACTGTAGGGTTCAGTGCTGGCCCGATTTCAGATATCGTCCCACTGATGGTCTTGGTTTTCACAGATAATGGGATGACTGTAAACATTTTTGATGTTTATTAGGAGGAGGGAACCACCACTGTGCTAGCTTCTAGTTAACGGAGTGAAGCTACAATGTTTAAGTATGGGATTAATTGGCCTTTTAAAATTTGCTCCCTCGAGGCCAGCCTGGTCTACAGAGTGAGTTCCAGGACAGCCAGAGCTATACAGAAAAACCCTGTCTCGAAAAAACCAAAAATAAATAAATAAAATAATAAAATAAAATAAAATAAAATAAAATTTACTCCCTAATTACAAAGGATTGCAATGTTGCTGAGCTACCAGCTAAATGCTTATATTCCAAGGACTCAGGTGCTGCTCTAGCTTTCTCAGACTCCTCAGTGGTGGCTCAGCAGGATGTGTGGGGCTGGGAGGGGTGCAGCATTCCAGAGTAGATGCTCCAGGGTGCATGGGGTGTCCAGGTAGCTTATCCCCTAGCTGGTGTGTTCTCAGAATAAAATTCCACTGTCTCTGTGGAAGGAGACTCTGGCCACTGGGCCAGAGTACTGCCAAGTTGTTTGGATTATTTGCTAAGCAACATACGGAACATTAAAAAGGATGCGTTTCAAAGGACTTTCATACCCGTTCGCTGATTCTACCCTAATGACAATCTGTCTTCTCTTTGGAGTTTACACATCATTAAACTCTGCTTTTCTCTTTTCCTCTAGGAAACGCTCACTCGTGGATCTCCATGTTGAACTCATGGACAAAGTGTATGCCTGGAACAGCGGTGTTTCTTCTAAGAAGAAATACAATCTCAGTCTACAGCACACTCTGAGAAAGAAACTCATCCTGTCTCATACATGAAAGCCCAAAGCCTTCTGAGTTTTTGGTATATCATCTAGGGTGGTTTGGAGCTGGCAAACCTCCTGATTGCGTGGGAGCAGACCTTGAAGGTTACAGCTGCTTCTGATTCTGGCATGAGTTCTGGCTTCTGGTTCTCCTGTGCACAGGCATGGGCTGTAAACTCCTGCCGCCTCTCACTCCAGCCCCCATGCCTTTACCACTGTGATGGACTGAATCCTCCAAAACTATGAGGCACAGTAAACTAACCTGCTTACATTCCTTAGTCGGATGTTTTGCCACAGTGTGGAGAACAGTAAGACATAAACCTATTGTTTTGTGGGGTTTATCTACCACGTTATACTAAGTTATTGTATCAGTGTAGAGTAGTATGACTCAAAATTTGAATAGTGACATTGAATGTAACTTGAGACTTATCTGAGTTCATCATGTGACTAGGTAAATTGTTTCCATGGCTAAAGTATGCATATCTACTTAGTGGGTTATTAGTTCATTAAGTTATTAGAAGTACGCATTGCTTCAGGACTTTCACATTTGCCACATTTGCCTCCAATTTCTGTGACCTAGTTCCACATTTATATTCTTTTTCTGCAAAAACAAATTTCATTATGTATGTATGTTTAATATTTATGGTATAATGCTTTCTAACACATAGAGATAGAAAAACTCATGAGCACGGGAGAGCTGGCCCTGATCCTCACCAGCTATGTGATGGCGTGGGTGGAGGAGAACTAGCTCTGCTCCTTGAAGGTTGTAGCACTCGGGAGACTAGCTTGCACCTTGCCTGGGCAGCACAGTAGAGCCAGCCCCAAGAGCACAACAGTGAGTGGGAGAGCTCTCCCTGGTTGGCTCAGGAACAGGAGAACAGGTGGGCTGACCAACTTGGCTACCATCCAGGGCTTTGAGTTGGCCCACCCCAGCATCTACGTCATCTGTGATCCGCTCGAGCATGTGAAGGGGCTGATCCTACAGAACTAAAGCTGAAGGATCCTCATGACACGGGGCAATCTAAGACACATCATGACACAGGGTTTCTAAGAAAGGTCCCAGTGAGGATCCAGTATTTATAGTGTACCAGAAGCCAGAGGCTTCAAGCCAGACCAATGACTCACTGCAATGAACATTTGTAAGTACAGATGTGTGGACACACAGGTATACTGTGGGACACTGTGACACACAGGGGCTTTTATGGAAATTTTTTATTTTTTGTTTTTATTTTTTGCTTTCTTTGGCAGGGACAGATTACAAGGGCAGAGAGTGGATATAGAAGGCTGGAGAGATGGGACTGGGGTACACGATGTAGAACTCACAAAGAATCAAAAAAGCAAAAAGAAAAATGACTGCATGGTGAAACAGATTAGCTTATTTATATATAATTTACATAGCCAGCTTTTTGTAACAAGAGCAGGTAGAATTTATTTATTTATTAAATACTTTTGAAACAAGCTTGCAATGTACATAGCAAAAATCCTGTCATACCAGTACTAGCGTGGGCGACCAAAGGACCACAGGATCCAGTCCATGGATGTAGCATCTGTGTAATGAGGTTGTGGGTGTGCGTGTTTGTGAGAGAGAGGAGAGAGAAAAATTCCAACACACCCAACACAATATAATTTTATTAGCTGCTATAAAACATGGTTATTTTACTTCTGTGTACTCTTGAGTAACCTAATACTATAATCTCTATCTGTATTTAAGAATAGTAATCAAACCCCTCCCCTTGAGGCTTAGGGATGTGTTCCGAAGAGGAGGCAGAAAGACTAAGAGTGAGAGGGGATGGATGACTCCAGGAAGCATCTTCCAGACACAACAGGACCCATGCACATGTGAACACACAGAGACTGTGATGGCACAGGTTCAAACCAGACAGAGGCCCAGCACTGAGAAAGGGGGTAAGAAGTTGTAGGCCAGTGTGCGGGGAACAAGGAATGTTCAACACGAGGGACTGCCTCTTCAAGGGGAGAGATGTATAACCTGTTTCTGCCCAGAATGCAGGAACAGTGTGATTCACAACTGGTGGCCTCTGCATATCGGTATGGCCAGGCCACACCGCCTCCCTCAGATTCATGTTCACGTCAGTCAATCCGCACTCTGTCCTCCCTGCCACCCTCATCAGGACCACTGTTTACCTGGAGACTGCTTCCTCAGTTAATCCAGAGAAGCTATCTGTATGGAAGATGTTGCTTGCATTTAAAAGAGTTTCAATACAGCCATCTCTTAAGCTTTCTGTACACACAGGACTGATTAATTACCACTAAACTATTTTGAAATTGTGCTGTGCTTAAATATGACTAAAATGAACTACTCGGTGTCAGACTCCAGAAGTTTGGATGAAAACTGTCCACTGAGTCATGCTGAGCCAAACTTCCTTCTTGCCTTTCTTGGAACAACACCCTGCTGGTTGAGGTGTTTGCAGAGATCCTCACAAAGGGGAAGTCCAACCAAGAAGGCTGTGCAATAGATAGCTGCTCAGAAAGGAAAATCTGTCTTCTCCAGTGAAGTGTCACTGAACGTATCTACTACTCGCCAGGGCAGGTCCCAGACCCCACACCCAGGAGTAGTTGGTTAATGTAAAATGGACTCTGTGTGTTTATTTATTTATTTTTGATTTTTTTTCTCCTTTTTTCTTTTTTTCTTTTTGGTTTGTTTGTTTGCTTTGCTTTTCAACTTTTTTCTTTTTTGAGAGCAAGAGAACGGAAAGTTGCATGGGGTGGGGGTTGGGGGGGATCTGGGAAGAGTAGTGCTGGGAGAAAGTCCTCACAGGACTGTTTCAAGGATGAAGTGTGTTGTTTGCAACCATTTTTGGAGCTATGCTCTTAACTGGTTGTATCATTAACTGTATCATTAGACTGTACTATAAGGGGGCTGTTTTGGAAGGACGGAATCAAGCTTTGAAAAGTTGACAGGATTTGGCAGGTCACGACAGAGAAGAGACACAAGCCAAGGGAAGGAGCCGCCAGGAGGCGCACAGTGTGCTTTAGAAACCTCGAGTGTAACGTTAAGCTGGAACTGATGCATGTAGTGAGATTCTAAGTCAGGAGGTGGATGTGGTCCTATTAAAAGATAACTATGTACAGAAGACAACGAATACTCATTTTAAATAAAATGTTCTAAACTTGTATGTGAATACTCTTAATATAGTTCTTTAAGGCACTGATCTTTAGTGTATAAGTGATATGTACATTAAAATATTTTAAACTACTAGTTAGCCAAGCATTTGGTTAAGTCCATAGTTATGATGGGCTACCAAGAAATTTTATGTCACTATTAACATTATATGTATAAGTAAGAATATATATTAATTAATAGGCATTTAAGCACTTGGCCCCCAGATGTGCTGTTTGAGAGTGTGGCCTCACTAGAGGAAGTATGTCACTGGGGGCAGGCTTTGAGGTTTCGAAGACTTTTACCATTCCCAGTTTGCCTTTTCTGCTTCCTGTTTGCTCTTCAAGATATGAGCTCTCCTCTCTCTCCTTGGGCTTCCATGCCTTTGCTGCACCATCCCATAGTACCCTTCTGGTACTATGAACGTAAACTTGGTCTTCTATAAGCTACCTTGGCTGTGACAGCAGGTTCTCCCTATTGCTTTGGCCTGAGATGCCTCATCTATATGAGGAGGGGCTTGGGGGCTCTGTCCCTATGTGACCAATGGCCACAATACTCTCTGTGGCTACGTGACAGGGGTTTGGAGTTGGGAGCAGGTGAAGCTCCTACCGTCCCTTTTGGGTCTCTGGGGCTTCAAGCCTTAGCTCTACCTTACCAGGCTTCCTCTCATGGTCTACTGCCCCACACCCAACTCTTCCTCTTCTGTGGGGTCACTTGAGCCCTTCTTCTCACAGAGTAAAGGAGCACCTTTTCAAGATTAAGCATAATCTTATGCCATTTATCCTTGTTAGAATTTGAGGTCAGCCTTGTCCAGCTGGCGACATGATAAACCTTGCTACCCTCAACAACCCTGGAGAAGAGGACTATACAGCAGGAGTAGCTGAGTGGTGAACAAGAGGCAGCCTTGTTGGGTGGGAACATTAAGGAGCAGAATCAGCCAGGCATGGTTGTAGCTCCTACAGAGGCAGGAGAATTGCCACAAGTTTGAGGCTAGACTGTGCCATGCCTGGTGAAAAGGGAGCAGAATCAACATGCCGTCCCCAGATTATCTACCCTTGGACTTTCATACGTGAAGGAAAATAATGGGATTTAGGGGCAGCAAGATGGTTCAGTGATAAAGGTGTTTCCTGCCAAGGCTGAACACTGAATCCCCAGGAAGGAGAGCTCTGACGTCAGAAAGCCGTCCTCTATCTCCACAAGAGTGCCCACCCCATGCAGCATATTTGCACAAAAATCAGTAAGTGTAATAAAAAAAAAACCCGCAGAAAACATTGCCAAGATGAAGGTCATTTTAGACTCTGTGATAGTTTGTATATTGCACATTTGTGATGTTTTGAGTTAATTTTGTTAAAAGCTAAGATTCTTATGAAGATTTTTTTTCATGCTTTTTGGCTTGTTCTGCACCATGTACTGAAAGAACATTTTCCAACTGAATTGCTTTGATGCTTTTCAAAGGTCAGAGGGCTGCATTTGCAGGGTCTATGTGTAAACGTAATTGAATTCTGTTGATTCACTGATGTTTTTCAGAATCATACCACCTCGGTTGCTGTAGTTTTATATTAGGCCTTGATGTAGACAGTGCTGGGGGAATGGACAGTTCTGCTGGAATATGGTTTTCGTTTTGTGGGGGATCTTTTTTTCTGTTACAGGGTCTCACTATGTAGCTCAGGTGTGGGATTTATCTTCTTCCTCTGCCTACTGGGTGCTGGGAATCCAGGCATAATCGCTCAGTTTCATTTTTAGGAGTCTCTATTATTATATTAAAAAAAACTTCTTTTAAAAAGGTCTGATATCTTTGATATTTATCATAGCACATGTGTGACATAATATCTGTTTTGTCTTCCTTTTATTTGTAGGGCATGCTTGCACGTTTTCATATGATGTTAAGCATTCACATGTTTCCACTATTTAAGCAAAGCGTAAACAAAACAAAACAAAACAAATCTATCTTATTTTTTTTTTAAATCATATTGCCAGAATCTAGTGAATAGGAGTGAGGAGTCATCTTAGATATTTGAACTCTGGGAAAAACCAGTACTTTCTGTGTATAAAATTTATATGTACCTCAATGAACCTTGCAAACCAAGTTGATTCTCTCTCTCTCTCTCTCTCTCTCTCTCTCTCTCTCTCTCTCTCTCTCTCTCTCTCCTGTTTTTCTGACCCTGCTGCCTTCATGTCCCAAGTGTCAGGGTTACAGCCACGCACCACCTGCCCAGTTATAGCTGTCAAGCCTTCTACCAAATGAGCTCATCTTCAGCCTTGATCTTTCTTCTTTAAAATTCATTTTTACTAGCGAGTACTTATTGTGCTGAGTATGAATTTCCTCAGGGTGATACTTGTGTGGATGTGTATAACATCATTTGAAGGCCTCCATTCCTATCACCCACTCAGATAGTCTTCCTCCCTTTCTCTGTTTAAATCTCTAATAGTTCTCTCTCTTTTCATGTCTCTTCCTGCCTGGATCCCGCATGTGAGAGCAGGCTTTCGAGACTGGGCTATTTTCATAAACATGGTGATTTCCAAATCCATCCATTTCCCTGCAATGGCAGTTCTGTTCTTTATGTCTAAAGTGTTGTACATACTTTGTCTACTCTTTACTCAATATCCATTGGTAGGCACCCAGGCCCATTCCCTAACTTGGGTATTGTGGGTAGTGCCCAGCTGAGCATAGAAGTGGAGTTTAATTAAGCTGAGATCCATTCTTTTGGGTATAGCCTCTGAAGTGGTATAGATAAGTTACATAGTAATTCTGTTTTCAATCTTAAAAATGTTATGCAGATGACTGTGTTGTCTCCATGTTTGTCAGTGCATTCCATGTATACTTGGTGTCTTTAGAGGCCATAAGAAGATATCGGGTACTCAGGGCCTTACAGATGGTTGTGAGCCACCTTCGGGGGACTGGGAGTTACAGCTGGGTCCCCTGGAAGAATAGCTAGTACTCCTAACTACTGAGCCATTTTCTCTGCCCCTAATTTCAATTTTGAGGGGGAGGCAGGCATTCCACACTGGAGTGATTTCCAGTCCCACCAATCATGTTTAAAGGTTCCCTTTTCCTCCCGGGATCCTTGTTGGTTTTTGTTTTCTTATGAGAGCCATTCTGACTAAGGCGAGAGGGAATCTCATCACTTTTGGTTGATTGATACTTTGCTGATGGCTAAAGATGTTGAACATGTTTTCATATATTCATTGATCACATGTCCATCTTCAGTTAGAAAGTGTCTATTGATCAGATTATTTGTTCCTATTGTTCAGTTTTTTTAATTCATTTTATATCTTGGCTATTAATTCCCTCTTGGATGAGTAGCTGCCCAAGATTTCCCTCATGGTAAGTAGGCTCTTCATTCCGCTAGCTCTTCCCTTTGCCGTGCAGAGAGCTTTTGATAAAATACTATTGAAAAGTTCTTGCTAGTGTTTCTCAGACAACTGGAGCTCTCCTTGGGAAACTGTTACCTGTGCTTACATCTGAAGGTCCTCCCCACCCCCCTCCCCACCCCCTCCCACTGAAGGTCCTCCCCACCCCCTCCCC
>NW_021604613.1:12558700-12559062 GCF_004785775.1 Grammomys surdaster
CCCCCTGCCACTGTGTTCCCTGCCTCCTGTAGTAGTTTCATATTTTCAGGTCTTGAATTAAGGTCTATGTTGAAGCTTTTTTTTTAAAAAAAAAAAAAACAGAATGAGAGATAATGATTTAGTTTCATAATTTTACATGTGGATATCCAGTTTCCATAGCAACATTTGTTGAAAAGGCTCTTTAATGTATATTTGTGACATCTTTGTTAAAGAGTTAAGTGTCTATGACTATGGTGCTTATTTCTGGGTCCTCGGCTCTAGTCCATTATTAGTCCACGTGTTTCCCTAGGTTGTTCTTGTGTGGCTCTGTAGTACCAATTACAATGAGCTACATGGCTCTGTAGTATCAATTACAATGAGCT
>NW_021604613.1:12559072-12561816 GCF_004785775.1 Grammomys surdaster
ATCAATTACAATGAGCTACATGGCTCTGTAGTATCAATTACAATGAGTTATTTTGATGCCAAAGCAGTCAGTCCTCTTCTCAGGATTGCTTTGTTTGTGTTCCCATCCAGTGTTAGAATGTTAGGGTTTTGCTTGTTTTTTAAGGACATCATTGGAAGTGTTGTTGGGACTGCACTGGCACTGTATTACTTTGTATAAATAGCCATCTTTCTATATTAGCTCTGCTGACCCATGAGCATGAGAAGTCTTTGCATTGTCTAGTGGCTTCATCCATTTCTTCAATGTTTTTAAGTTTCCCTCATAGTGTTCTTTCACTTCCTGGTAGAACTTATGATTAGGTTTTGGTTTTTGTTTTAAGTTGTTGTCAGTGAGACTTGTTTTCTCGAAAGAGCCTATTGATTTTTTAAATTGGTTTTGTACCTGGCACTTTGCAGAAAGTTTATCGTATCTAAGCATTTTCTGATGGTCTGAGCATCATCTTTAAGGGTCTTTTAGGAGTAGCTCCTCTTGTCTTCTTTTGATGAGGTGAGAGCTGCACCTAGCTGTGAGTATAAGGATATGTATCTAGAATGCAGTTAGGAATCGTGCTGGTCTAGTAAAGCAGCTTGAGTATGTTCTCCTAGTCAGTGACCTCATTGGTCCCAAGATAGTTGGCTAAATTCTCAGTACCAGGCATGATACTGGTACTTCTTTTGAGTGGGCCTTAAGACCAATTAGAGAGCTGTTTGTTACCACCAAGAAATGAGTGCCACTACTATACCTTTAGGAGAATCTTACAGAGTTAGCTGGTTATTGTTATGGTTCCTGTAGCAGACAGAGACCATCCCGGAAAACCGCAGATGGCCCAAATACAGAGAATAGGAGATTGTGGGGTGCCCAGCCCCAATGGATAAATTTATAACACAACTCCTGCACCTAAGACTCAGGGAATATCACTGAAAAGAGGACAGAAAGTTTATAAAAGCTTTGAAAGTGTGCTATGAGATTATGTTTCCTAGAAATGACAGGGAAGCTACACCATGATACAATAGACAACACCAATAGATGTGCTAGCACGGAAGGGGCAATCTCAGGATTCTAGGACATCAGGTGTCCCAAGAAAACAGCCTATGAAGATCCACTGGCTCAGGGAGGAAGCTTCCCTTCATAATACTGTTGTCCGGAGATTTACAACTGAAGAACGGAGGGTTGCTGTGTGGTGGGCAGCTGTGAGCAATATCAAATGGAACCCATCAAACAGTCTAACAGAAAATGCAGCAGGCTCTGGTCTAATGAGCTTTGTGGAGTTTAAGATGGCTTTCAGAGCCTCAGGCACTCCCTCTTCATCTCACCGGCTTACTCTAGAGACAGGAGCTGTGGATGGGATAAACTTCTATGGGTAGATACCTACCTCAGTGACGTTAAGTTAAAACTAGAAGATGCTTCTAGTGGAGGACATCTTACTCTAAGCGTAAATACTCTCAGAACCAGCAGATTGTTTCCTGGCTTTTAGAGCTGGTGCTTGCTAGTTTCATGTCAACTTGAGACAAGCTATAGTCATCTGAGAGAAGGGAATTTCAGCTGAGAAATCAACTCCATAAGATGGGGCTGTAGATGTGGTGGTGCTGAGAGACCAGATCAAACTCCATCTTGGGTTCAGGCTCCATCTTAAAAAAAACCTGACCCAAGGTTGAACTCAAATTAACTACCAGGCCTGTACCTAGCACTGGTCTCCAGGTCAGTCCCTAACAACCACCCGTCAGGAGGAAAGCAGAAGTTACAGTTATACCTCATGAAAGTTTATGGTTTGGCCCCAAGCTATCCAATCATTTTTAAAGGGCAACAAATTTCCATAGTAGCCCCCCAGCCAGATGTGAGCCAAGCTGATGCCCCCTTGGTCTCTTGCTTGCCTCTATAAATGCTTGCTTGAAGCTGGGCTCGGGGCTTCACCCTCCTGTCCTGAATCATCAGTGATGACAAGTGGCTTGAGGCCGAGCTTGAATAAAGATTCTTACAGATATTGCATTGGAGTTGGAGTCAGTCTATGGGGGCTTGAGCGACAGACACGATAGTGGCTTATGCCTTTAATCATAGCATTAAGAAGGCAAAGGTAAGTGGATCTCTGAGTTCAGAGTCATTCTAGTCTACAAGAATGAGTTCAAGGATGGCCAGGGCTATACAGAGAAACCTCGTCTTGAGAAACAATCAATCAAACCAACAAAAACAAAGGATTGGGCTGTAGGCAGGCCTGTAAGACATGTAGGGAATTTTCTTAATTAGTGATATAGGATGGTGGCCCAGCCTGTGTAAGATAGTGCCATGGGCTGATAGTATAAGAAAACAGGTTGGGGCTGAAGAGATGGCTAGTGGTTGTTCTTCCAGAGGACCCAGGTTCAATTCCCAGCATCCACGCGGCAGCTCACAATTGTCTGTAACTCTATTTTCTGAGGATCTGGCACCAGGGCACAGACATACATTCAGGGAAAACATCAATGAACATAAAAATAAATAAATCTTTAAGAAAAGAAGAGAAGAGAAAAGAAAGGAGCTGGGCAGTGGTGGCACATGTCTTTAAGCCCAGCACTTGGGAGGCAGAGACAGGTGGATTTCTGAGTTCGAGGCCAGCCTGGTCTACAGAGTGTGTTCCAGGACAGCCAGGGCTACACAGAGAAACCCTGTCTCGAAAAACCAAAAAAAGGTAAAAAAAAGAAAGGAAGGAAGGAAGGAAGAGAGAGAGAGAGAGAGAGAGAGAGAGAGAGAGAGAG
>NW_021604613.1:12562216-12562578 GCF_004785775.1 Grammomys surdaster
CCCCCTGCCACTGTGTTCCCTGCCTCCTGTAGTAGTTTCATATTTTCAGGTCTTGAATTAAGGTCTATGTTGAAGCTTTTTTTTTAAAAAAAAAAAAAACAGAATGAGAGATAATGATTTAGTTTCATAATTTTACATGTGGATATCCAGTTTCCATAGCAACATTTGTTGAAAAGGCTCTTTAATGTATATTTGTGACATCTTTGTTAAAGAGTTAAGTGTCTATGACTATGGTGCTTATTTCTGGGTCCTCGGCTCTAGTCCATTATTAGTCCACGTGTTTCCCTAGGTTGTTCTTGTGTGGCTCTGTAGTACCAATTACAATGAGCTACATGGCTCTGTAGTATCAATTACAATGAGCT
>NW_021604613.1:12562588-12588156 GCF_004785775.1 Grammomys surdaster
CATGGCTCTGTAGTATCAATTACAATGAGCTACATGGCTCTGTAGTACCAATTACAATGAGCTACATGGCTCTGTAGTATCAATTACAATGAGCTACATGGCTCTGTAGTATCAATTACAATGAGCTACATGGCTCTGTAGTATCAATTACAATGAGTTATTTTGATGCCAAAGCAGTCAGTCCTCTTCTCAGGATTGCTTTGTTTGTGTTCCCATCCAGTGTTAGAATGTTAGGGTTTTGCTTGTTTTTTAAGGACATCATTGGAAGTGTTGTTGGGACTGCACTGGCACTGTATTACTTTGTATAAATAGCCATCTTTCTATATTAGCTCTGCTGACCCATGAGCATGAGAAGTCTTTGCATTGTCTAGTGGCTTCATCCATTTCTTCAATGTTTTTAAGTTTCCCTCATAGTGTTCTTTCACTTCCTGGTAGAACTTATGATTAGGTTTTGGTTTTTGTTTTAAGTTGTTGTCAGTGAGACTTGTTTTCTCGAAAGAGCCTATTGATTTTTTAAATTGGTTTTGTACCTGGCACTTTGCAGAAAGTTTATCGTATCTAAGCATTTTCTGATGGTCTGAGCATCATCTTTAAGGGTCTTTTAGGAGTAGCTCCTCTTGTCTTCTTTTGATGAGGTGAGAGCTGCACCTAGCTGTGAGTATAAGGATATGTATCTAGAATGCAGTTAGGAATCGTGCTGGTCTAGTAAAGCAGCTTGAGTATGTTCTCCTAGTCAGTGACCTCATTGGTCCCAAGATAGTTGGCTAAATTCTCAGTACCAGGCATGATACTGGTACTTCTTTTGAGTGGGCCTTAAGACCAATTAGAGAGCTGTTTGTTACCACCAAGAAATGAGTGCCACTACTATACCTTTAGGAGAATCTTACAGAGTTAGCTGGTTATTGTTATGGTTCCTGTAGCAGACAGAGACCATCCCGGAAAACCGCAGATGGCCCAAATACAGAGAATAGGAGATTGTGGGGTGCCCAGCCCCAATGGATAAATTTATTACACAACTCCTGCACCTAAGACTCAGGGAATATCACTGAAAAGAGGACAGAAAGTTTATAAAAGCTTTGAAAGTGTGCTATGAGATTATGTTTCCTAGAAATGACAGGGAAGCTACACCATGATATAATAGACAACACCAATAGATGTGCTAGCACGGAAGGGGCAATCTCAGGATTCTAGGACATCAGGTGTCCCAAGAAAACAGCCTATGAAGATCCACTGGCTCAGGGAGGAAGCTTCCCTTCATAATACTGTTGTCCGGAGATTTACAACTGAAGAACGGAGGGTTGCTGTGTGGTGGGCAGCTGTGAGCAATATCAAATGGAACCCATCAAACAGTCTAACAGAAAATGCAGCAGGCTCTGGTCTAATGAGCTTTGTGGAGTTTAAGATGGCTTTCAGAGCCTCAGGCACTCCCTTCTCACCTCACCGGCTTACTCTAGAGACAGGAGCTGTGGATGAGATAAGCTTCTATGGGTAGATACCTACCTCAGTGACGTTAAGTTAAAACTAGAAGATGCTTCTAGTGGAGGACATCTTACTCTAAGCTTAAATACTCTCAGAACCAGCAGATTGTTTCCTGGCTTTTAGAGCTGGTGCTTGCTAGTTTCATGTCAACTTGAGACAAGCTATAGTCATCTGAGAGAAGGGAATTTCAGCTGAGAAATCAACTCCATAAGATGGGGCTGTAGATGTGGTGGTGCTGAGAGACCAGATCAAACTCCATCTTGGGTTCAGGCTCCATCTTAAAAAAAACCTGACCCAAGGTTGAACTCAAATTAACTACCAGGCCTGTACCTAGCACTGGTCTCCAGGTCAGTCCCTAACAACCACCCGTCAGGAGGAAAGCAGAAGTTACAGTTATACCTCATGAAAGTTTATGGTTTGGCCCCAAGCTAGCCAATCATTTTTAAAGGGCAACAAATTTCCATAGTAGCCCCCCAGCCAGATGTGAGCCAAGCTGATGCCCCCTTGGTCTCTTGCTTGCCTCTATAAATGCTTGCTTGAAGCTGGGCTCGGGGCTTCACCCTCCTGTCCTGAATCATCAGTGATGACAAGTGGCTTGAGGCCAAGCTTGAATAAAGATTCTTACAGATATTGCATTGGAGTTGGAGTCAGTCTATGGGGGCTTGAGCGACAGACACGATAGTGGCTTATGCCTTTAATCGTAGCATTAAGGAGGCAAAGGTAAGTGGATCTCTGAGTTCAGAGTCATTCTAGTCTACAAGAATGAGTTCAAGGATGGCCAGGGCTATACAGAGAAACCTCGTCTTGAGAAACAATCAATCAAACCAACAAAAACAAAGGATTGGGCTGTAGGCAGGCCTGTAAGACATGTAGGGAATTTTCTTAATTAGTGATATAGGATGGTGGCCCAGCCTGTGTAAGATAGTGCCATGGGCTGATAGTATAAGAAAACAGGTTGGGGCTGAAGAGATGGCTAGTGGTTGTTCTTCCAGAGGACCCAGGTTCAATTCCCAGCATCCACGCGGCAGCTCACAATTGTCTGTAACTCTATTTTCTGAGGATCTGGCACCAGGGCACAGACATACATTCAGGGAAAACATCAATGAACATAAAAATAAATAAATCTTTAAGAAAAGAAGAGAAGAGAAAAGAAAAGAAAGGAGCTGGGCAGTGGTGGCACATGCCTTTAAGCCCAGCACTTGGGAGGCAGAGACAGGTGGATTTCTGAGTTCGAGGCCAGCCTGGTCTACAGAGTGTGTTCCAGGACAGCCAGGGCTACACAGAGAAACCCTGTCTCGAAAAACCAAAAAAAGGTAAAAAAAAGAAAGGAAGGAAGGAAGGAAGAGAGAGAGAGAGAGAGAGAGAGAGAGAGAGAGAGAGAGAGAGAGAGAAAGAGAGAGAGAGAAAGAAGGAAGGAAGGAAGGAAAGGAGGAAAAGAAAAAGCAGGCTGAGCAAGCCAGTGAGCAGCCTCCCTCTGTCGCCTCTGCTCCAGCTCCCGCCTCCAAGGTTGACTTCCTGTGTTGGCTTCCCTCAGTGGCTGTGATTCAGGATTTGTAAGCCAAACAAGTTCTCTCCTCCACAAGTTGCTTTTGATTATGGTGTTTCATCCTTGATAACCCCAAGAAACAGCTCCATTATGTATTTCCTAGACACCACGGAGCTTCCAATAAGCACTCATAGTGAGTTTTTGGCAGCATCAGGATCACTGAAAGCATTTTTGGATGTTATGGAATAAATGGATGAGATCTGGGTACTCAAAGTGCAACTTAAAGTGCAAAAGGGAAAAACTGCATTAGGAGATGAGGTATCTATGGAAACAGAGGAAGGCCCAGGCATGCTCCTGTGCTTACTGAACGATGGCTTCTTGGAGCTGACTACCACATGGAAAAGAGCCTCAGGGTAAAGATAGTATATATTTGTGGGATGCAGAGAAAAGTTGGCTACACAAGTTGAAAGACATTTTAGAAACTGATTTTTAACTCGTGCCATCCTAGACAGATCTGACCTTAAGCTGGCTTGTGGAATTTGTCATACCTATCTAGTTAATGGGACCATTCTTGATCAGGCTCGGGATGATTGCTGGTGTGGACAACCTTCCCATTGAATGTGCCTTCACTAGTGATGGGGGTGAGCCTTTAGTAGGCAGAGACTCAGCATCACCTTGATGACGTCCATACTTTATGCCAACTGCCTTGGAATGTCCAGGAGGAAACCCTAAAGTCAGAACATTTCTGTGATGAGCTGGAAATTTAAAAAAATTATGAAAAGGATTTTCAATACCTTAAAAAAATATAAGTCTGGGAACTGGAAAGGTGGTTCTGAAGTTAAGGTTGCTTGCTGTTCCTCCAGAGGACCCGAGTCCGGTTCCCACACCCACACCACACCAGATGTTTCACAAACAGATGTAACTCTAGTTCCATGGGATCTGATGTGGCTTTCACGGTACCCACATGCATCTGTGCACACACAGAGACACATTCTCTTAATTAATGCCGTCACATAGCTAGTGCATGCCTTTTACCCCAGCACTGAGAGGTGGGTGGACTAAAACCAAAGAACCTCAGGTTTTGTGTAGCTCAGATTGGTCTGGAATTAGCTCTGTAGCTGAGGATAACCTTGAACTCCCACTCCTGTTGCTTTCACTTTCCCAGAGCTGGGATTACAGACAGGAGCCACCACACCTGGCTCATCTTTCCCTGATTTAGTTGTGTATCCCAAGACAGTTCAATTCCCTCCTCAGTATTTTTTCTTTAGGAATAGTAATTTAGACACAACCACATTATTTCTTATGCAAGCATGGTAGCCAAAAATTGGAAACAACATGCACTCCTTTAGTACAGGAGAATGACTAGTTACATTTTTGCTAGCTGTAGGATGGCATGAACTAAGAGAATGAACCAGAGTCCTGTGCTATCTCCTTTAAGATTTACTTAACGACGAGAATGGGGAAACTTAACCAGGAACAAAGGTTAACTAGTGTCCTGGTTGCTTTTTGTTCTCTTACTACAAATTTGGACAGATCTAGGGTAGCCAGGGTGATGAGCAGCAGCTATGATCTGTACGGCTGAGGGAGGTACTCAAGGAAGAATGGGAATACTAGTGCCATGCTCACCTCAATGCTGGGCACTGAACTGGACGAACAGAAAGCCTTATTGGAGGAGGGGGGAGGAGGGAGGGATGGAGGGAGGGAGAGAGAGAGATTGACTGGAGGGCGTGGGCAGCAAAGAGGAGCTGGGAGCAGGGGCCTTGCCCACTCAGATACTGCCACAAACTTTCTAATAGAGAGTCCCACAGGGTGGCCTCACATTCTGGCTACCCTACCCCAGAGCAGGGAAGGGAGGGTCCACTCTGCCAGGCTTTGTGTTGTCCTTTCAGCACCCTCTACAGACAAAGCTTAAAATTGTGCCAGGTGACAAGGAAGGTCCTCTACAGCCAGGAGGCCTCCTGGGCCCTAGGAGAGTCAAAAATGCACCCCTCCCTCCATTGTAAACTTACCGAAAACATTGTGAATATTTGGGGGTACTTTTTTTTTGTAACTTGATTGTGTGATTTTTAAGCGTGAACTTTGTAGGATACAATGTTGTGTTACAATGTAAAAAGCTTAGGCACACCTGCTAGCTACACTGTCACAAAACAAGGTCAAAGAAAAGTGACTTTGAAGCAGAGAAGCAGCAGACTGACACTAGAGGGTATACTTTTTGTCCTTTTTGTTTGTTTGTTTGTCCAGACAGGGTTTCTCCTTGTAGCCCAGGCTGTTCTGGCACTCAGGCTGCCTTTGCCTCTCAAGTGTTGGGATTAAAGGTGTGAACCAACACTGCCCAGATCTGACCTTGATTTTATAGACAAAAAGTTTTATCTCTCTCTCTCTCTCTCTCTCTCTCTCTCTCTCTCTCTCTCTCTCTCTCTCTCTCTCTCCCCTTCCCTCTCCAATCCACGCACACATATATACATTTGTTTCCACTTGTGTTACTCTGAGCACTAGCAGCTGTTTTAAGTATTTCTCATATGTCAATTCAGTTGATTTTCATAATCCTCATGTGCAGAAATTATCAACACAAGTGGTATTTTTCAAACAATAAAATAATTAATAAATGACAAAGCACCGACTTAGGAAATAAGAAACAATTGCCTGACCCGGTGTGATTGAGTCAGGTGTGACTTGGACTCGGAGACTGAGCTCCCAGGAAGCTGGTGTAGAGGAGGGCATGCCCCACTGGAGGGTCAGTGACTTCCACAAAGGTTTGGAGGAAGGTGAATCATGTGCCCTGAGCAGTTGACTTCCAACCCATATTATGTCTGGATTGGTTGGAAGCCTTACTAAAAACCAAGCTTCCTGCCTCCCTCCCTTGTCCTGGTGGCAGCAGGAAGAGATTACCTCCTAGTTGCTGGAAGGGAAGGAGTTAATGTCTATAGAGCACCTGCTTTGTGTAAAACGTTGTATGCAAAGGTCACATACACTGGCTTACTTCCTGTGGCTTACTTCACTTGCAAAGACAGGGGTCTGGATGAAGCAAAGGAAGGTGCCTGAGTTTTTCATGAGAGGCAGATCCATCTGAGAATAAAGGCCAAGCTCATTCCAGGATAGAAATGCAGGGAGAATCTTTGGGGACACGAGAAGGGAGGGGAACCCCTCATCTTGGCATCTGGTTGAAGTTAAATGCCAGCAAAGAAGCAAGAATTCCAGGACAATTAAGAACTACTTCAGGCCCCTTTCCCATCCCACCTGTACGCCTATAATTTTCTGGGACTCTCACTAGAAACTCAGTTATAGAAAAAGACATGTACTAAACTCTGTGTACGACTCCTGTAGTTCCTGGTTTAACCCATTCAGACTTTACTTCTATCCAGGGCATTTCTGGAAACACCCTAAAATATCACTAATTGAAATGGAAAGAAAAGACTGAGGAAAAGACTTTGTGGCTAAGAGGACTTGCTGTGCAGGCAAGAGGACTTAAATTCAAATTCCCTAGCACCCATGTAAAAGCGAGGCATGGCCATGTGTGCCTGTAACCACAGAGTTGCACGGAAGTGAGCTTTATGGCACGCCAGTCTAGTTGAAATGGTGAGCACCATGTCAATGAGGGACCTGTCTCACGTGTGAATACCTACACATTACTACTTCATTCCTTGATTTCTTGTTCTAACTTGTGAATTATTTACAAGTGTGTTATTTAGTTTGCAAGAAGAAGATTTTTCTTTAAATTTTCTTGTTGTAGCAAATTCCAGGCCACTTACATCCAGATCACATCTTTGGCAGAATCAAGGGTATTTGACACCAGTGGTTTTTGTGAATCTTATGCCATTTGTGACAAATACCTAGTAATTCCACCAGAGGGCAGAAAGGCAACATGAACAGATATCCGAGTCTAAAAGGGGAGAGGGAAACTGGAAAGGGGATTGAGTTGAAATTCAAAGGAGAACTTGATGCAAAATTCTACACAGTTTTGATCTTACAGTCTATTTTATATATTTTGTTTTGTTTTGCTTGTGTTTCCAGACTGGGTTTCTCTGCAGCTCTGGCTATCCTGGAACCTGCCCTGTGACCAGCATAATCTGAACCAGGATGAACTTGAGATCAGCATGCCTCTGCTTCTGGAGTTCTGGGATTAAAGGTACACACCATCATCACCTAGTTATTTTATACTCTTTATCTACTGGTTTTTACACAAACACACAAGCAATATCTATACATGGGTAAAGTGATGGCTGTTGAATTATGTAGCCTTATTGGGGGAACTTAAACCAATTTTTGGTTATTTTATTTTTACATACAGGAGTGTTTTGTTTACACATATCTAGGTTCACCACATACATGCCTGGTTCCAGAAAGAGGTCAGAAGAGGGCATTGGGACCCTTGGAACGGCAGATACAGAAGGCTGTGAGCCACCATGTGGGTGCTGGAAACCAAACCCAGGTCTTCTGCAATAGCAGCAAGTGCTCTAAACTGCTGAGCCATAATATCCCTAGTCCCAAAATAATTTTCTAATTGCATTTATTATTTATTTACTTGAGTAAGTGTGCATGTGTGGGGGCCGTATCATGGTGTGTGTGTGAGGTCAGAAAACAATCATCAGGGCACTACTTCTGTCCTCCCAGCATGTGAGGCCCATGGAGCAAACTCAGGCCATCAGGCATGACAGCTAAGCCACCTCCCTGGCCTGGTTTTGGCATTTTAAGATGACTTCTGATGAATAGCCAATACATTTGTAATAAGAAAAATATCTGGGATGTGCGCTTATCAATTTATTATAAAGGATGTTAGAAGGGAAGAGAAGAAGGTGGGGTACAGGAGGCAGTGTACAGGGCTTCCATGTCCTCATGACATGGCTATTCAGATCTTCTCCAAATGTGTGTGTGTGTGTGACTGTCTCTGTGTGTGTATGTGTCTCCCTGTGTGTGACTGTCTCTCTCTGTGTGTGTGTGAATCTGTCTCTCTGTGTGTGAATGTGTGTGAGTGTTTCTATGTGTGTGTGTCTGAATGTGTCTGTGTATGAATGTATGTGTGTCTATGTATGAGTGTTGTGTGTGTGGGTGTGTGTGTGAATGCCAGAAGTCAATGTTGAGTATCTTCCTCTACAGCACTCCTTTTACTCTTTGAGAGATCTCTTATTGAGCCTAGAGCTCACTGGTTGTCCAGACTGTTGGTCAGTATGAGCTCTGGGGATCCAGTTTTTTCTGCTCTCTTCCAGCAATAGGGTT
This sequence comes from Grammomys surdaster, assembly GCF_004785775.1. NCBI lineage: Eukaryota > Metazoa > Chordata > Mammalia > Rodentia > Muridae > Grammomys > Grammomys surdaster. The sequence continues at coordinate 12,570,768 of NW_021604613.1, forward strand.
CAGGTGTAGATAACCACACCAGGCTTTGGAAGGTGCTAGGTATCTGTACTCAATTCCTCATGCGTGAGTACCAGGAACTTGACCTACTGAGCCATCTGCCCCGCACAAAAGTCATTTTTAAGCACATGTTTTTAATGATGTGAGCTAAGAGAGAGCCATCCTGGGAAAGAGCCCGATGTGCCCAATGTGTACAGACTTCTGGGAGGAAAGTCTTATTAGCATTAGCCGTTAGTATCATTTTGGTGACCCTGAAATTGTACCTTGAAGGCTGCTGATAGATGCCCCCACTCTCTTTTTGATAAGTGAGATTACAGGATGGCTCTGGAGGTGGCTTCAATAGGATTGTAGTTGTTCTTTTGTTTGTTTTCCAGACTGGATCTCTTTATGAAGCCATGGCTGGCCTGGAACTCCCTATGTAGACCAAGCTGACCTCAAACTCACAAAAATCTTCTTTATGTCTCCTGGGTACTGGGATGAAAGGCGTATACCACCATGACCGGCTAGGATTACATTCTTATAAAGTAAAATCAGGGTTGCACAGGGCTGTTTCGTGTTGTTTAGTTTGGTTTGGTTTTTGTAAAGGGCTTGTGTGTGTGTGTGTGTGTGTGTGTGCGTGTGTGTGTGTGTGTGTGTGTGTGTGTGTTTGAAGCCCTGCATTGTGATTCCTACTTTGTAGCTGGGAATGAAGAAGGGCCCTAAGCAAATGTTGATCTGCTGGATTTTTTTTCTTCTCAGCTGGAGGAGAGTTTTCTACCAAACTTCTCAGTGAGGAGCTCCTTTCTGTTCCTAATCCCCATAATTTTCCCTGTCTTTCTATCCGGACTCATGTTCCTAAGCAAAATGTGGGAGCAGAGGTGAGAAAACAAAGAAGATAAATGGGAGAGGGTGTGGTGTATTGTTAGAACGTCTACCTTACATGTAGAGGCCCTGGGTTCAATCCCTGTCATAGGGTTTTATTGCTGTGAAGAGATGCCATGACCAAGACAAATCTTACAAAAGAAAACCTTTAATTGGGACTGGCTTGAAGTTTCAGAGGTTTAGTCCGTTATCATCATGGCAGCATGCAGGCAGACATGGTGTTGGAGGAGGAGCCAAGAGTTCTACATCTTGATCCACAGGAAAATAGGGACTGCCTTCTTCCAGGAAGCCATGAGAAGGCTCTGATTCCACACTGGGCAGAGGTTAGGCATAGAGACCTCAAAGCCCTCCTACACAGTGACACACTTCCTCCAACATGGCCACACCTACTCCAACAAGGCCACACCCTGTGGGCCAACCATTCAAGCACATGAGACTATGGGGCCCAAAATTTCTCTGAAAACACTGCACATACACACATCATAAACAGCTCAGGGAACTGACTTTCTGTTTTTGAGTCAGAGAGCACAGGCCCTCAGCAAATAGTCCTTCTCAGCCTCAGAGACAGGCAAACCACGTCTCTCTATTTCCTTTGTGTCTTCTCTAAATCAATGGTTTCGTTTCCTCTCCCATATGCATGCTTCTCTCAGTGTAAGCACCACGTGCTGGAAAGGGTTGCCTGGCCCAGCAGTGTAGTTCTGCATCTTCTGGCTTTATTCTGGCTGGAAGGACACACAGCAACGGAGGGAATTACAGATGACAGCAGGAGTCTTTATTTCTGCCATCACTGCTTATGTGCACTGCTCTGTGCCATTGCATACAGCATAGCCTTGGCTATCAGAGATGATGTGGTTGGAAGGAGGTCCAGGGGAAGAGGTAGTTTGGAATCTCATCAAAACAACCTTAGTAGAAACTTTGGAAACACCAGGGAGAAGCTGTAGGTTTCTGACTGAAGATGCAAACAAAACTAAACAGAGACTTGAATGAGAGACACTGTGATGCTTTTAAATGAGAATGTCCCCAGAGAGTCTTGTACTGAAAACTTGGTTCCCAGCTGGTGGCCATGTTTTCCACTGTTGATTTATTTATTTCAGTTGGCTTATTAATGACAACTGACCAAACCTGGCTTGGGGCATAGGATGTGACCCTCAAGTTCAGTAACAGTAGCAGGTCCTATCACACACACACACACACACACACACACACACACACACACACGAAGAAGAAGAAGAAGAAGAAGAAGAAGAAGAAGAAGAAGAAGAAGAAGAAGAAGAAGAAGAAGAAGAAAGGAAGATGAGAAAGGTTTCTTTCCATTTTCTGGGTCTTCTCCCGATTCCCAGGCATCTTGTATGTTGGGCTTATTTGCTTTTGCTTGTGGCTGCATCTCTCAGTTTCCCTCCCTTTGCGGTTTTCCTCCCTTTTGAGGCAGAGCACCCTCCCCGTGAGGCACCTCAGTCATGGGCAGTTCTGGCGCCCAGCCTCTGTTGTCACTACATTAGGGAGCTCCTATTTTAGCTTGTGAAGCATCTGGTGACTTGGTCTCCTTCAGTGCCTTCTGGCTCAATGTTTGCTTGTTGATAAATAGAGAAATTCGTGAAACCAGGTTCTCCTTTGTCCTTCTCTCTTCAGAGAGCCTCTATTCTCAGAGCACCCTAGAGGGCTTTGGGTTTCCTTTTAGTTTTCTGCTAGTGTGCCCTCCTTCTTTCTGAAAGGCGAAGAGCCTACAAATAAGTGATCTCATGGGGTTTTGTGGGTTTTGTCTGCTTGTTTGTAGATAGGCCTGACTACATAGCCCTGACTGGTCTTGAACTGGATATGCAGACCAGGTTGGCATCAAAGTCACAGAGAAAAACCTACTTCTATGCCCCACTATGCCTGGACAAATAAGTGATCCTAAAGTAGCTCACAGACATTCCTGAGCCTATCTGCCATTAAAATTCTCGTTGGACTGAATCTCAGACAGTATCAGCATGTAGTAGACTTTTGTACGCTGAAGTTTGTATGTAGCATGTAGGAGCCAGGCATTGTGAATGGGTAGGCGACTGCTTCAGCTACACCCACAGTGCCGTCCCAGAGCCTGTCTGACCCAGGGAGCTAGCAGGTTCTGTAGAGGAGAGCAAGACTGTATTCCCCTTTGGCCTTGGGTGGTAGATATGAGCAGATTAAGATGTTCTACTAAGTTTATTGAGTGTGGAGAAATGTCGAGAGGCTCCATGGAAGAGTTCCAGCATATGTAAATGTACTGGCTCAGGGAGAAGGGCTGAGGACCACAGAGAACTAATTAAATGACCACGTCCCATCCGTGTTTTGTACCCAGTTTGATCCGTGGCACAAGCAATAGATAGAAATGGATGGACCCTTTCCGAGTGGCACTAGACGTCGGTCGCTTGTGTTCTGCTTTAGAATCTCCTTAGTTGCGAGCTTCTGGGGTCACCTGACACTCGCTCAGCAGATGAGAAAGGACTTTGATACTGCTTCACCAAGGTCATCTTTGTAACTTCACTATTTGCCTGGGATGATGGTTTGGGATTTTGTTTTGTCCAGTCCATCCTCATGAAAGGTTTTGTTATGTAGACACACTGCTGACCTCTGAATGTTTGCAGATTTGGAAAGCCACTGGGGAGACAGCCAGGTGCAAGGACACTTCCATCTACTGACAATCCAACTAGAGCTTTGTTAATTGAAAGGGAAAAAAAGCTCAAAGAACCCCAATGGTAGAAAAAGACACTCCCAAGTCAAGCTGCAAAGAAGACTCTGAGACCAGACCAGCTGCCTGGAAGAGGCAGAAACCAGCTGAGCCACTGAAGGCTGTGTAATGAGCTCCAGGTTGCCAGTGTTGTGAGCTGTCACCCATGCTGGGGTGGATCTTGATGATGTAGCTGTCTTTGAGTCATTTCTGCTCTTGCATGTAATGCCTCACCCATATTTCTGTAAGCAACCCCAATAAAACTCATTGACTCATCGAGTTGGACTTTTGTGGTATCTGTACTTTGGTTTGTCTGGGAAAGTAGCTGTGTATATCGTGTCTCCCAGGAAGTTTTATTAGATGACACCAGAGCAAGAAATTGCCCTAGTAACTTACTTCTTCCAACTAGGCCCACCTTCTACTTTCTCCAATTCCCAATAATGCCATGATATTATGAGTCTATCAATGTGTTAATCTCTTCCTTATGTCAGAACCTTCATGATCTAAATGTTTCTGGAAAATCTATCAAATTCAATGTGCGGGACTCAAAGCTATGGCCTAGCAGAGGCTTGGCAAGCACTCAACTACTGAGACACACCCTAGCCTCAAATGTACAGACCTCAGGAGTGGAGTGATGGTTATCAGGAGCTGGGAAGAGGTAGAAAGCGTTATGAATAGATGGCCATCAAGTTTCCACTTAGCAAGATGAATGTGCTCCACAGGTATGCTGTGCAACATAAGACCAGTGACTGACAACACTGTGATGTGCACCTCAGACAGGTAGAACTCATTAAACACTCTTACTCTTACCGTAGCCCTGTAACATTGATAGAGTGACAGAAGGGGGCCTAGAGGGAAGGATTAGCAGTAAAGAGTGCTTGCTGGGCAAACATGACATCTGACCCCCCAGACCTATGTCACAACCTGGCATCCTATAGATGACTAGTTCCAAGGCACAGAAGCAGGGGGCTTGCTGGGGCTTGCTGGCTTCCAACCTAGTTCAGAAAACCTAAGCACCAGGTTCAGGGGAAAACCCTACTTCAGAGGAATAGGCAGAGAGTGGTAAAAGGAACTGGAGCACACCATTCCCCCCCCCCCGGCTTCTGTGTGCATGCACAGGTGTGTGCACCCCACCTCATACACCACACACAATAAAAATATTCACAGCCAAGGAGATGAGTTGCATTTCACTTAATAAGTAGCAAAAATAAAAGTGCAGCTGATTTAAACACAGAATTGTCTCTGTTACTGAAGCAGTGACAAGCTATGGGAAAAGAAGTTCTTAGCTCATTTTCTTTCAGTTTTTAATTGGATTTATTTATAATTCTAGAACTGGGCAGCAGTCTGGACTAAAAATGGTTCAGAATGCTCTGCTATACCACATGGGCTGGTTGTATTTATAGTCATATCCTAGTTCATTTTGCCAGGTGCACATAGCTCTGAACCCACAAGCACAGTGTAGGTAGTTTATCTATAGTCTGACGAGGCTGGAGAGATGCTGCAGGGCAGAAGAGCATGGGCTGTTCAAGCCTGGTGATCAGAGTAATACCCAGAATCCATGTAAAGCAGCAGGGTGGGTGGCCTAAGTTTATAATACTGTACTCATGGTGAGAGGGGACAAAGAGACAAACCAGAGTGTGTGGGTCAGCTAGCCTGGAGTGTGCAGAACAACAGAAAGGATGGAGAGGCCCTGTCCCCAAAATATAGTGGAAAGAGAACCAAAGCCTGAAAATTGTCCTCTGGTCTCTAACTACATGTCACACACTTGTGCACACATACAGACACATATGCACACCCACACTAAGATTTTTAAGAGTCTGAGGGACTTAGAAAGACAAATGTTGCATCTCATATTTGCAATTCCTAGCTCCAAGCTTTGGGATCTGAGTTTATAACCTGAAGTAACTACAAATACTAGGAATGTAAAAGGGGCCTTTGTAGGGGGCACATGAGAAAGAGTCGTGTGCAAGTGATTTGAAGGGGGAAATGGAACAAACTGGGGACTTTACTTAAGGAGTGGGGAGGGAGATGAACACAGATGAAGGTAAAATAAGAGCAAAAATGTCTTAAAAAGTCATAAGGATTATTTTCCTACCTAAAATTATATGTAATACACAGAAGTCTGTGTGCATATACATGCATAGTTTAAATGAAAATTTCCCATCTGGGCTAATAGTCTTTCCTCTATGAACCATAAATTAAATAACAAAACCCCCAACAGCAGACCTAGGAAGTCTACTTTTACTTGTTGGTCAGGGTTGTCAAAGAACCTTCCAAAATATTATAGGTTATTGTTGTTGCCCTTGTTGTTGTAGACACCATGTACCTGACACAGGACCCAGTGACCCCTGAGCTGGATCTGTCCTGAAGGCCTCCTCCCCAAGGACTAAGTTTCATGGTACTAGAAGGTGCTATCCAAGCTTCCAGGTAAGGAAGCAACCAATAGTCCTACCCAGCTATGATCCCTACGAATCACAACAACCACCAGCATGGCAAGATAATCCCAAAGGTGTAGTAGTGGCACACAGGCCTTGGTGATAACCGATAGCTCTCTAATTGGGCTTGTGGGAAATCTTCTCTGGTACTAGAAGCCTAGCCAACTACCCAGTACCAGAGACATTATGGGTCTTGGAGAAGAGCCCATAACCACCACTTAACTATATCAGCCCAGACCCTAACTACAGTCTAAGTATTTATCCTTATATCCATATATGGTGTAGTCCTCACCTCTCATCAAAGAACGTCCCTTTGTAACAGATGAAGACCATTACAGAAAACCACATTGGATCAAAATGCAGAGAACAAGAGATCATGTGTTGCCCAGCTCCACTGACGCGTCTACAACATAACTCCTGCACCAAAGGCTCCAGGATCACTGTAAAAGATGGGGTAGAAAAATGTGTAAGAGCCAGAGGAACAGGAAGTTTGCTGTGATATTGTATCTCCTACAAATGCCAGAGAAGCAACACTCATGAATTTCATCAACTGTCTACCTAACCAAGACAAGAACAAAGGTGACAGTAATGGGCATGCTTCCAGGGAAGGGGGAAGAACTCATGAGGCTACAACCTTAGATAAAGAATTACAGGCAGCTAAGTGGAGAAATAGTCTTCCCTAGAGAAGAGAAGAGTACCCCCATTGGTCATACCATACTAAGTGGTCAACTCTGAAATCACAAATCTTATACATAAAAGTAACATTGTATGGACTGAGCAGGCTGTATTTATATATTAAGGAATTATATATGTATATACATATGAATATGTATATATTCAGGAATATATATGTATGTGTGTGTGTTTGCGTGTGTGTGTGTAAGAACAATTAAAGAAACTTTTTTCTTTATTATTTTATTTATTTACATTCCAAAACTTGTCCCCCTTCCCTGAGTTCTTGTCTGCATTCCCCCCTCCCTCCAACCTCTGAGAAGGTGCTCCACTACATGCCTACCTACCCCCACCTCACCCCCACCAGCGTCCCTCTTCCCTGGGGCATTAAGTTTCCAGAAACTTTTATAGAATCAAAGAATTTGAGAGAGAACAAGGGCTGGTGAAGGTACATGAAATGAGATGGAGGGAAAGAAGGGAAGAGGGAGAAATGGTGTAATTATAATTTTAAAAAAATCTTGTAAAAAAAAAAAGAGTCTGAGTTAGAAGAATCCTTATAACAATCTTTGAAGATCCTGAACTTTTGGAATAATTTGACACTTCTAAATTTTCATAATATGCTAGAAAGTTAAAATGGAAGGAAAAGTCCCTAACTTGTTATGTACCCTCGCATTCTGCCATCAGAAAATGGAGCTGGACAATTGGACGACTTCACTGAGTATGTGGAAGAGATTATGGCCATACTACCCTAAACATACCTAGTATCATGTAAGTATGCTTAAGAGCACGGGCAGCTTGGATGCAGGAAGGGCTGGTTAACTTTGACCACAGTTCCCTGCAGGGGCTGCTCTGTTCTAGGTGTGCCACGGCTGGTGTGGGGAGGACAGCTTTCTCCTGTGAGGCTGCCAGGTAAAACCTTTGAAATTGCCTATCGTCAGGCCTAAGGAAGGCATGGGCCTGGAATAAGACTCCTTTGTCTTCAGCCCTTGATTTTTCAAAGCACAATGGAGAGACGGCCTCATCCATCATGGCTCCAAATGGGTAGGACTATAAGGAGCTGGGGGAAGAGCTCATGTCTTAAATTCTCTTCCTGTTGCTATGATAAAATACTCTGTCAAAGGCAGCTCACTGTTCAAGGTATAGTCATCCATGCTGGCAGGAGAGTCGCCGCCGCCGCCGCCGTCGCCACCGCCACCGCAGCAGCACAGCGGCAGCTCAAAATAGCTCCACGTGCCATCTGGAGTGAGGGAAGAGTGATGTGGGCTGGTGCCCGGCTCTCCTTCTCCATTTCATACAGCCTAGCATCCCCATTTCTCTCCATCAAAGGAATGGTTCCACACACCTTGGGTCTTCCCATATCACAATTAATGTAATCAAGATAGTTCTTCACAGGCATGCTCAGAGGTCCATCTCCAAGAAGATTCCAGAACCTGACAGAGTGACCATTTACAGTAACCATCATGGTCAGGGCCAGCAGTGGACCAAGGTGATGAGCAACAGTATTCCAATCAGCACAATCAGGGCTTGCTGGAGGATAGAACACGACCAGGAGCCCTAGCTGGTGACAAGTCAAGGAAAGTTGGTTCCTCTGTGTCTACTTCAGAGAGGATTATTCTTAATCCTGTTGATGGGCTCCTCGGTTTTGTCATTCTCCTTGATCCGGAGGCAAAATAGAATGTTGTCAGTGCCCTAGACCTTTTCTTGCCAACAGGAAGTTTGAGCAATGCAGTTATGTAATATACATAAAGAAATTGGAGATGTATTTATGCTTCTCAAAGTAAAGAAGTTCCCTCAATAACCAGCAACTGTCAAAGATCCATGACCACAATGAGTTCTAATTGAAAAAAACTCTAACAGGATCCTGGCCCACAACTCCAGCAAAAGCCCATTCTATGAGAATTCATGCTGATATCTAGAACCCCGGAGGCCCTCCCAGTACCTGGAACCCTAGAGGCCAATTCCAGAAATCCAGAGCCCCAAAGGTCCAGCAGGGCACAAAACCCCAGTGGAGAAAACCTATAGGTCCCAAGACTTACCAGTCATCAGAACCACAGGCTACTCAGGCAAGAAGATCAGAAAGGACACAAAGATAAACACAGAAATCAGCACCTAAACCTGTAATTCTCCCAAACCCAGATGCCTGGAGCCAGCATAAGCACAAATAACAACATCCAGGCAAATGTGGCACCACCAGAGCCCAGCTATCATACTACACCAAGCCCTGGATAGACCAACAGAGCTGAAGCACAAGAAAATAACATTAAAACCAATTTTATGAACACAACAGAGGCCCCTAAATAGGAAACGAATATATTTCTTAAAGAAATTCAGGAAAATACAGTCAAACAATGGGAAGAAACATATAAATCCCTTAAAGAAAACCAAGAAAAAAAACAAAAAAGGTGAAGGGAATGAATAAAACTATGTAAGACATGAAAATGGAAATAGAAGCTATAAAGAAAACACAAACTGGGGGAATCCTGGCGATAGAAAAATCTAAGAAAGCAAACAGGAATGACAGATGCAAGCATCACCAACAGAATACAAGAGATGGAAGAGAGAATCTCAGGCATAGAAGACAGGATGGAAGAAATAGATACGTTGGCCAGGAAGATGTTAAATCTAAAAAATTCCTAACACAAACTCTACAGGAAATCTGGGACACCATGAAAAGATCAAACCTGAGAGCAATAGGAATAGAAGAAGAAGAGTCCCAGCTCAAAAACCCAGAAAATATTTTTTCTTTCTTTTTTATCTTTTTGGAAAATATTTTTGACAAAATCATAGAAAAAGAATTTCTTAAGCTAAAAAAAGGAACTGCCTATAAAGGTACAATAAGATTACAGAACATCAAATAGATTGGACCAGAAAAGAAAGTCTCCCTGCCACATGAAAATCAAACACTAAACATATAGAACAACAACAACAACAACAAAGAATATTACAAGCTACAAGGGAAGAGGGCCAAGTAACATAGAAAGGCACATTTCTTAGAATTACACTCTACTCCTCAATGGAAACTTGCAGAGCCAGAAGGGCCTGGACAGACGCCTTGCAGACTCTTAAGAGATCACAGATGCCATCCCAGACTACTATACTCAGCAAACCTTTCAATTACCATACATGTTGGAAACAAGATATTCCACAACAAAGGCAAATGTAAATAATATCCACCTACAGAAGGTACTATAAGCAAACACCAACCCTAAGAGATTAACTACATTCATGAAAACACAGGAAATAATCTCACACCAGCAAACCCAAACACACACACACACACACACACACACACACACACCACTAACAGCAACGAAATAACAAGAATCACTGCCCATTAATATCTGTCAACATCAATGGACTCAATTTCCCAATAAAAAGACACAGGCTAACAGAGTGGATGTGAAAACAGGATCTGTCCTTTTGATGCATACAAAAAACATATATCAATATCAAAGAGAAACATTGCCTCAGAATAAGGGGTTAGAAAAAGATTTTCTAAGCAAATGGACCCAGGAAGAAAGCTGTACATCTTTTGAAAATCCAACAAGATAGAGTTCAAACCAAAATTAATCAAAAGAGATGGGGAAGGACACCATATTCATCAAAGGAAAAATCCTTAACACTTATGCTCCAAATGTAAGAGCACCCACATTGGTTAAAAAAAAATTAGTAAAGCTTAAGTCACACATTGAATCTCACACATGATTAGTGGGAGACTTCAATACTCCACTGTCACCAATGGACAGGTCATCCAGACAAAAACTAAACAGAGAAGTAATGGAGCTAACAGAAGTTATGAACCAAATGGACCTAACAGATCTCTACACAATATTTCACCCAAACACAAAAGAATGGACCTTCTTCTCAGCACCTCGTTGAACTTTCTCCTAAACTGACTATAGTCACACAAAGCAAGTCTCAACAGATACAAGAAAGCTGAAATAACCCCCTTTATCCTATCAGACTACCACGGATGAAAGCTGGATCTCAACAACAACAGAAACAATAGGAAGCCTACAGATTCATGGAAACAGAACAAATCCCTACTGAATGACTTCAACATCAGGCAGAAATAAAGAAATTAAAGACTTCCTAGAATTTAATGAAAATGAATTCACAACACACCCAAACTTATGGGACACAATGAAAAATGGTGCTAAGAGGAAATTTTATAGCACTAAGTGCCTTTATAAAGAAATTGGACAGATCTCATACTAGCAACTTAACAGCACACCTGAAAACTCTGGGACAAAAAGCAGCAAACACACCCAGGAGAAGTAGACAGCAAGAAATAATCAAACTGGGGGTTGAAATTACTAAAATAGAAATGAGAATAATATAAAGAAATCAATGAAACAAAGAGTTGGTTCTTTGAGAAAATCAACAAGATAGACAAGCCCTTATTCAAACTAATGAAAAGGTAGAGAGAGAATATCCAAACTGAGAAAATTAGAAATGAACAGGGGATATAACAACAGGCATCAAAGAAATCCAAGGAATCGTTTGGTCATACTTCAAACACTTACAGTCCGCAAACTTAAAAATTTAAAATGAATGGACAATTTTCTTCATGGATGCCACTTAGCAAAGTTAAATCAAGATCAGATACACAATTTAAACAGACTCATATCCCCTAAGGACATAGAAATAGTAATTGAAAATTTCCCTACATCCTTCCCTCCCACCCCTGCCCCACAAAAAGCCAGGTCCAGATGGTTTTAGTTCAGTATTCTACCAGACTTCCAAAGAAGAACTAATGCCAGCACTCCTCAAATTATTCTACAAAATAGAAACAAAGGAATATTGCCAAATTCATTTCATGAGGCCACAGTCACCCTGCTACTCAACAAAGAAAGAAAGTCAGACAAATTTCCCTCATCAACATGTATGCAAAAATACTCACAAACTGAATCCAAGGACACATTGTTGTGTCTGGGAGCATTCCTGAACCCCAGAAAACCAAGGAGCATTAGGGTCTCTTTATTACAAGCTGGGGCTTGGGCTCTCCTCCAACCCAACCCTGACACAGCAGAACAGGAAGGGAAGGCAGAGCAGTCTCAAAGCCTCTGAGGAACAAGTTTTTATAGGAAAATAGGAGTGAGTGAGGGGGTGAGAGAGGGGGTGTGCAGACCGGCAAGCATCTAATAGAATGACTATAAGCCGACAGGTGGGTGCTCTGAAGCAAGAACATATACAATCACAAACGATCTGAAAGTACATCTGAGACAATCAGACTAAACTTTGATTAACTGTTGCTAGGAAGTAGCTAGGGAGTAATTCTGGCCAACGAATTCCTGGTGCTTGAGTGTAGCTTGGGTTCTGCTGTAGGTAAAGTTTTTAGGCTTTTTTTTTTTTTTCTTTAAGATGGAGGCCGGTCTCAAGATGGAGTAGGCACTTCCTGGCACAAAGATCATCCACCACGATCAAATAGGCCTCCTCCCAGAAATGGTTCAACATACGAAAATCTATCAACATAATCCACTATATAAACAAACTGAAAGGAAAAAAAAACCATGTGACCATCCCATTAGATGCTGAAAAAGCCGTTGACAAAATCCAGCACTTCTGCATGATAAAAGTCTTGGAGAGATCAGGGATACAAGGCACATGCCTAAACATAGTAAAAACAATTTACAGCAAGCATATAGCCAACATCAAATTAAATGGAGAGAAACAAACAATTCCACTAAAATCAGGAATAAGACAAGGCTTTCCACTCCTTCCATATCTCTTCAGTATATTACTTGGAGTTTTAGTTAGAGCAATAAGACAACTAAAGAAAATTATAGTTATAGTATCGCTCTTTGCAGATGACATAATAGTATATATAGGTGATCCCAAAATTTCTACCAGGGAACTCCTACAGTTAATAAATACTTTCAGCAATGTGGTTAGATACAAGATTAATTTAAAAAAGCACTAGCCCTCTTACATACAGATGATAAATAGGCTTAGAAAGAAATCAGGGAAACAACATCCTTCATAATAGCAACAAATAATATAAAATATCTTTTGTTAAACAAGTGTAAGACATATGACAAAAACTTCAAGTATTTGAAGAAATTGAAAAAGATATCTAAAGATGGAAAGCTCTCCCATGCTCATGAATAGGTAGGATTGACATAGTAAAGATGGCCATCTTACCAAAAGCAACCTATAGATCCAGTGCAATCCCCTTCAACATTCCAACACAGTTTTGTTTACAGACTTTGAAGAAACAATATTCAACTTCATATGGAAAAATAAAAAGCCAGGGTAGCTAAAATAACTCTGAACAATAAAAGATCTTACCACCCCCTCTTTCAAGCTCTGCTACAGAGCTATAGTAATAAAAACCTCACAATACTGGCATAAAAAGAAAAGGGCAGGTTGATCAATGGAATCAAATTGAAGACCCAGATGTAAATCCACACACCTATGGACACCTGAGTTTTTATAAAGAGTCCAGAATTATTCAATGTAAAAAAGAAAGCATCTTTAACAAATGGTGCTGGCTTACCTGGATATCATCATGTAGAAGAATGCAGATAGATCCATATCTATCACCCTGCACAAAACTCAAGTCCAAGTGTATCAAAAACCTCAACATAAAACCAGATACACTGAACAAAGAATGGATAAAAAAGTGGTACATTTACACAATGGAGTATTATTCAGAGTTTAAAAAACTAAAACAAACAAACAAACAAACAAACCCCTAACATCACGAAATTTACAGGCAAATGGATGGAACCAGAAAAAAAAATCCTGAGTGAGGTAACCCAGACCCAGAAAGACAAGCATGGTATGTACTCACTTGTAAGTGGACATTAGTGTAAATTAAAAGATAATCATGCTACAATCCACAGACCCGGAGACGCTAAGTAACAAGGAAGGATCGAGGAGGGATACACGAATCTCCCTAGGAAGGAGAGCTAGAATAGACACCACGGGACTGGGGCTGGGGGCATGTGGGGATGGGAATAGAGAGATCAGGTTGCGGAGGATGGAGGGAGAATATGGCAGAGGCACCTGGAATGTGGAGGCGTCTCAGGGACAAGCTAGAAAACCTAGTGCAATGGAAGCTTCTAGAAATCTACGAGGGTGACCCTTGCTAGGACTCCTAGTAATGGAGAATTTGGAGCTTGAACTTGCAGACTTCCAGTGGAGGGATTGAGACACCAACTCAGACCCAAAACCTTTGACCTACAATTTGTCCTGCCTGCAAGATATGTTGGAGTAAAGATGGCACAGAACTTGTGGGAGTCCCTAACCAATTACTAGTCCCCCCTGAGACTCAAGCCACAAGAGGGAGCCCACCTCTGACACTGCCTGAAGGCCAGGAACCAGAGACTGGATGCCTCAGACACCTAAGATAGAACAGAACATGGCCAGAAAAAAAAATCCGTGAAAAGTAATGATATTCTGCCATACTTATAAACAGGAACCTAACATAATTGTCATCAGAGAGGCCCACAGCCAAACGTTGGCCAGAGCTTGGGGAATCCTACAGAATATGAGGAGGAAGGATTATAGGGGCCAGAGGGGTCAAGGGTACCACAAGAAAGCCCACAGAATCAACTAACCTGGCCTCATAGGCACTCACGGAGACTGAACCAACAATCAGAGAGCCTAATGGGTCTGACCTAGGCCCTTTGCATATGTTATGTTTTTGCAGCTTCCTCTTGTAGGACTCCTAACCGTGGGAGTGAGGCCTGTCTTTGGATCTTTTCCTCCTACTGGGTTGTATAGTCCAGCCTTGATATGAGGGGAGGTGCCCTTTCTATTTGTCTGCCACGGAGATGAACTCTAACTCTGGCTCAGTCCCTCTGATGACCCAACTAGTTTCTCTTTGGCAAATTGGTTTTTTATCTCAATGGAATACCTGAGGCAGAATACTATGACTGCCTTAGGGACAATGTTGGATTAGAATCTTCAAGCAGGTAGTGATCTTTGAAGTTCTTGTGGAAAAGCATCTATGCTCTGCACATGAGGGGTAAGTGAAGGAGGGGCTTAGTGTCCCTGAGGTATGTTGTTTAATAGCTGTTTTGGTCTCTCATCTGTGAAAATCTCCAGAATGGAGTTGAAAGGGATGGAGTGTTCTCGATGGCTTCTCTGCAGAATGTGGTTGTACAACTAGAAGAAGAGCTGTGTGTGGTGGTTTGAATAGGTTTGGCCCCCATAGATTCATGTGTTTGAATGCTTGGCCCATAGGGACTGGCACTGTTAGGAGATGCAGCCTTGTTGGAGGAAGTGTGTCACTGTGGAGGTGGGCTTTGAGGTCTCATATTTGCTCAAGCCACACCTAGTGATAGTCTCCTGCTGCCTTCGGATCAAGATGTAGAACTCTCAGCGTCTGCTTCAGCTCTATGTCTGCTGCACTCTGCCACGCTTCCCACCATGATGCTAACGCACTGAACCTCTGAAACCGTAAGCCAGCCTCAGTGAGATGTTGTCCTTTATTAGAGTTGCCTTGGTCTGGTCGTGGTGTCGATTCACAGCAGTAGCAACCGTCAGACAGTCAGGCAACATGATCAAATGCACAGAACAGATGACGTACACCTTTTCCGGACCCTGAGACCTGGACGGCTCACCTGGTGTGTGCTGTCCAGGGTGGTGTTTTGCTCTCCTCTCACTAATCATTTGACTCTGTTCTTTAATTGCTCACTGGTAATAAACAATCATACCTGCCATTGTGGATGGGTCTTAGATTACAGACTGGGGCTTTATCTGATGCATCTCTCACCTGGGAACCCTCCAGGTGGCAGGCAGCTGGATGGTGTTGGTGACAGATTGGTTTGGCTTTACCGGATTTCACTGGTTTGGGTGTTGTATTTTGACAAAATGTCTCCCATGGGCTCACGAGTTTGAACACTTAGTCCCCGGCTGGTGGTGGTACCTGAGGAAGGTTGTGGAAGTGAGTCCCTGGGAGCAGCCTTGAGGTTTTACAACCTAACCATGCTTCCCGACAACCCCTTTATCTTTCCCACCCTGCCTTCTTTTCAGACAAGTTCTTACTCTGTAGCCCAGTTTAATTGTTGCTCGTCACATGGGTCACTCCAGCCCTCAAGTGTTGGGAAAGTATGTGGTAGTAGATGGGACTGTAGTCTTTGTATCTATTTGATGTTCTGCACTCCATAATCCTGGCTCAGCACCGCAAAAACTCCAGGTATGATGATTTCTTAGAACATGGCTAGGAGCCAGGACGTGTGTGTGTGTGTGTGTGTGTGTGTGTGTGTGTATGTGTGTGTGTGTGTGTGTATGTGTGTGTGTATGTGTGTGTATGTGTGTGTGTATGTATGTGTGTGTGTATTTCTTAACACTTCAACTGCAGGCCTATGTGACCCTTTAAGAACAGCCTTAAAATATGATCTTGGGGAGGAGACTGGTCCAGAACCATGAGTTCAGTGCTGAGTTTTAGGCCATGGCACAAAGTAAAAGTTCTCTTTCAGCATCTCCTTTGAACATCTAACTTTAAGGTGTGAACTAATTCCCCCAGTCCCTTGCTGGTTGTTTGGTTCACTGTAAAACTTTCTCTCTCTCTCTCTCTCTCTCTCTCTCTCTCTCTCTCTCTCTCTCCATTCCATTAGCTCTCTGGTTCCATTGTCTCTGGGCTAGCCTGGAACTTGCCAGTTCTAATCTTCCTGCACCAATACCGCGGAGTGCTGACATTTCTAGAGCATTCACTAAAGCTGGTTTACCCATCCGGGTTACAAGGTGCAGGGTTTCTGCATGCAAGGAGGTGGGGTTGGGGTGGAGAATGAGGAAGTGTCCTCAAGAACTGGCGGGAGCTCCTAAGGCGGGCAGAGAGCGAAGCAGCCTATGGCCTCTAGGGCTGGCACCAGGATGCCACTTAATGATTAACTCAACGCCTCTAAACATTATGAGTCATTTCTGTTCCCTGTTCCCTAGTTTTCTCAGTTGTCTTTCACTCTGACCTCGGGTGTTTTAAAATCCCGCTTCTCGGAGTCGGTAGCAAACCTCGGCCGGCCGGCGTGGGAACAGGAAGTGAGCGCAGTCCTGAGGAAGGACAGCGGCCCGGGCTGGGGCTCGGAAAGCTAAAGCCAGCGGCGGTCCGCGGCAGGCGTCTCCCCGGGATCGCCTGAGCGCGGAGCTGTGACCTGTGGCAGGGACTTGGTGACAGGTGAGTGCTGCAGAGCTGTCCCGTTCCTTTCCTACCAGCGGGCCGCGATCCCACCGGTGGCGATCTCGCGTGGCGCTCCCCGAAACGCAGCCATCGGGGTGCGGTCGTCGCCTCTCCAGAAAACTTGATTCGACTTCTTAGGCTTACTTTCTTTGTAGTTCGGCTCAGGACCTGGAGCTGAGTTAATCATCCGGCGACGTCACCGTGCTGAGTCCTCTAGTTTGAGCTACGTTTCCTCCAGCGATTTATGTGCTCCTCCCAACTCTTAAGAGCCGTTCCCCAACCCTAATCCCAAATTCTCTCTCCTTTTCCTCCTCCAACGTCTCCCCTCCCTTTCCCCCCTCCCTCTTCTTTGCCTTCCCCCCTCACTCCCTCTCCTTCTCTCCTTCTCTCCCTCTCCCCCTCCTTTTCCCCGTCCTTCTTCGCTCCAAGATCTCCTGCAGCTCAGGCTTGAGCTTCTTGAACTTCGGATCTTCCTGTTTGCGGGGTGCTGGCAGTACAAGGAGTGGGGAGGCAGGGCACCAGCTCTGCGCTTAAAACAGCAGCCGCTGCCGCCACCGCCGCAGCAACACACACACACACACACACACACACACACACACACACACACACACA
>NW_021604613.1:12588166-12599058 GCF_004785775.1 Grammomys surdaster
GAGAGAGAGAGAGAGAGAGAGAGAGAGAGAGAGAGAGAGAGAGAGAGGACACTACTACAGGTGACCTGAGGCCGGTAATTCCTCTATGTACCAGTAAGGAATTATCATAAGGTCATATTTCTATTTCTTACTATTTTTTTTTAAAGGGAGTCGTCTAAGTGCCCTGTGCTTGGCTAGGTCTCGGTTTCATTCTTTAAAAAGTTATTTATTTCTATTTTAATTTTATGTCTATGAGTGTTTTGCCTGCATATATGTATGTGCACCTGGTATGGGGGGGGGGTGCCACAGATCCCTTGAACTGGAGTTGGAGACAGTTTCAGCCACCTCACCGGTGCTGGAAACTGGACCCAGCTGATCTGCAAGAGCGTTGAGTGCTCCTAAACCCTGAGCCGTCTCACCAACAAACCTTATTTTAAATAGATATGGCGGTGATTGAATTAGCATTAGGATGACTAGCGCTCCTGTTTCTTACAAATCCTATTTGAGAAGACCCAAGAACTCATATGTGGACACAGAGGAGTTGCTGGCCATGGCTGTGTGTCTCACATGTCTCTTCCCCAGGAGGGAGAAAGGTGACCCCATAGCAACAGGTCATTTAGCTATTATTTGATTTTGCCCAGTAATTTCTCTTTGTGGGTAAGTTCACTCCAGGAACTAATGGATGGTTTCTCCAGCAGCTGTATAGCATGACCACCTTACCCTATCAGGTTGTTCTCTCTCTCTCTTAAATCTTACAACTTAAAATTTTCTAATAAGAAAGTGGGCATCTTCTTGCTTTATTTAACATCCCTCAGATTTAGTGATCCATTTAGTGTGCTATCTTATGCTTTAGTGGGCTTAGTTCCCATCGGAGAACTCCACGTTCATAACCATTGCCTCTCCACAGAGTTCCTTTTTGTTGACGATTTTCAGGCTGTGTTATATTTTCAGGCTGTTGATTCAGGTATTACCATGAAAGCTCTAGTTGCTGCCCTTAGGAAGTCTCAGACAGGAAATTCACAGAAAACAGTGAACCAGAACTGGGGTAGAGGTTATAGAGGATGCTGAGGAAACCATAGTAACTCTGGGCCACAAACAGGATTTGATTCCACTGCTACAAGATTGCCCAGGTTCCTGGGCAGAATTAAATGCCAGCTAAAAGTCTTGGTACCGTGGTGTTACCTTTGCCCAGACTTCAAGGGTGGACATGTACTTTCAGGTGCCTCATTCAATTCCCTCAGCTGTGAAGTTGGGGCTCTTTACTCTGAAAACTTACATTCTATTTTAGGTAGCAGAAAATAGTTTCAAAGTTCTTTTCTTTTTCTTCTCTTTAACACCAGACTATATTTTAACCAATTCCCAGCAAGGAGCTTATGTGTTTGGACACAAATTTGTTCACATGGTGAAGGGCCCTTTGGTGAGATTGCTGTAGGAAAGCCTTTGATTTTAGGTGTTTGTTTGTTTGTTTGGTGTTTTGTTTTTAGTAGCTGTAAGTGGAGAGCATCTCTGTACCCTGGCCTGGAGCGGGGTGGGGTGGGGCAAAGAATGATAGGACATGAGACACAAAGAAGAAGCACAGATCTGAATGTCTGATCGAGATGAGTGTCTGAACAAACTTTATTGTTTGGTCGTTGTTATAAAGACAAGCAGGCAGGAGGGAATCAGGGCCATCCGGTAATTGTTAAGTTCTTTGCAAACATTCCTTAGCCCAAACCACTTTCTCAAGGAGCAAGAGGACAATAAGACATTTGTTAGGCTCAAGTTGCTAATTTTCTTTCCCAAGCAGGAAGGCCAATAAGGTCTTCCTTAACTCAGGCTATCTAAACTAACATTTGTTCTCAGGAAGAAGGAAGTCTTGGCTCCTAGCATCCCTGTGTAACAGTAAGAGTCAGCTGTGGAAGTCAGGCAGACCCTCAAAGCCCAAGACTCCAAGCCCATCATAGGTAAAGCACACCTGGGGCCTCTTTTTGCTAGTTAATAAAATTTTAAAAATCCATCCCTTTTTTTTTTTTAAGATTCTAAAAGCAAATAGAATGAATGAAGTTTTTCAGGTATATCCATATGATTTTTCTAAATTTCATAGATATCAGTTGTAATGTCTCCCTTTTTGCCTCTAACTTTATTAATGTGGCTTTTCTCTCTTTCGGTTAGTTTAGTTAGTTTGTTTTTGTTGTTGTTTTAAATCCTAGTATCAACTTTCTTAGTATCAGCTCTGTTTATTTAATTCTTTGTGAATCTTTTTGTTTTTCTTTGTTTTGTTTCACTAATTTCTGCCCTATCTAAATTATCTTTCCCATATGTCTTAGTTATTGTTCTGTTGCTATAAGAAGACACCATGACCAAGGCAACTTTTAAAAGAAAGCATTTAATTGGGAGCTGGCTTACAGTTTCAGAGAGTCAGTCCATTATCATTGTGGTGGGGAGCATGGGGGCAGGCATGCCAGTCCCTCTCAAAGTGTGTGTGTGTGTGTGTGTGTGTAGCAGTTTTTTTTTAAATGATTACTTTGTAATCATTTAAAATTATGTGTATATGGCTATGTATATGCATGTGAGTGCTATGCCTAAGAGGCCAGAAGAGAGTATTGGGTCTCTTGGAGTTGGAGTTATAGTTGGTTGCGAGCTGCCTGATGTAGGTGCTGGGAATTGAACTCTGATCCTCTGCAAGCACAGCAAGTGCTCTTAACTACTGAGGCATCTCTCCACTCCAGCCCCTCTCTTAATATAGGTACTTGTAGCTATAAATTTGCCTCTTAGGACAGCTTTCATTGTATCCCATAGGTTTTGGTGTGTTGTGTTTTCATTTTCAATTTCGCCAAGGGATTTTTTTTATTTCCTTCTTGACTTCTTCAGTGAACTGGTCATTATTCACTAGTGTATTGTTTAATTAGTGTTAATTAGTGTGTTAATGAGTTTGTATATATATTTCTTTGTTTTTGTTTGCTTGTTTGTTTGTTTTTTAGAGACAGGGTTTCTCTGTGTAGCCCTGGCTGTCCTGGAACTCACTCTGTAGACCTGGCTAGCCTCGAACTCTCGAACTCAGAAATCTGCCTGCCTCTGCCTCCCAAGTGCTGAGATTAAAGGCATGCGCCACCACTGCCAGGCGAGTTTGCATATTTTTTAAAAATTTCTTTTGCTGTTAATTTCTAGCTTTTCTTCATGGTTGTTAGATAGAACAGGAGATGTTATTTCCATTTTCCTATATTTGCTAAGGCTTGCTTTGTGTCTTCTTACATTAGTTATCTTAGAGGTCTGAGAACTACGAGAAGACCATGTACTCGGCAGGGTTTGATGGAAATGTTCTGTAGATTGCTGTGGACTCTTATTTAATCTGGGATCTCATTTAACTCAGATGATTTTCTACTTATAGGTGAGAATGAAGTGTTGAAGTTGCCCACTTGCTGTGCTGGGTCAGTTTGTGACATTACCCTGAGTAGAATTTGTTCTATGTATACATTAATGTTTACCAGTACAATGTCCTCTTGATGGGTTCCCTTAATCCACGTTAAGTAAGCTTCTGTACCTTCTGACTAGTTTTGGGTTGAAGTCTCTCTTGTCAAGTATTTGAACAATAATGCTTGCTTGTTCCTTAGACGCATTCCTTACGTCCATTGGGTACCCTTTTCTACCCCTTCAGTGTTCCTTTATCTTTTATGTCAAATTTTTTTTTCTTGACGACAATAGGTGGGTCCTGTTTTCTTGTTTTGTTTTTGTTTTTTAACCCAATCTACAGTTTGTGACTTTTGATTGTGATTCTGAGACCACTAACACCCAGAATTACTCTTGAAAGGCATTGCTCAAGAAGTAAGTCCAATACTTGCCAAATGAGACCTCATGAAATTAAAAAGCTCTTTGTATGTTGAAGGAACTACTAATTGGGCAAAGAGACAACATTCAGAATGGGAGAGACATCTTTGCAAACTATACATCTGACAAAATATTAGTCTAGAATATGCAAAGAACTAAAAAAGTAAACAGTAAGAAATCAAACAACCCGATTAATAAACGAGCTAATGAAATGAGCAGGTGGCTCACAAAAATTGAAATAAAGGTCCAGGGGGTTGACTGAGGGGCGAAGGTGCTTGTCACCAAGCCAGACAACCTGAGTTCTACCCCCAGAACGTACATGATGGACAAGGATGGACTCCCAAAAGTTGTCTCTGACTTTCACAAATGGCAAGAAAGCCTCTCACTCACAGTTAAGTAAATAAACAAAAAATTAATTAATTAAATAAATGGTAAGAAAATGCAAATAGCTAAAAATAATGAAAAAAATGCTCCACTCCACTAGCCGACTGAGGGTGAGTCAAAGCACTGTGAGAGTGCATCTTATTTATCTCTGTGAGAACAGCAGCCGTTTAGATAACAAATAAGAACACATGCTGCCCTTATACACTCTGAGGGCAATGTAAGCTCGGCCAGCCTCTGGAAAGTCAAAACGGAGGTTGTTAAAAAAAAAGTTAAATATCTCTTCCATGGACCCAGCTGTATTTTTTCAAAGGGCTGTAAGTCGTCAGCATATCATGGAGACACTTGCACTTCAATACTTATTCACAATACTTACGTTACAGAACCTGCCTGACCATTAAAAACAGAGGAATGGATGAGGAAAATGTGGCATCTCTCTCTCTCTCTCTCTCTCTCTCTCTCTCTCTCTCTCTCTCTCTCTCACACACACACACACACACACTCATACACTCATACACACACTCACATAATTTCAGCCGTAAAGAACAGAGTGACAGCCCAGCAGTTGTGGCACACACCTTTAATCCCAGCACTTGGAAGGCAGAGGCAGGTGGATCTTGGAGTTTGAGTCTGGTCGGGTCTACAAAGCCTGTTCCAGGACAGCCAGGGTCAAACAAAACCAAAACCAAACCAAAAAACAAACCAAAACGGGAAATGTTTGCCGGAAAGTAGACAAAAACTGAGATGATCATCTTAAGTGAACTGAAGCAATCTCAGAAGGATAGCTGTCACGTGCTTTTATCATTTGTGGTTCCTAGATTTTATAGAGTCACATAAATTCATCTATATGACCTGAAAGCAGAAGCGAAACTTTCTGAGAGACCAAGGGACTAACAGGAAATGGGGGATGGGCAAACGGCGAGAATATGGCCAACATAGTGTATACATGTATAGAACTTTGCACAGCCTTAGCCAGTGCCATTCCGAGTACTCAGGCCAGCCCTCTTGCTGCCTCCTCCTCCTCCATGTCCTGTCTCAGGAAAGCAGGAAGTGTAAGAGGCTCTACTCCCCAGCCCTCTGTTGCCCTCTCTGCCAGCCACAGACCCCAGAGGAGGGGATTGGGAGCAAGGTGCCTCGTGAGGATCTCAGGATTTGTTTCTGATAAGGTCAGCTGGGCTTTTAGGTGGGGAGAATATTGATTCTAGAGCTTTCTAGGTTTTGGAGTGTGGGATCTGGAGTCCGTCCACAAGGCCAGAGAGGGATTGGGGTTTGAATACTGAAAGGGAAGTCGGGATCTTTTCTCTGTGTGAGTAGCTGCCCTCTTCCCTCTTCGAATCTTCTTCCCCTCTTCCCCCCCCCCCCTTGGATCATGTGCTTCTGGATGTTCCTGGAATGTTTTAAGTACAGCCATCTATCCTTGAACGGAATCTTAATTGACTTGGCTGTGCTGTCTCCTCACCGTCTCACCTTCCTCACCTACCGCCAAACTTCAAGTCTGATACTCACACACACACACCGTCAACACGCGTGCTCCCAAACACAGACACCTTCTAGCGATTTTATCTATTTATTTATTTTTAATCCTCAGTTCAGGGAATTGAATCCAGGGCTTTAAACATGCTAGGCAGGTACTCTGTCACCAAGCTACCTCCTTCCTCAGCCTGTCATTTCTAATCCTGAGAAATTAAAAAGAAACAAGACAGTCCAGAGAATGAAACAATAGGAAGGACATTTTAAAAGCCCAGAAATCCGTTCCTGCGGCAAGTTACATTCAGTTAGAAAATGATGGGATTGGTGGTTTATTTTATTGACGTTTGACTGTTTACTGGGGTGGATCGAACACCTGCCGGCTGGGGCTTGTTGATCCTGCTCCTGTGTGGAGTTCTTTGGGGTTTAAGGAGCCCAGTTATGGGAACAGCCTTGCCTGGAGGCAGAGGCAGCACTAAAGGTTAGGATTTGGCCCGATGGAGCCTTTCAGATTCTCTCAGGCTTTGGAAGACGTGTTGACTTTTATCCCTGGAAAGTTCTAGCAAGTTTCATTTTGTGTCTCCCTCCACCCCATCTTGGATGTTGTTTTTCTAAATCTCAGGAAGGGCAGGATGTACCTTATTATTTATCAAATAATGATTAGAAGCAGTCACCTGGCACATGAGGCTGTGGTGGAGCTTGGATCGTGGAGCGAGCCTCCGATCTAAGGTAGACTGGCACTTCCTCAACATGGGCTGGTCACACACTCCATTTTATGGTGCAGTTTTTTTTTCCTTTTTAAAAAAAATTCTTTAACTTTTAATATCTTTGGCTGTTGTACCCATTTGCAAATATGACCATTTGTCTCTCTCTGTTGAATTTCCTCATTGTCTTCCAACAGAATAAAATAGTATATCTTTTTATGTATGCGTGTGCTTGTTTGTGGGTATGCTCACACATTGATCTGTGTGTGTTCTTCAAGTGCTAGCTATCTTGAGTCTTTTGCTGGCCTGAAACTCGCCAGGTAGCCTAGGCAGGCTAGCTGGTATTAAGAAAATTCCATATTTTTAGCGTGTGTGCTGTTAGAGCTCCTGAGAGACTTGTAAATCTCTGGCTGACTGGTTGATCTAAGTCGTGATTTAGTGCAATAGGAAAGTAAAGACTGTAGTAACCATTTCTTCAGAGGCTTCTGGCAAAATGAGAAAAGAAAATGATTTATGCTGGTGTGGATGCTTCTGAACACTTCTAAACCATAATAAAAACATTGATATTAAGTTATATATACATAAAATAATAAATGTGCTTCTACAGATTATAAAGTGGAAATATATTGAGATTATTTGACAGCAATAATTATATATATATATATATATATATATTATGATAAACTTCTCAAATGCTTCTCAAATTTATTTATGCATTTCTATTTATGTAGCGAGATGTGAATACATTTCATTATACAATGTCTGGTCATTCTTTATGACCAGAGAATTACTTTAGAATGATAAGATTTAAATGATTTTATTTTATTTTCATACTTTTCTACACTTTCTCTGCTAGGTGTTTTACACTTAAGTGTTTTCAGTAACAAAAACAACAGCAAGCATTATTTCAAAAATATTAACAGTGTTAATTTCCCACAAGTTCATGTCACCAGTTTAGGTCCCATAAAATGAGACCACAGTGTGGTCCCCGTTCTTATAGAGCAGGTGGCCTAGCCATGGTTTTATGGTCTCATAAATTCCATTAAACCAATTGCTTTTGGGGGGTTGTGAATAGAGAAATGTGTGGCCCAAGCAAAACAGTCAAGCAAGATGGAATGTCAGGCACCACAGAGAGGCCTGGGAAGCTAAGAGACTTCCTCAGCTCCATCAGAAGCAGTCACCTCATAGAGGAGTGTGATGAGTAAGCAGGGGTGGGCACAGGGGCCAGCAGCCGGTCATATCATGTCCAGACTCAATGTCGTACTGGCCTCGGATCATAATGTGGGATGGGGGAGGGTTGTTCTGTTTTTCTTTCAGGAAATACTGTTAAAAGGGTGTGAATGTGGGAAAGAGACTTGTAAGGAGAACGGAGGGTCCGGGGTGGGAGGAAGATAAGAGATGCTGGGGTCCTCAAGGGTTATATATATGTGAATAAAAAAATGGTCACACAGCCTGACCAATTAAGACGATTAAAAGTTTTAAATGAAAGAAATGCTGTCAAATTTGTGATGTCTGAAAAGGCTTATTAACTAAGTTCCTTGATCTTATAATATTACAGGAAAGTATTCTAAGAAAATAGGATTTAGAGATTTGCACTTTAAAAGCATCCTGAATTTAATAATGACTGGTTATGCGAATTATGTACTTATGGTAGATGCCTTATGGATACTAAAATCTGTGCTATAGAGAAAAAAGACATCAGAATGTATTTTCAGTATCATTAGTGAGAAAATAGCATGATTAAAATATTTGGTAGATAAAGCAGTAAAATATTACTAGATGTTTATCTTTGGTTGGTGGAATTACAGGAAATTTTATTTTTTAATTTTTATTTTTCTAAAATGAATAACTATTTTCATCAGAAAAAATGAAGGAAAGAAGGAAGTCTTGTTTCTTTTTCTTGTGGATTTTTTCCCTATTAAATGAGGTTTTAACAGATTAAACTGCTTTAAAATCTCAAGGATGTGGCCTAATGTTGATCAACACACGGGCCCTCAGTTAAGGGTCTCTAAATGGAGACTTAGTTAGAACAGGGACTGTGGTGTAACTACGAGCTGTCAAAGGGCTCCACTGAGACAGAAAGCCAGGCTCGCTGTCATTCCACCTCTGTGCTTGGCCCAGGGTTGCAGTCTCCTTAGGCAGTACAGAAGCAGTTTTATGTGAGGGTCGGGCTCTCAGTGAACCCATGTGTGAGTACACCTACGAATTCATTCTGTGGCTCACACGGAAGACGCCGGGTTTCCCCGGTGCTTTCAATAGCTGACTTCTGCACTAATGGACAACTGTTTCTGCTCCATTGCTTCAAACAAGGCTGTCATACATACATTTATTATACCTATATTTGGTTTTGAGGTCACATTTAGGTATTAAAGACCCTGGAAATTAATTTGTGGTAATCGGACTGTATTCTATGGTTTAATGGTGAAATTACCTACCTAACTATTTTTAATTTCCACCATCCCACACTGCCAGTTTGATTGGTGAAAATTGGCCTCTTATCATAATTGTGGTTTAATTTTTTTGTAAATGAAATTGAGCATTTTCCCCCGCAAAAGAGTCAAAAATTGTTGGTCTTAAATTAGTCATTGTATTTATGTGTGAACTGCCTGCTCTGATCCACACCTGTTCATACATGGGGTTACTGATCTTTCTTACCTCTTTGACTCTGGATCTTGTTCTGTAACTTAGTCTGGACTGTAATTTGAGACCATTTATAGGCATATGTGACCATGCTCAGGGTTCTATTCTGCTTCTCTTTAAACTGACTTAATGGGAAACAAGAAAATTAGCCCCTCCTCCATTTAAAAATCATAATATTGATGTTTTCCTCCATTACAAAATTTCTAGGTGTGGGCCTGGGCTCTGAGGTCTCAGAAGCTTCTGCTGAGATCCTCAGGTTCTTGTGTCTGAGAACAAAGAACTGGACTACTTTATTGTGATTGTGATTTTTTTAAAAATCTATTAAAGAAGAGAAAGAAAGGCACGGCTGTTGGGAAAGCAGGCTGCAAGGCTGGGGCAGGTCCAGGGGAGGACAGCGTTATGACTCTCTATGTGTCCCTCTGAGCAGCAGCACCTGCACCTGAGGTTTCTGAGGCCAGCCTGAGTTAGAGAGCAAGATATGGAGGCAAAAAGGCAAGAAAGATCCCGTGTCTGAACAGGTACGGATCAGAGCAGGCAGGTCACGGATAAATACAGCAACTCACTTAAGACCAACAGTTCTGCTCAATTTTCACTTACAAAAGGTAAACCACAATTATGAGAGGCTAATTTTCAATAACCGAATTGGTAGAAACCACAAATCTACAGTGTGCTGACTGGCGACTGACCTCTTGTTTATGTCAGTCTCGATGCCTCTTTCTCCCCTATTCCCGCCATATTTGGATTACTTTTTGTAAAATATTTTACTTATTTATATGTTTTATTTATTTATTTATTTATTTATTTATTTATTTATTTATTTTGTGGGGTGGTGACATGGTTCAGATAGGAACAAGCCTGTCTATCTGAGTCTGATCCCTAGAAGTGCGTCAAGCTGCAGGGAGAGAACCAATGACACAAACTTGTCTTCTTACCCGAACACGGGCATCATCAACCATGTGCGTGTGCACACAGTGCTATTTAAAGTTTCAACTCTATCCATTTGCAATTTATTCTGATGTAAGGATTTCATTTAGGATCCTTCCCTCTTTCTCTCTCCTTCTTTCTCTTTCTTTAAGTTTCAGTAATTGTTCTAACACAGTGTGTTTAAAAGCCCCGTCAGGGTGGCTGTCCTCTGGGCCATTCTACCTGTCCTTGTGGTCACTTTGGTGATTCATGGATTTGAGAAGGACGTGTGTTCTCTCCTGTAAGAGACTCACAGTTAGAATATGTCTCCTGCTCTGTCTGTTCACTCTTTGGGTTTCTCTGAGAGATGTGTGAGTTGCAGATCTTTGGGGGAAGGCAAGTTTTCGGTTCTCTTAAGAACTTGGTTCTAATACTATGTTTTCTAAAGAGCACTCGTGCTGATGCCCAGTCTGAGAGGCACTTCCTGTCCTGCTGTGGACTTCCCGGAAGTCTACTTCCTGTCTTTACACCATCCAGCCTTTAACACAGGAACACACCCAAGGCAGCATTTCTTCTCATTCTCATATTTTCTTTCCTCTCCAGGTCTAACAGCTTATTTAAGAAATGAATGAGGGGACCAGACCAGCAGGTGGAGGTGCCTGTGTGCAGAGCTGGCAGCCTGGCTCAGCCCCAAAGGTGGGAGGCACCGACACTTCCCAGAGGTCCTGGTACAATTGCTGTGACACACTCATGCCTATACCCACCACACACACACACACACACACACACACACGTAATGAATTCAGTAAAAGGAAAATAATGGGGGACATGTAGAAGATGAAAGAGGTCTGTGTGTGGTGTTATTCCAACAGCTGATGAGCGGATGTACTGGGCGTGGCACACATCTTTATTTCCAGTTCTTGAGACGCCATGGCAGGAAGACAGGACTGGTGCACACTGAATTCCAGAGCTACATAATGGAACCCCTTTCCTCTCCTCTCCTCTCCCCTCCCC
>NW_021604613.1:12599458-12641369 GCF_004785775.1 Grammomys surdaster
CTTTCTTGTCATACTGTGTCCTGCCTCTCTGAGGTGCCCAGGCATCTGGGAGGGAACAGGGCAAAGTCCAAATCATGGAGCCCGCAATGATTTCTGGTCTTTTCTGATGTGCGGTCAGAGGGAGTCAGGAACCAAACTAGCCCCAAAACAGCGACCGATTGCAGCCTTCCCAGCTCCAGTTTGCTGCCTCAGTGCCGCCCATACCCTCTCAGCCATAACACCCCCGGGTTGGTGGTCCCACGTTCCAGTAACCGAGTAAAACAAAACTCTTGATGCTTATAACCAGTCAGATTTATATATCAACAATTCTCAAATCTCAAGATGCTCACACAATAATTCCTGAGCCAAATGATAATGATACAAGTTGCCCACCTAGATTAGACAAGTTATCCCAATTATTCTATCCCTATATTAAAAACATACCTACCTGTGGCTATTTATTTTATTTTATTTTTTTATATTTTTTGAGACAAGGTTTCTCTGTGTAGCCCTGGCTGTCCTGGAACTCACTCTGTAGACCACGCTGGCCTCAAACTCAGAAATCCACCTGCCTCTGCCTCCCAAGTGCTGGAATTAAAGGCATGTGCCACCACTGCCCTCCTACCTGTGGCTATTTAAAGCCATGCTGGTTCTGAATCGTCCTGCTCGGTGCCTTCCATTTTGACTCCTCCCTCTCCTGAGCTGCCCTCCTCTCTCCAACCCTTGCTCCACCTCCCCTTTCCCTGTCCAATCACAGGCATCCTGCTGAACTAATATTTTGATATAATTGGACAGGGAAAATCCTGCCACTTTCTTTTTTTTTTTTCTTTTTTTCTTCTCAATTGTATTTTTCTGGCTTCTTTATCAAAAACCAGGTGTTCATAGGTGTAGGGATTTACTTCTGTGTCTTCAATTTGATTCCACTGATCCTGTACCTGTCTTTTTTATGCTAATACCATGTGGATTTATTACTACAGCTCTATGGTAGAGCTTGAAATCAAGGGTCTTGATACAAGTTCTTTATTGTACGGGATTGTTTTAGCTATCCTGTTTTCTTCCTCCGTATGAAGTTGAGTATTTTTCTTTCAAAATGTATGAAGACATTGTGATGGAATATTGATGGGATAGCATTGAATCTGGAGATTGCTTTGGATAAGATGGCCATTTTTACTTTGTTAATCCTACTGATCTATGAGCATCAGAGATCTTTCCATCTTCTGAAACCTTCTTCAGTCTCTTTCTTCAAAGACTTGAAGCTTTTGTCGTGGTAGTCTTTCACTTGCTTGGTTAGAGTTACCCCAAGATATTTTGGCTATTTGTGGCTATTGTGAAGGATGCTGTTTCCCTGATTTCTTTCTCATCTCATTTATTATTTGTGTATAGAAGGGCTAGTGACTTGTTTGTTTGTTTGTTTGTTTGTTAATCTTGAATCCAGCCACTTCACAGAAGGTGTCTATCAGCTGTAGGAATCCCTGGTACAGTCTTTGAGGTTGCTTATGTATGCTATCATATCATCTGCAAATAGCAGTATTATATTGAATAGATATGGAGAGAGTGGACAGCCTGCCTTGTTCCTGACTTTAGTGTAATTGCTTTGAGTTTCTCTCCATTTAATTTGATGTTGGCTATATGCTTGATGTAAATTGCCTTTACTCTGCTTAGGTCTGTCCCTTGTATTCCTGATCTCTCCAAGACTTTTGTCATGAATGGGTGTTGAATTTTTGTCAAAAGCTTTTTCCACATCTAATGAGACGACCATGTGGGGTTTTTCTTTCAGTTTCTTTATACGGTACATTACATTGACAGATTTTCATACGTTGAATCATCCCTGTATCTCTGTGATGAAGCCTACTTGATCAAGATAGGCTTGATCTTATTGATGTGTTCTTGGGTTTGGTCTGTGAGTATTTTATTGACTATTTTTGCATCAATGTTCATGAAGGAAATTGTTCTGTAATTCTCTTTCTTTGTTGAACCTTTATGTGGTTTCGGTATCAGGGTGACTGTAGCCTCATAAAGTGATTTTGGCAATGTTTCTTCTGTTTTTGTTTTGAGGAATAACTTGAGTATTGGCATTAGTTCTTCTTTGAAATTTTGTTAGAAATCTGTGCTAAAATCTTCTGGCACTGTTTTTTGTTTGTTTGTTTGTTTGTTTTGTTTTGTTTTTAGGTTGGGAGACTTTTAATAACTGCTTTTATTTCCTTGGGGTTATAGGTCTTTTTAAATTTTTTATCTGATGTTGATTTGACTTTGGAAAGTGCTATCTGTCAAGAAAATTGTCCATTTCTTTTAGATATTTCCATTTTGTGGAGTACAGGGTTTTGAAGTATGACTGAATGATCTTTTGGATTTCCTTGGTGTTTGCTGTTAAATCTCTCTTATTGTTTCTGATTTTGTCCATTCGGATATACTCTCTTCTTATTAGTTCTTTTAGATAAGGGCTTCTCTATCTTGTTGGTTCTCAAAGAACCAACTCTTTGTTTCATTGATTGCTTTATATTATTCTCATTTCTATTTTAGCAATTTCAGCCCCCAGTTTGATTATTTCCTGCCGTTTACTTCTCCTGGGTGTGTTTGCTGCTTTTTGTCCCAGAGTTTTCAGGTGTGCTGTTAAGTTGCTAGTATGAGATCTGTCCAATTTCTTTATGAAGGCACTTAGTACTATAAAGTTTCCTCTTAGCACCATTTTCATTGTGTCCCATAAGTTTGGGTGTGTTGTGAATTCATTTTCATTAAATTCTAGGAAGTCTTTAATTTCTTTATTTCTGCCTGATGTTGAAGTCATTCAGTAGGGAGTTGTTCTGTTTCCATGAATCTGTAGGCTTTCTATTGTTTCTGTTGTTGTTGATAGCCAGCTTTCATCCGTAGTAGTCTGATAGGATAAAGGGGGTTATTTCAGCTTTCTTGTATCTGTTGAGACTTGCCTTGTGTGACTGTAGTCAGTTTAGGAGAAAGTTCAATGAGGTGCTGAGAAGAAGGTCCATTCTTTTGTGTTTGGGTGAAATACTGTGTAAAGATCTGTTAGGTCCATTTGGTTCATAACTTCTGTTAGCTCCATTACTTCTCTGTTTAGTTTTTGTCTGGATGACCTGTCCGTTGGTGACGGTGGAGTATTGAAGTCTCCCACTAATCATGTGTGAGATTCAATGTGTGACTTAAGCTTTACTAATTTTTTTTTAACCAATGTGGGTGCTCTTACATTTGGAGCATAAGTGTTAAGGATTTTTCCTTTGATGAATATGGTGTCCTTCCCCATCTCTTTTGATTAATTTTGGTTTGAACTCTATCTTGTTGGATTTTCAAAAGATGTACAGCTTTCTTCCTGGGTCCATTTGCTTAGAAAATCTTTTTCTAACCCCTTATTCTGAGGCAATGTTTCTCTTTGATATTAATATATGTTTCTTATATGCAGCAAAAGGATAGATCCTGTTTTCACATCCATTCTGTTAGCCTGTTTCTTTTTATTGGGAAATTGAGTCCATTGATATAAGAAATATTAATGATCAATGATTATTAATTCCTGTTATTTTGTTGTTAGTGATGGTGTGTGTATGTGTGTCTGTGTGTGGTGTGTGTCCCTACTCTCGGTTTTGCTAGCGTGAGATTATTTATTTAATGTTTTAATGGATATAGTTAATCTTCTTGGGTTGGAGCTTTCCTTCTAGTACCTTCTGTATGGCTGGACTTTGCATAGATATTTTTAAATTTGATTTTGTCATGGAGTATCTTGTTTTCTCCATCTATGGTGGTTGGTATAGTAGTTTTGTTGGGTATAGTAGTCTGGGCTGACATCTGTGATCTCTTAAGAATGTTCAAGACATCTGTCCAGGCTCTTCTGGCTTTTAGAGTTTCCGTTGAAGAGTTGGGTGTAATTCTAAGAGGTGTGCATTTGTATGTTACTTGGCCTTGGTTTCCATTTTGCCTTTAGTGTTCTGGTTTCTGTGGCCTGTATTTCTGGTGACTGATATGACTTCCCCCTCTCTTTCTATCTCTCTCTATAGAGTCTCTCTATTGTAGCCCTGGCTTCCCTGGAACTCAGTCTGTAGACCAGGGTGGTCTTGAACTCAGAGATCCATCTGCCTCTGCCTCATGCCGGCTGGGAGTAAAGGCATGTGCCACCACTTGCTTCTAAAAGACCTGTTTCAAAAAGTGAAAACACAGAAAAAATTCAAAACCAGAACCAAAAAACCCCAACCCTGTTGCAGTGATTTTTCAACTTCAATAAGCCTGTACTAAAAAAAACACACAATCTGGTTATTATATTTATAAACTATATGCCTAGATTGGGTAGATTTTGCACTATACTAACTTATTCTCCCACTATGAGACCCTTTTTTACTTGTAGTTTCTCCTGGCCACTGTGGTTCTGCTCCATCTTTATTTCCTCCTCTTCCTTCCTTCTCCCCTTCCTCCTCCTACCTGCTCCCCACACTCTCCAAGACCTCCTGTCCCACCTTTTCCTTCCACTGCCTAATCACAGCCTCTAGCCTTTATCTGACCAGTTAAAATGGGGAAAAGATTCACTTGAGATCAATTGAATATGTGATCAGCTGCTCAACAGGGAGCAGTCCCTCTTGAGGAAGCAGAGTTAACATCAGAATAAAAACAGCATCAGTGCAACCCACAGCATTTCCCTCTTTTTGACCAATTAAAAAGGCTCTTTTCTCTCAGATATAAATTGAGCACAACCATAACAATGATGTAAATTATAAAGCATGATATACACTTAACATCTAGTCTATCATATTTGTCAATTAGATAAAGTACTCTACCGTCTATCCTAACTTAGAGAGTTTAATTCTGTCTAAATTATATTGATTTTAACTTGTATTTCCACCTGAAATCCATCCTTTCAAATCTAGATCACCTTTCTTAATGTTAAACCACTTAAGTTTGATTATGAGACTATAACTAGTCCTTAATCCCATCAGAGATCTGAGAAGGAACTTAATATTACCTGAATATGTAGGAGGCAAAAAGACATAGCTTCCAAAACTATATAATTGTGGAGACAGCTGACTGCCTGGACAGTCCCCTAATTTCTTATAATGTTGGAACATCTGTCTTTAG
The DNA here is from genome assembly GCF_004785775.1 of Grammomys surdaster. Taxonomy (NCBI): domain Eukaryota; kingdom Metazoa; phylum Chordata; class Mammalia; order Rodentia; family Muridae; genus Grammomys; species Grammomys surdaster. The sequence goes on from NW_021604613.1 coordinate 12,604,508, forward strand.
CCTTCTAGCCCAGAACCATCTGACAGACCTTAAATGAAGCAGGAACTTTGAAGGATTAACATATTCTGTCTTGGCAGAGCTTAGCAATTGACTGTCCTCACATCTGTCCCTTTTTGGACAGTACTTTTGTCTGCAGATGAATTAGGGCACTTCTCGAAGCAACTCTGCCTGGAGGTAACAATGCTCAATATCTTCCTTGAAGTGGGATGGGAACACACCTGTCTCATAATCAAATGATCTTTGATAACAAAATAATATTAAATGCCATTTTCATGTTTGAGTATGCTTAACCCAGGGAGTAGCACTATTAGAAGTTGTGGCCCCGTTGGAGTAGGTGTGCCCTTGTGGGTGTGGGCTTTAATACCCTTGTCCTAGCTGCCTGGAAGCCAGTATTCTGCTAGCAGCCTTCTGATGAGCTGAAGATATAGAACCTCAGCTCCTCCTGCACCATGCCTGCCTACATGCTGTCATGTCCTTGCTTCGATGATTATGGACTGAACCTCTGAACCTGTAAGCCAGCCCCAATTCAGTGTTGTCCTTATGAGAGTTGATTTGGTCGCATGGTGTCTGTTCACAGCAGTAAAACCCTAACTAAGACAGAAGCTGGTACTGGGACTGGGGTATTACAGTGATAGGCTTGACCATGCTTTTGTCTGGAAGAATGTGGAACTGGGAACTTTGGATTTGGAATGTGGTGGAATGCTTTAAATGGGGCTTAATGGGCCATCCTAGTAGAAAGACTTTGTTGCTGAGAGTAATTTGAACTGTGCAGACCTGGCCTAAAAGGCTTCAGAGGAGAATTTCAGTATGTGGCATAGAGACTGTTTTTGTGGTATTTTGGTGAAAAAATGTGGCTACTTTTTACCCTTATCTGAAGAGTCTGCTTGAGGCTAAGGTGAAGACACTCAGATTAATTGCGTTGACAAAGGAAGTCTCAGAAATGCCCATCATAGACTTTGTTCTCTGGTTAAATCTCATAAAGATCATTTTATTTTATTTTATTTTATTTTTTATTTTTATTATGTTTTTTTTTTAAAGCAAAGAGTTTTGTTTTATTTGGAGATTAGTTGGTATTACAGATGACAGTGATACCAACCCCTCCCCCACCTCAGTTCTGTCCGGTTGTCCCTGCAGCCCACATCAGAGGGCAGCCAATCTGATCTTTGGGGAAATTCAATCAACCTAAGACCCAGGCTTCTATTTCTGTGACTTTAATATCACTCTCTTCAAATCCACAGTTCTGATTAATTTGTCCAGGTGGTAGGAAGTCAGACAATGGGGCCCTGAACCATGAAAATGTGGGTCCCAGCAGACCCTTCCCCTGGCACATATGTGAGGTCCTGAAGGGCCTTCTTAGACTGGTGGCTGCCCCTTTAGAGGAAAGAGATCATTCAACTGAGATAAAAGGAGTTGGGGACCCAAACCTGTCAGTAAAGGTGGAAAATAAAGTCCCTTACTTTGACAGTACCTCCTGATGAGACAATGGGGATATATCCAAGAGGACCAGGATGCCAAGTTATAGGAGCCAGGCTCTAGTCACTGCAAAGGACTTCAGCTAGGCTGGTGGAGGTTGTGGGTGGGGTCCCTGAGCTAAACTGTTAGAGAATACTTCTGTGCAAAAAGAGGCAGAGAGGTTCTCTTATGTGCTCCGTCCTAGGAGAAACACTGGGCTACAAGGCCGAAGCCAAGTCTTACAAGCTCTACACCTAAATTAGGAGTGGTCTACGTTGGTGACAGTGGCTGAGGTATAGACAAGGTCAGACAGGTTGCCAGTGAAGTCTGAGGAACAATTTGCTCTAAAAAAGAATGAACCCCTGAAGCTCCACTTGTCTCCCATGGGGCTGCAGCTTTAGTCCCTGACCAATTCTGCCCTGGACTCAAAATGGAGGCTAGGCAGGAGGTCTGTGGTGGGCATGCTGAAGAATCCTGAGTTGAACTGGTAGGGTGTAGAGGATGGCTTGGTGTTCCAGGGTCCCAAGGTAGCTGGGAAGTGTCTGGAAGACAACAGGAGTTTGGGGGAAACTCCAGCCTAGTGTTTAGGGATCCTGACTTTCTGTCCTTGATTCTCTTGGCTCGGCGATTCTGGAACCACATCTGGATCTTGGCTTCAGGCAGGTGAGTTACCTGAGCCAGGTGCTCACGGGTGCTGATGTCAGGATAGGGCCTAGCTGCAAACACCCGTTCCAGCTCCATCAACTGCCCAACACTGAAAGTGGTCCTCTTCCTCCGATGGGAGCCCAACCCGCTGGCACAGTCTGGAGATGCCTCCACTAGCCATGGAGCTGACATAGGGTGAGGAGCCAGAGGGCCATGCCAGGGCTAATAGCCATAAAGATCATTTTAAACAAGCATAGCAAGCTGAGAAAGAAAAAATATAAAATATACAGTTCGAGTATTAAAGAAGCACCAGGAAGTGAAATGGAGCTGAATCCTGTGTTCTAGGAGATTAAGGGAGTGGAACTTTGGAGCAAGATCTTACCCAGCTAAGTTTAGATCCAGGCTTGGGGATACACTTGTAATCCCAGGAGATAAAGCCAAGAAAATCTCTGAGTTCAAGGCCGGCCTGGGACAAAACAAGTTCTAGGTGAAGAAAAGTTTAAGTCCAGGCAAGTGGTATACACCTTTAATCCTACAAGACAGGCATGCAGATCTCTGAGTTCAAGGTCAGTCTACAGAACAAGTTCCAGGACAGCTAAGCTTAGGCAGTGAAGGAGTTGGAAAACAGAAAGCTGGTGATAATGTAATAGAAGAAGAGACTCAAGTTCCAGGCCCAGGAAGCAGCAGAACTCAGCAGCTTTGGTCATTTGTCTCTGGCTTTATAGTCAAGAGTAGGAGGAGATTACTGGGACAATTGATGCTGGTTAGCTGGAACTAAGTGGTGATTAAGAAGAGACCAGCATCACTGAGGTGAAATCTTCTGGGAAATGTTTTCTGAGAGCACAAAGAGGCTGCATTCCAGAGACAGCCAAGGTTGTACCTTGTGCTGCAGCTGTACTTGGTAATATGTAAGAGTCATCCAGGTGCTGGTTTTGAATGCATGAAGGGGTCATGAAGAACAGCTGAGGATGGGCACTGTGAAAGACCAAGGAAGGTCATTGGTGAAAGTGCAGCCCAGGACTGAAGTTGCAGTTGACAGCCCAGGACTGAAGAGATCATGTAAACGATTTGAGGCTTGGCACCATGACGAGAGCCTATGAGAGGCTATTGGTGAAGCCTAGTTGCAGCAGAAGACCGCAGTGTATTGGAGATGCCACCACCATGGGATGATCACCAAGAACAGCAGCAGCAGTGGAGTGGATCTACCTGAGCTTAGAGTGCTACAGAGGGCAGAGTTGGAGAAGTGACACCAGCCCTTTGGAGGAGCCCAGAAGATCATGTGTGGATCCCAGACATTGAAACAAGAAGCTGTAACATTGAAGTTGCCTTGGAGACCTCAAGATATTTGAGATGCTGGAGCCATGGTCTATCTGTTGAGGAAAGCTGGTAACAAGGGAGTGAAACTAGCCCAGGAGAAAGAAGTTTGTTGCAGTCAACAAAGATGAAAAAGGAGTTGGCGATCTGAAGACTGCTTTGACATCAGACATGGAGATGCAGAGTTTGAACTTTGTCCAGCTTATTTCTTGTCTTGCTTTGGAGATTACAGTTAAATGATTGGATAAATCTCTGAAGAGACCTTGAACTTTGGACTTTTAACATTGTTGAGACTGCTATAGATTATGGGGACTTTTGAAGTTAGACTAAATGTATTTTTCATTATGCTATGTTTAGGTATGACACTCATAGACTCATATGTTTGAACAAGCCTATGGGGGCCAGGGAGTGGAATGTGATGATTTGTATATGCTTGGCCTGGGGAGTGGCACTATTAGAAGGTGTAGCCTTGTTGGAGTAGGTGTGTCATTGTGGGTGTGGGCTTTTAAGACCCTCATCCTAGCTGCCTGGAAGTCAGTATTCTGCTAACAGCCTTCAGATGAAGATGTAGAACTCTCAGCTCTGCCTGCACCATGCCTGCCTGGATGCTGCCATGCTCCCCACCTTGGTGATAATGGACTGAATCTCTGAACCTGTAATCCAGCCCCAATCTAGTATTGTCCTTCTAAGAGTTGCCTTGGTCATGGTATCTGTTCACAGCAGTAAAACCCTAAGACAGTCATATCTGTGGCTCTCTGATGCTTTTGAAAACTATCTAAATATATAGAGTATAGAATTGTCAAATATTCATTGTGCTTAGATATTCATTATTTGAATACTCTTGGAAACACTTGTTGTAATTAACTAAATTAGAATCTAATATAACCATGAGTTTCACTGTGTGACTGTTAACTTACATTACTTAATCATCCCAAACAGTTTGTAGCAGCAGCTATTAAAAGAACTGGGTCTAAGACTTTGTATTCTTAATGAGTTGCATAGGCACAATGCTTATCTAAAAGCAACAATATTAATTTTAAATTTGTCTCAATATACAAAATTTTATACTAATGAAAACCTTAAACCTCTGTGTGTGTGTGTGTGTGTATGATTGTGTGTGTAAATTCTGTACCAATGTAAGAAATTAAAACTTCAATTTTGTATCAAATATAAAAGTTTCTACCAATTTAAGATTATAGCTATATAATGCTTTAAGAGTAAATTTAATATCCTATCTCTGTCTATTTCTCTAATTTCTTTTTTTTTCTTTCATGGAAAATGTTAGCATTTAATTAACCCCTGGAGTGGCTTTTAAGCCACCAGAACACAGGTACCTCCAACACCCTTAATCTTCTCTTCAGCTCTTCTGCTGAAGAATTTGGCCTTCACGATGACAGGTTGCTTAGGGAGCTTTCCCTTGCCCAGAACTTTGTAGTAGCCGGATCGAACAACATCAATGACGGGACAGCTCCAGTCTTGTTTTTGGCTGCATTGACCCGCGTCTGCTCGCTAACCAACGTCCATAATTTATCCAGGTTGACAGTTGGGCAGAAGCTCTGGTTACTCTTCAAGTGGTAATGCCTCATACCAACTTTCTCAAAGTAACCTGGATGATATTTGTCAAAGTTGATCCTGTGGTGGTGCATGCCTCCAGCCTTTCCGAGGCCTCTTGGGTGCTTACCAATGCGGCCACGGCCGTGGCTCACGTGGCCCCGGAGTTTCCGGGTCTTCCTCAGTCTGGATGGCATGGCGGTGGCAGAAAGGAAAGAGGGTCTAATTTCTATAATATTACTATATCCCCCTTTTCCTTTCCACCTCCCTCTTCTTTACCTCAGAAGGAAGGATAGAGGAAAGGAAAGGTAGAAATACCTGAGTCTAAACTCTCTAGTTTACTCCCTATCCAAAGTCATAACATTTGTAAGTTATCCCTTAAAATGACAATATATCTATAAGTTACAAAATAGCCAGAACCATCCACTCCAACCTAAAGGACTGGGACAATCATCTTCTTCTGTTTGCTTCTAGCTAAATTGGAGCAAAGATTTCCTTCTGGGGGTCCAAAGGGGAATAGGAAAATTGGTTTTGTCAAAGGAGAGCTAGCTGGCATCTTTGTCTTCCAGTCTCTATGTGCTGAGAAAGTTCATGGCTTAGCTGAATTCAGGACTGTAACAGTCTGAAAGGCTGGATGGGTGAGCTAGCTGTTCTGGAAATGCCCTGGAAGCAAGTCTTTAGAGGAAACAGCTTCGATGTAATTGAGGTAGAATCAAGCAAGGAGCAAGAATGGAAGGTCCCAGAATCTCAACATCCCAGAGTGTGAATCCTGTCAGGGCTGTCTTTCTCCTCTACCATTCTGCAATATACAAACCCTTACAAGCAACACATAGTTCTGTAAAGACATTCATATGGAACGAGTAGGCACATATTCAGTTAAGATCCCAGATCAACAAAGAAAGACAACAGCTTTTCTTTAGAGGTTAGTTTGATCACATAATCAAACTACACTATAAATTTCCATTTCTGCCATCTTAAAGGATGGTATCTAATAAAAAGTCATGAGGATTTTTTCCAAATAAGTGTTATTGACTGTATGTAGACAGTTAAGTCTCAGCAGATGCCAGAACTTTCTGTGCACAGAGACATATATATTACCTGTCTCGTTGATCTTGTCTGTAGCCAGCGTCTTTATGGGGTCTCCCTTTGTTTTGTCTGATATTTATCAACTTGAAAGGAACCCATAGATTTTCTTTTCCTGTAGAAATATAGGCATAACCTCTCCCCCAGAATATTACATTTTTTTGTTTTTATTTTGATGTAGGAACATCTTTAAAATAAATAAGCTGGTCTAGTTCAGCAGTTTTTTCTCACAATCTAATGTCTTTCAGCAGCTGTAGTTTTTTGTTCGTTAGCATTTAACAATGTTAAGGTTAATCAAACACTATGTTCTCTATTTCTGAGGGTTTTTGTTGCCCCCTTTTGTCTAGTAAGTGTCTCTTGTAGAGTACAGTTAGATCTTTCCACAATTGCTTGTCCTGTAGGGTTATGTGATATGCCTGAAACATGTTTTATATTATAATATGTTTAAAACTTTTTTCATCTTATTAGACACAGATGTCAGACCATTGTCCATTTTAATTTGTATGAGTATTACCATAATGGCCATAACATTTAACAAATGTGAAATTACAGAATCAGCCTTTTCTGAAGCTAACGCAGTTGTCCATTGAAATCCTGAATATGTGTCTATTGTATGATATATGTCTTAGTTTACCGAACTCTGTAAAATGAACACCTCCATTTGTCAAATGTCATTTCTTTGGGTACCTTAAGGGTTACTTCCTGTAGGCAATGGAGTTTGGTTATACAATGAGCAAGCAGGCCATGGCCTCACAACTTCCTTGGCTTGTTGTCAATGATAGAGAATTCTTTCTTTAAACCTTTATGTTAACATGGTGTTTTTTATGGATTTTCAAAGCCTCTAGTGGGCAGGTCTTTGGTACATTTTCTTGATCACAATTGATGTGGAAGGCCTTGCTCACTGTGGGCAGTGCCACTGATGGTCTTGGGTGCCACAGGAAGGCAGGTGGAGCAAGCCATGAGGAACAAGCCAGTAAGCAGCACTCCTCCATTCTCTGCATCTGTTTCTGGCTCCAGGTTCCTACCCTGACTTCCTTGGGCAATGGAGCTATAAGAGTAAATGAACTTTTTCCTCTCCATGTTGCTTTTGGTCATGATGTTTTTGCCATAGCAATAGCAACAAACTGAGATAGGCCCCATGACCAGGGGTTTCTCTTTCTTGGAGGTTGGTGTAGTTGGTGTTTGTTAGTAGCTGAGCATTATTTGATGTTACCTCAGATTCACAGCTTCAGGAGAAAGGTAGCCTTCTACCCCTCATTTTCCACACAAAGACACTTATAATACTCTGAGAAAGCAGCTTCCCAAGGCAGAGTGGCCAGTGGTATAGCCAGGTTTCGATCCAGGACTAGCCCATATTCCAGCCATGACTCTTACTATCCTACAGAGTCACCAACAATCCAGTCTAGCACCTTGGGGGTTGCTCTACTGAACTCTGGTGTCTGTCCAATTTGTCTCCACATTTTGTATGCACTTTTCCTTTAAGAACTGCTTTTCTTGCCTCCTCCCCACAGGTCTTTTCCCCACAGGAATCCCTATTCCCAAGACTGTTAGGGCACCCAGGAGGTGACTGTCTGACCAGTGGCTTTCTGTATATTCACCTTCCTAAACAAAAGCTTCTGAGAAGCAGGAACTTCCTGTTTTGTTTCATGTTGTTCTCCATTTCTTTCCTCTAATGTGTCTGGAATATGGTAGTTGCAGTTAGCTTTTGACAGGAAACAAGCTGGTAGCTGACACTCAACTTCCTCACTTGATCATTAGAATCTTGTGTTGACCTAGGTTACGACTCTCCTACGCCTTGATAAGAATGGATTTCCGCAGCTGTCTTTATGCTATTGCTGAACAACTGGGCAGTGAAGAACTGGCTGCCCTCAAGTTCCTGTGCTTGGACTACATCCCACAGAAGACGCAAGAGTCCATCCATGATGTCCTGAGGCTGTTTCAGAGTCTTCAGGAGAAGGGCATGTTGGAGGAAGGCAATCTGTCTTTCCTGAAGGAGCTGCTTTTCCTCATCAGTCGGTGGGACCTGCTGAGCACCATCTTAAACAGCAGCCGAGAGGAGATGGTGAGGGAGCTTCAGGTTCTAGACAAAGCCCAGGTTTCTGCCTACAGGTGGGTAGAAAGGCTGTTGAGGGGGGGAGGGTCTGGGAAGTGTGGGCTGAAGGGACAAGCCTCTATGGCATGTGTGAAGTGACTTGTGAGACTCCGAGCTAAATGAAGACATTTAGGGGCTAAGTACATAATTCAGAGAAAAGTACCAAAGCTATTAAAAAATGTATCTTTCATAGAGTGTGGTACAGAAAGGGACTTAGGAGGAGGAAAGGGAATTTGGCTGCAGGAGCCTGAGAGATCTGTGTGTAGTAGTTCCTTTGCTGTTGCTGTGGTCAGATACCATGACCAAAAAGAATTTATAGAAGAGTTTATGTTGGACTACAGTTCCAGAGGGCTAAGAATGACAGAGATAACATAGCAACAAGCAGGCATGGTGGCAGGAGCAGGAAGTTGAGAATTCACATCTTCCATGCACACAGGAAACAGAAAATGTGAACCCCAAGTCGGGTAAGGCTAAACCTCTCAAAGTCTGTCCCTGGTGATGTGCTTTCTTCTGCAAGGGTCTGCATATAAAAGCTCCATAACCTCTCCAGACAGCCCAGGGACCATGTGTTCAAATACAGAAGCCCATGAAGGACACTTTTCATTCAAACCACCACAATGTGCTGTTTAAATTTTTCATTTTGCAAAGTGAAACATTGCCTTCTTGCATGCTGATAATATTTTTAAAAATATTTTTTACTTTTTATTTTATGACATGGGTATTTTGCTAGCATATGTGTCTGTACAGCATTTGCATGTAGGCTTCCTGCGGAGGCCAGAAGAGGGCATTCAATCACCTGGACGCGGAGTTACAGACAGGTGTGAGCTGCCATGTGGGTGTTGGGAATTGAACCTGTGTGCTTGGAAGAGCCATCAGAGCTGTGTTTGGTTGGTTGGTTTTGTTTTTTGCTTTTTCATTATTTATTTATTTTTATTTATTTTACATCTTGATCAGAGCCCCTTCCCTCTTCTCCTCCCACTCCCACCCTCTCACTGTCCTTCTCCCTCCCCTACCCCACAACCTGCCCTGGCACAACTTACCCACATGAAGACCAAGCTGCACATTTGCTACATATGTGCAGGGGGGCCTAGATCCAGCCCCATATGCTCTTTGGCTGGTGGTTCAGTCTCTGGGAGCCCCCATAGATGCAGGTTAGTTGACTCTACAGGTCTTCTTGTGGTCTCCTTGGCCCCTCAGGCTCCCTCAATCCTTTCCCCTACTCTTCGACTAGACTCCCGGAGATCTGCCTGACGTTTTTAGCTATGGGTCTCTAAATCTGTTTCCATCAGTTGCTGGATGAAGTGTCTCAGAAGACAGTTACGATACACTCCTGTCCGCAAGCAGGGTTTCAAATAAAGAAACCCTGGTTAAAGAAAGTTAAAACACCATAGGTTTAAAACAGTGAATCCAGGGACACTAAGGAGAATAAACCAGGATTCCAGCAAGCTATGTGGTAGCCACTTCCACCAGCTAAGGACTGGTCTGTGGGGCTGGAAACAACAACAAAGCATTGTTGCCCTTTCCCCAAGTAAACTTAGTAACTTTGAAAGTAGTCACACACTAATACACATTCTTGTATCTGATTTAACAAATTGTAACAGACAGAATTGTGGGTGATGACTTCTAAGAGAGTCTCTGTCTACTTCCGGGAAAGGAACCACCCAGACTGCCCCTGGGCTGGGCAAGGGGAGGGGAAATGGAGAAGTCTAGAGGTGTGCTCACTTTGAGGGGTGTTTTTTCACCTCTTGAAATAAGCCAGATGCTGGGTGTCGGTGGTGGCGCACGCCTTTAATCCCAGCACTTGGGAGGCAGAGGCAGGCAGATTTCTGAGTTCGAGGCCAGCCTGGTCTACAGAGTGAGTTCCAGGACAGCCAGGGCTACACAGAGAAACCCTGTCTCGAAAAACGAAAAAAAGAAAAAAAAAAGAGAGAAAGAAAGAAAAAAAAAGAAATAACCCAGAAATACTTTGCGTTACCCACGCCTCAGGGTAAATTCTCAGGAACTTGAAAACTGAGCCTGCAGGCCTGGATTAATAAGAAAGCAGATTCACACATCGATGACTCATATCTTGGTGGCTCACACTTAAAGCCACAGAAGGGTTCTGTATGCATACACAAGGAAGGGTCCTTATGCATATACAAGCAGGGGGGAAGGGCTGTCATTGTGGGAAGCAGTGGGACCCTAACCATGAACAAATACATCTGGAAGTGGTCGCCTCCTGTAGCCAGGCAGGACTTCTGATGGAGGGATGGAGACGCCAGCCCACCCACAAAATTTTGCCCTGCCTGCAAGATATGTTTGTAGTCTGGGGCCCTTGCACTCAAACAGTGTACCTCACAAATCTCAGGTTAATGAAAGTGAAAAAGGCATGGGCCAGGCTGTTAGGGAACTTGGGTAGTTTATAAACAGACTGTTACCATATGTGTGTTCTTTCTGGGGGAGGGGGAAAATGAAGGTTCAGTGAGGGAACAGAGCCCTGAGGACACCCTGGCAACAGAGCGTGATTGCAGGTGGCCAGTGGATGCAGGCAACGAGACAAAGGGATTGTACAGTGGGGAGAGCACAGGGCAGCCGGTTGTGTTGAGAGCCTTTGGTGTTGGCGAGAATGGAAGATGTGTGTGTGTGTGTGTGTGTGTGTTCAGAGTCCCTTTTATTCTAGAACCAAATATTCAGCCTTCCTCCTGAAGGAAATGGCAGAGAGAACTCGGACCAGTGCTTAGAAGAGAGTCAGCTCTGATGTATACTATGGAGGATATAATTTCACCAGGTCCTTACATCTGGATCTTGATTGTTTTTATATCGACATAGGAACAGCAGGATTCCTTTAGTTAAAGTCAGTTGGAATATAAAGGTGGTGGTGGCACTTGGCTCAGGTGGGTGGGTTGGACCTGTCTCTGTAGACTTCCACCTCTCCTGTGGCCTCCTCCCAAGGCTCACCAGTCATGAATAGTGGCTGTTTTAAGGAGGCCTTGGGGGTGAGGCCTGCTGTAACTGTGTAGTGGTGGTAGATGATCTAGAACATGTTTCTAAAGTGTCTCTGTTTCCCGCCACAGGGTCATGCTCTTTACGCTCTCAGAAGAAGTGACCGAGTCGGAATTGAGATCTTTTAAGTTCTTGTTGAACAATGTTATCCCCAAATGTAAGCAGGAAAATCACTTGGTAAGACCTAGTCTCCTGAAGATGAGTCACCTCTGGGGTTTCTGAGACCAGAGAGCATTACTAACCATAAACTGTATTCAAGGTTGTGTTGTTGTTTTGAGACATGGTATCATGTAGCCCAGGCTAAATCCAGACTTGCTATTCAGCTGTCTTAGTTAGGGTTTAACTGCTGTGAACAGACACCATGACCAAGGCAACTCTTAGAAGGACAACATTTAATTGAGGCTGCCTTACAGGTTCTGAGGTTCAGTCCATTATCATCAAGGTGGGAACATGGCAGCATCCAGGCAGACATGGTGCAGGAGGAGCTGAGAGTTCTACATCTTCATCTGAAGCCTGCTAACAGAATACTGGCTCCCAGGCAGCTAGAATGAGGGTATTAAAGTCCACACCCACAAGGCCACACCTACTCCAACAAGACCACACCTCCCAACAGTGTCACACCCTGGGCCAACTGTATACAAACCATCACAGTAGCCAAGGTTGACCTTAAACTTCTGATCTTCCTGGCTTCACCTTCTGGGTGTTGAGATTACTGATGTGTGCCATGCCTCCTGGTTAATGTGGTTCCAGGATGTGGAACTCAGGGCTTTCTGCACGGTAGGCAAGCACTCTGCCCACTGAGCTATCCCTCAGCCCCGGTGTTCTCACTGGAAGAAAGTAGTTAGACGGGGACAGTAGGTATAGCTGTAGTGCCCCTGCACAGTGAAGTGTTACTGCTTAGCCACAGGGCAGAGCCAGGAGCCTGAGAGAGCAAGTTCAACAGCATGTGGGACCCACCCAGCAGGGCAGGGAGAAGAGATGGCCCAGGGTCACATTTCCCCACTTCTGCTGCACTTGAAACACGTCATGTTTGCTTGTTTGTTGTCCCCTCTCACCCCCCCATCCCAGTGTACATTGTGTGTCTTTACGAGTATGTTGTATGATGTATGTGTCTGTGTCTACATGTTGTATATTGTGGGTGTTTCTTATGTGTATGTGTGGTGTAGGTCCTGAGTGTGTGTACCTCTGGCTTCTCTGTTGGTCTGAGTCTATGTGTGTGGTGCCTGTGTGTGTGGGTTTCCTCACTCTGTGAATCAGTGTGTCTTTGTGAGCTGTGTGGTATATGGTCTAAATTTGATGTACGCTTTGTCCAAATACATCTCTGTGCATTTTTTTAGGGCACACGTGAATGCAAGTGTGTTGGGGGCATATGAGTCTGTGCATTAACTGAGGTTTAGAGGTAGCTAAGGTACCAGGGGCGATACAGGGGTATAATGCAGTCTCCAGGACTGTCCACACTCCTCAGGCTGGTCCAGAGATGGAGGCATACTCATGCTGTTTGAGAGTTAGGCCTGGGGACTGGGTGACACCTGACATGGTTTCTTCATCTTTCCATCTTTTAAAATACTTTTAGGCCCTCCTGGTTTCTGTCAACTGCGAGAGATCAGCTTGGAGGTGGGAGGGGAATCCAAGGAGGAAATATGGCAGGCCCTTAGTTTGGAAGAAGTGGAGACTACGCGGAGCCCCTAATCCCAAAGCCCGTGCACTCAAGCCGTTTTTGCTTCCGCTCTCCTCCACAGAGCCTGCTTGATATTTTCGTAGAAATGGAGAAGAGAATCCTCCTGGCGGAAAGTAACTTGGAAACCCTAAAGTCAATCTGTGTCCAGGTCAACAGGAGCCTTCTGGGGAAGATCGAGGATTATGAAAGGTCAAGCACAGGTAGCTGCTGGCTGTGAGGTCAACAAAAGGTCAACAGCTGCGAGTCGGCAAAGCCCTCGGAGAAGCAGCCGTGTCTGATCAAGTTTCTCTTTTTCAATTCAGAGAGAAGAATGAGCCTTGAAGGAAGGGAAGAGTTGTCAGTTGCGGTTTTGGATGGTAATGCATACAGACACACTCCTTAGATTCTGAGGAATCTGAGCTTGATTTCCGATTTCCTCTTGCCTTCTTCCCACAACCTTCTGCCACATCCTGATTAAGATGAAAGTTCGGTGGCCTCTTGTCACCTCTGCAGCGCTCTGAAAGCCCCATGGAAACATTTGAAGTGAACTCACAGTTACTCTGTAAGAGAGTCTTAACTCTGCTCTGGCCTTTGCTTTTGAAGAGAATTGTGGGGAGCGAGACTCAAATTATTTTCCTGAACATTCTTTTGTTTTGTTTTGTTTTGTTTTGTTTTGTTTTGTTTTGTTTTGTTTTGCTTTGCTTTGCTTTGCTTTGCTTTGCTTTGCTTTGCTTTGCTTTGCTTTGCTTTGCTTTGTTTTGTTTGTTTTGTTGAGACAGGGTCTTTCTACATAGTCCTGGTTATCTTGGAACTCTATTTAGACCAGGCTGGCCTTGAAATCACAGAAATCTACCTGCTTCGGTCTTAGTGTTAGGATCAACACCTGACTTTTTTCCAGAACATTCTTAATCAAGTTTCTTCAAGTTTCTCTGCTCTGTGAGAGGCCCCTCAGGTCCACACACACCTGAGTTCCTCCATTGTATGCCTACCTCATCCTGATATGTTGAAGCCAAGTTGCCTATCTCATCCCAGAAGGGAATTCATCCAGTCCTCTGTTTTCTTACCTAGGAAACTAGATAGAACAAACAGAAGGGTTCTTTCAATGTTTTGTTGTTTGAGACAGGGTGTCTCAGTTAGGGTTCTATTACTGTGAAGAGACACCATGACCACAGTAATTCTTAGAAAAGAAAACATTTAACTGAGGCTGGCTTACAGTTTCAGAGGTTCAGTCCATTATTGCCAAGGTGAGACATGGCAATGCAGGCAGACATGGTGCTGGATGTGGAGCTGAGAGTTCTACATCTTGATCCTAAGGCAGCAAGGAGACTGTGCTCTGTGCGTGGCCTGGGCATATATGAGGTCTCAAGGCCCACCTCCACAGTGTCACACTTCCTCCAACAAGGCCACACCTCCTAACAGTGCCACTCTTCATGGGTCACACATTCACACACATGAGTCTATGAGGGCCATACCGATTCAAAGCACTACACAGGGGCTCCCTAAGTAGGTGACTAGCCTGGAACTTGCTATGTGGAACAGATCCAACTCATAGAGATCCATCGGCTTCTGCCTTCCAAGTCTGGGGTTAAAGGTGTGTGCTACAACACCTGGCCCTTTCAATCTTTTATTTATTTTTAAAATTTTATTTATTTTTCAACTATGTGTATGTGTCAAACCATGTGTACATGAATGTAGGTACCCATGAAGGCTGAAAGAGGGCATCAGAACTCTTGAAACTGGAGTTACAGATGCTTGTGAGCATGTGTAACACCATGTGGGTGTTGAGAGCCAAATCCACACCCTCTGCAAGAGCAGCCAGTGCTCTTAACTACTGACCATCTCTCTAGTCCCCTCCAAATTTTTGATTAATTTAATGTTCTTTTTTTAATATTCTAATTATAAAAATTTTATATACTCATTTGGGGGCAATTTTTAAATTTAGAGGGAATTAAAGCACCATCACTACTCTGTAAATATTAATATTGGTAATATCTCTCTTATGTTTCCACTGTTGCATTTGCTGTGTAATATATCATGGATCACTCTCTTTATTTTAAGTTTATGTGTATGTATGTGTGACTGAGTGAGTTTATGCATGATGCACTTGTGTAGGAGCCTGAGTACATCAGAAGACAGCATCAGATCCCCGGAACTGGAGTTACAGATGGTTGTGAGCCACCATGTGGGTGTTGGGACTCTCTGGTCCTCTGCAAAAATGCTAAACTCTCAACAGCTGAGCCATCTCTCCAGCCCTAAGGAGCACCCTCCTTTAAAGACTGAGCCTGAGTAAGGGAGCCAGTTCTTTCTTTCATCCATGCATGCCTGAGCCCAGCTCTTTCCAAGTACCTTCGGTATGCTTGACTTAGTGACTCATCCGGAGCTTATGCTTTTATCAATAACCACCTAGCAAATGAGGCAATGTGCACATGTTTTTCAAGAGGCATGTTAAGTGCCCCTCCTACATGGTCGATATATATGAAATATGTTCAAGGCAGTTTCAATGTTTATTTTTAAAATTGCCTTAGGGGTCAGTAAAAAGTGCTTGCCATATGAAATGAGTTTGATCTCTGGAAACATGTAAAAGGGAGGGAGGGAGCCAATCTGCAGAGTCCTCTGTGACCTACACACACATGCCATAGCATGAGAACTCCTTACATCACCACACACAAGCACACACACGCACATGTAGGAACACATACACATGCATGTACACATACACTCAGTAACGCACACACTCAAAGTTCATACTCATGTATGTGCATGCGCTTGCATCCTGAAAAATATTTTAAGGTCTTTTTTTTTTTTTAACCAAAATATCTTTGCAAAAGCTTCTCATTCTGGATGGTTTTTTTTTGTTTTTGTTTTTTTTTTTTTTTTTTTTTGGTTGCTTGCAGAGGAGATGTGCTTCAAAATGCAGGAAATGTGGGACTCGCCAAGAGAACAAGACAGTGAGTCACAGGTAGGTAATCCCTCCCTGTCTCTTTGCATTGGAGATTCTGTTTCTTGGTTTTGTTGGTTCCTTTTCAGCTGCCAGATAAGCCAGTACGGGGTAGAGCCTTTTGGAAATTTTGAAAACTCTAGAGGGAAAAAAAAAAACCTATGGAAGAACCAGTTAAAGATAGCCTCTCCAGTTTTCTTCGTGTTAAATTATTTAACACTGCTTTGTTTGTAGTTTGAGACAGTGTCTCCTGTATCTCAGATTGGCTTTGAAATCACTATGCAGCTGAGGATAGCCCTGAACTCCTTGACTCCCCTTCCTTTACTTCCAGTGCTAGGATTATAGGCGTAGGCCATCACACTGGGCTGTAATTTGATTATAAGGCCAAAGGCTGAGGTACAGGGGTTCTTGAAGGGGAGAGGGTGTGTGTGGTTTCCTCGTTTTTCTAGGAGCTATGTTAGCTAAAAATGGGCATGCGGGGGGTGGGGTGGAAGCTTCAGGAGGAGCTTCTCGGCAGGTCTTCTCTTTTAGCCGACACCACGAAGAGCTTTCTCCTTTGTGTTAGGCAAGGCATAGGATCTCAGCATGTCTTAGTTTTTTTCTCAGTGAAGCATGTAGAGAGATTTCCTTCCTGGGCATAGCTTCCATTTATAATCTTTAGTAATTCACCAAATATGGTTCAGCCCACGAGCCTCCATGTGGCAGGAAGCACAGGAAATCCTACCCACTTTGAATAGAATCTGCACTAGGGTGGGCTCCTGAGGAGATTCTCAGGCATTTGATGGTCAGGAAATCAAAGATCATCGACTCCATGGGCTACTCTGAAGCATACTGGTATTCTATAGCAACGTCCTCTCCAAACAGAGACGATATCATGTTACTACTATCTTAGTAGCTGTTAGTGTTATAGTATCTGAATAAATTTACTTAATATAAGTTGGAAACTTAGGATAATAACATACTAAATATACTTTGTGCTTAATAAAGTACTATATGTCATATAAAACATTGAAAGGCAAAGGATTTGTACAATATGAAGGGAAACTCAAGTATGTTATAAAATATATTAAGCTACTAGAGATTAGGTCAGTTGCCCAGAGTCCTAAGGTTTCAAGCCATAGAAGCTGGCATTTGCCTTCCTAGTCTGAGGTCCTTTTCTTCAGGAGACAGCAGAGGCTTCCACCTAAATGCTGAAAATCTCATCCTGAAGCAGCCCTAAGAAAACAACCAGAATGGTATTTTATGTTTACTACATATTTTATGTATACCACACTGTAGCTGTCTTCAGACACACCAGAAAAGAGCATTGGATCCCATTACAGATGGTTGTGAGCCACCACGTGGTTGCTGGGAATTGAACTCAGGACCTCTGGAAGAGCAGTCAGTGATCTTAAACACCTCTCTATCTCCCGTCCTCTGGTTTTTACTGTCAGGATTTGGTAAACACAACTTGCCGAGCTCCTTGCTGCCCACCCACCATGGAGTTCTTTTGCACTGGCTTAAGGCATTAGCTTTAGCCACCCAGAGACTGCACTGTATCCTGCATGAAGGGCAGGCCCTCAACTGTTAGCCAAGCAACACAGATGAGCTGAGTAGACCACCAAAAGATTCCCAAGGTCATGGAGGGACATCCCAAGACATCACCCTTGAGTGAACTGAGAGTCATAAAACTCTAGTCCCTGTAGATGGCGCAGATGGCATCTGGCCTGAAGCTCTTCTGTATGGTCAGGGACACTGATAGGCTGTGATGACAGCCATAATGTACACTGAGGGAATTCAGCAGGCCCAGGCCTACGTACCGTGCAGCTCATGAGGAGCTATGCAATGGAAGGAGCCTGGCTTCCCTGTGGGGCTGAGCAGCAAGCCAGCCTCTTCCTGAGCGCTTGTTACATAGCCAGTATCTGAGCTGCAGCATCAGCTCCTGGATCGGGCTTTTGTTTTCCAGATTTCAGACAAAGTTTACCAAATGAAGAACAAACCTCGGGGATACTGTCTGATCTTCAACAATAATAATTTCAGCAAGGCTCGGGAAGACGTACCCAAACTCCGCAACATGAAGGACAGAAAAGGAACAGACTACGATAAAGGTATGGTGGGATCCAAAGGAGAAGGATGAGAAAATTTTATTCTTATGGACCCTTCTTATCCTATATTTTGAGAAAATAGATTTATAATTCAAGAAGATGTATCAAGCATTTTTTTCATTATTTTGTTTATTCACTTTACATCCCAATCACAGCCCCGCTACTGCCTCTCCTTCCAGTCCCACCCTCCTACATCTCTTCTATTCCCCCTCTCTTCCTCCCCTTCTTCTCAGAGAGGCCCTCCCTCATTTCCCCCACCTCCCAGTCCAGGGTACAACCCTGCCCTAGCACATCAGGTCTCATCAAGACTAAGCGCAGCCTCTCTCACTGAGGCCGAGTTATACTATATTGTGTAAATGTACCACAGTTTCTTTATCTGTTCTTCGGTTGAGGGACATCTGGGTTGATTCTAGTTTTTGGATATTATGACTACAGCTGCTATGAACATAGTTGAGCAAGTGTCCTTGTGGTATGGTAGAACATCCTTTGGGTATACGCCTAATAGTGGTATAGTTGGGTCTTCAGGTAAAACTATTCCCAATTATCTGAGAAACGACCAAGTTGATTTCCAAAGTGGTTGTACAAGTTTCCACTCCCACCAGCAGTGGAGGAGTGTTCCCCTCCTCCACATCTTTGCCATCAAGTGCTGGCAATTGAGTTTTTTATCTTAGCCATTCTGAAGGATATAGGATGGAATCTTAGGACTATTTTAATTTGCATTTCACTGATGACTAAGGATATTGAGCATTTCTTTAAGTACTTCTTGGCCATTAGAGATTCCTCTGTAGAGAATTCTCTGTTCATCTCTGTATCCCATTTTTTGATTGTGTTATTTGGTTTGTTGGTATTTAATCTTGAGTTCTTTATATATTTTGGATATTAGGCCTCTGTTGGATATAGGTCTGGTGAAGATCTCTCTAGTCTGTAGGCTGCCATTTTGTCCTATTGACAAATATTGCTTATTTGTCCTTTTGCCTTACAGAAGCTTTTGTTTCATGAGTCCCATTTACTAATTGCTGATCGTAGTCCCTGAACTGTTGGTGTTCTGCTCAGGAAGTTGTCTCCTGTACCAAAGCATAGAAGGCCATTCTCCACTTTCTCTTCTATTCGATTTAATAGAAGATCAGGTTTTATTGATGTATCTGGTTTTATGTTGAGGTCTTTAATCTACTTGGACTTGAGTTTTGTGTAGGCTGATAAATCTGGATCTATTTGCATTTTTCTACATGCAGATATCCAGTTAGACCAGCACCATTTGTTGAAGATGCTTTCTTTTTTCCATTGTATTTTTTCTTTGTCCAAAATCAAGTGTCTGTAAATATGTGACTTTATTTCCGGGTCTTCAATTCTATTACATTGTTCAATTAGTCTGTTTTTAATACCAATAGTATGTGATTTTTATGACTATTGCTCTGGAGTACAGCTTGAGGTCAGGGATGATGATTCTTCCAGCAGTTCTTTTATTGTTCAGGATTGTTTTGGCTGTCCTGAATTTTTTGTTTTTCCACATGAAGTTGATGATTTTTCCTCATGGTGTAAGAACTCAGCAAAATTACACCTTATACACAGCGCGTTCAGCAGGCAGCAATAAACATAAGAAGCCTACCGGGTTAAGTAGGTAATGCAGAAGACCCGCTCAGGTTCTGGTTCTTGCCTGCAGTGTTTTATCCATCTCTTGGCTGTGTTCTGGGAACTATTATAATTCATGTTTTCCTATCTTACTTTTCAGAGGCTCTGAGTGAGACCTTTAAGGATCTTCATTTTGAGATAGTGTCCTACAATGACTGCACAGCAAATGAGATCCATGAGGTTCTAGGATCCTACCAAAGAAAAGACCACAAGAACAAAGACTGCTTCATCTGCTGTATCCTATCCCACGGAGACAAGGGCGTCATCTATGGAACGGATGGGAAGGAAGCCTCCATCTATGAGCTGACGTCTTATTTCACTGGTTCAAAGTGCCCTTCCCTGGCTGGAAAACCCAAAATCTTTTTTATTCAGGCTTGTCAAGGAAATAACTTCCAGAAAGCAGTGCCTGATGAGACAGGCTTAGAACATAACAACAACAATTTAGAAGTGGATTCATCATCTCACAAGAACTATATTCCGGATGAAGCAGACTTTCTGCTGGGGATGGCTACCGTGAAAAACTGTGTTTCCTACCGAGATCCCTTGCAGGGAACCTGGTATATCCAGTCACTTTGCCAGAGCCTGAGGGAAAGATGTCCTCAGTGAGTTTGGCCTACTGGGTCCTTCACAGGGTTATGCTACCTTTCTCATTGCTATAGTTAGAGCCCATTAGAGGTGCTTTATGGCCAAGATAATATATACTAAGCAGAGAGGTAGCCATCGGTATGTTTCATCTCTGAGTCTCTAGCTGTAGCTCACATAGTTGTATTTCTCAGGTCAGTTACAAAGTGGGAGAGATGGCACGTATGGCTCTTCTTCGTTCATAGATGGGAAAATGAACATGTTTACTGAGGAGTTTCCATTATTCAGCAACCAGGGCACCACAGAGCCAGAGAGGTTGCTAATGCCACACAGTCCAGCCCTGTCTTTGTTGATTGAGGCAACATCCTTTGGGGAGTCTTCCCAGATGGAAGCAGTCTGCTATGTTTAACGTACCTCACCTTTGTCAGAACTGCTATTTTAGGGCTGTCAAGATGGCTCACTGGGTAAAGGCTTCCAAGTCTGATAACATGAGTTAGAGCCCCAGGGACCTGTACAGTAGAGAAGACCAGCTCCTTCAAACTGTCTATGACCACCATCTGGGTACCATGTCACGTGCCCACAGAAATAAGTAAACATAACTTTTAAAAACTAGGAAAGAAATCCTCTAATTGCTATCTAGCCTTGAATCTTCATAGCAAACTGGAACAGTACTGAAGAGGAGGGGACCTCTATGTTTCTACCAATTTGACCTGCTAAGAAGCCACAAGTGTGGGATGACAGCCCTGTGGCATATGGTTCATCTTCAGTTAAATTAGGGCTCCATACTTCAGATTCCCGCCACATAGACCCATCTGATAGCTGAACAATGAGGAGCCCTTCTACAGAACCCTTTTACATCTTTGTCTCATTGTTTTGAGTGTATGAAGAGTGAGAATTTCCCATGGTACGTGGAGAGTAGACCGTAACACCACTGCAGTACTTTCATTTGGTAGCACAGACCCTGAGTCCTACAGGATCTGTGTCAGCTATGCAGAGAGATGAAGAGGCTGTTCCACAGGATTTCTGGCGTCAGAGGTGGGGAGGGAGCGACAGGAAATGCCTGGCCTTTACCTGCCTACATTTTGGTAGAAATCTGTAGGTGATCCTGTAGGAGCATTGCTGATTTAGGCCAAGGGTACTGGACGACAAGGAGAGGCATTTGTGAGGTTCAAATGGCAACATGGGAAACATGGAGGAGCACACAGATAAGAGGAAAGGAAAGCAAGTCTGATAGGAATTCTGGGGTTTCTTGTAACCAGCAGAGATTTCAAGTGCACAAAAGGTAATTCTGTGTGCTCTGGGAAAACTGAGTTGCCAGAAAAGCTGTGAGAACAGCTTGATTCAGTGACTTTCAACTTCAAATCCCTGATGCTTTCACTGAGAGACAGAACTAGAGAACCTACCTCAGTCACAGCCAGTGAGACAGTGGGCACTCCCAGTGAGAGAGTGGGCACAACCATGTGACAGTGGGCACAGCCAGTGAGATGGTGGGCACTGGCAGTGAGACAGTGGGCACTGGCAGTGAGACAGTGGGCACAGCCAGTGAGACAGTGGGCACTGGCAGTGAGAGAGTGAGCACAACCATGTGACAGTGGGCACAGCCAGAGAGACGGTGGGCACAGCCAGTGAGACAGTGGGCACTGGCAGTGAGACAGTGGGCACAGCCAGTGAGACAGTGGGCACTGCCTTGCCCCATAGGTGCTTTATGCTACCTTGTTTTTCAGAGGCGACGATATTCTCAGCATCCTGACTTGCGTGAACTATGACGTGAGCACTAAAGACGACAGGAGGAACAAGGGGAAGCAGATGCCACAGCCTACCTTCACACTACGGAAGAAGCTCTTCTTCCCTCCTAACTGATGTGTGTTCTCCACAGTTCACATGGGTTATCTGTGCACTTTTATGTGGAGAAGTGAGTCTAATTTATTTTTTTTATGATTTCTTTTGTTTTTGAGTTTACACTTATATCATTTCCCTGTTTCCTCCCTTTAAATCCTATGTAATTTTGCAATTTCAAATACACGACCTCTTCTGTCATTGTTGTACATGCACATACTCTTCTAAATATAACCTACCCGGTCTGTATACTGTCCCTTGGATGTACATTTTGTTTTGTTTTTTAAAATGTGGTGGCCTCTGGTAGGCAATCACACTCAAGGCAGGCCCCTCTCCCTAGAATAATTGGGCAACAAAAATTGGATTCCATGGGTTCACCTTTAATCCCAGCACTCTGGAGGCAGAGGCAGGAGGATCTCTGAGTTCAAAGCCAGCTGCTCTCTACAGAGCAAGTTCTGAGATAGCCAGGGCTACACAGAGAAAGCTTGTCTTGAAAAAACAAAAAAGAAAACTTGAAGATTCGTTAGTAAGAAAGCAAGACTAGAACGTGGAGCTGGGACAAGTTAACAGAGGGGTGAATGACCAGAGCATGGACCTGAGGCAAGTCGGCAGAGGGGGGTGAATATCACTCACTGCATAAAATTCTCAGGTAATAAAAATATTGAACTTTTTTCTGTGCAGTATGTAATTCTTCCAGGTTAGTTTTCATTAGTCTCAGGATATTTCATGATCAGTTGAAAGTCCTTCAGAGTGAGAGCTGTTGGGAAATGTGGGTGAGAATAAAAAGAAAAAGGTCCCTTTGTTTTTGGAAGGAGTAACTGTAAAAACACTTCCGTGGCTAAGTGCAGTTAAGGATTGACCTTGACCAGGATGAGGAGGTGTCTCAGTGGTTAAAGAACTTGCCAAGCTAACTGGAGGGCCTGAGTTCAGATCCCTGGAACTGATGTAAATGCCTATGGGCATGTTGTCCCTCCTATAATTGCTGTGCTTGGAGGGTGGGGACAAGACCCCTGGAGCAAGCTGTGTAGCCAGACCAGTGGTATCAGAGGACTGTACGTCCAATTGAGAGACCCTGCCTCCGTGATCTTGGTGGAGAATGTTTGAGGAAGACTACATGCATGTGCCTTCCAAAGCATGTGTGCCCTCACACATGTATTTATCTGTGTGTGAGCATGTATGCAAGCACTCCTTACATGCATACACATGAGCAAAAGTTAAACTTGTCAATGTTAGCATTGCTGTTATATCTTCAATAAATGGGGGAGGGGCTGGTGAGATGGCTCACTGGGTAAGGGGGCTTACTGCAAAGACTGGTAACAAGGTTTGATCCCTGGGACCAAAATGATAACAGGAAAGAATTGACTCCCATAAGTTATCCTCTGACCTCCAAAGCACACTCTCACATGCACACAACACATGACTGGAGAAGTAGATATGGACAAATTTTAAGGAAAACTGAGGCCAGTTGTGGTAGACCATGCTGAGCACTTGGGATGTAGAGGCAGGAGGATCTGGAGTCTAGGGTCATCCTCTGCTACATAACGAGTTTGAGGCCAGCCTGGGCTACATTTGACCCTGTTTTTCCCCCTTTTAAAAACAAAACAAAAAAAGGAGTAAACATTATTTTTTTGTTAGTTTTTAGGTTTTTAATTAATGTACTTCTAGTTAATGGTCCATCAGAAAGTTCTATTTTTTTCTGGAAGTCTTTATAAAAGAAGGTTTTATTTATGTTTTATAGGGTAATAACATTAAAACAAAACTCATTTTTTAAAAATGTATTTTATTATGAAAAACCTCATAAATATACAAAATGTAAAGAAAGCAATGGCAACATGGGGAAGCCCCATGCTTCCATCCCCCAGCTCCAGCAGCTGTCCCATGCTCTGTCCTCACTGGCTGGGTCCCTGCCTCGCTTGCTCGCTCACTTGCTCACTCACGTGTGCTGGCTTGGGTCCCATTGAAGTGGAATATTCTTACATCTGAATAGTTTAGAGACCCAAGTGTCCCTAGGATGAGGTATGTTTTAGATAGCTAAGGCATTTTTAAACATTAAATACCAGTCAGTGTCGATATTCAAAATCTCCCTATCTTCTTGCATTTTTACAGTCTGTTTAAATCAGGATCTAGCAGGATCTCAGTCTTGAATTTTGTTTGTTTTTCAAATTCCATATTAATGTATAGATTTTTCTATGTTTTCATATAACTTTTTTTAGAAAACTGAGTTGTTCTACACATTGCTCTTCAGTATATATTTTAATGAGTCTGTACCTATAAACTTTTATATCCCGTTCCCTCCTAAATAAACTGTCAGTGAGAAGAAAAAGCTAGTTAAAAAAAAAAATCAAATAGACTTACCTTACTGTTTCTAGGGCATCATTTTGTTTGCTTTTGTTTTGTTTGTTTTTGTTCTATTTTACAACTAGCATGTTCACACGTGGGGAACACGCAGCTTCTAGTATTGGCTTCCAACACTGTTTAACATTTCTTGCCAACACTTAACAGGGGCACTTACACATAAAAGCCAGAATTTTTTTTTTTATTTTAATCATAATGACCCCATGTGCCCAAATGTCAGGCAGTCAATGAGTCTAAGAAGTTCATGATCAGATAAGGGTGTGGCTCTGAGTTTACCAACCCCCTGTAGCATGCTGCCTCTGTGACTGGTTCTCCTGTGCCCACCTCAGTTCTATGGATATGTTGCCTGCCCTGTGGGCATTTGAATTCTCGGTGGTCAGAGACAGGGTAAATCTTCAGTTACTCTTCCCAGGTCACTGGGCTAAGGAGTGTGATATGGGAGGGAATAAAGATTTTGGAATTAAATCAATGAATTGTCTTGCTTGCTGTCTACCCTCGGGGGACAAAAGTCACACCCCCAAATGCAGGCACCACCCAAAAAGAAGGGCCTTCAGATCAGTCTCATGTAAAAAGCAGACAAGGACACAGCGCACACCGCACAGAAGTTCGACTCCAGTACAGAGGGCATCAGTTCTCAACGGAGAGCCACAATATAATTGGGGTAAGAAGTCAAACATGTGTAACCATTCTGAAGAAAGCAAATTGTGAGAAAAGACAAAAGTAGCATCAGAACAACTCAAGAACTCAACCTTGCCCGCGCATCTCTCCAGAAAAGTCTCTCGAGAGTCCAAAGCTTCCCAGGGCAGTGTTGCTCAGTCACGGGAGCAGTTTGTTACCTATGACGCGTGTTTCTTGTTGCTGCTGAGTTCAGGAACGTCAGGCTCATACACAATGGGGCTGGCCAAGGACTTCTCAGATCTTTCTTCAGAAGTTTCCTCATTTGTGGCTGTGGTTAGGATCTTCTGCCTGTAAAAGGAATGACGGGTCACTATATCACGAAGCCTCAAAGGATAGAGGGATGGAGGTGTTTGCTGGTGGGTAGGAGAACTTTCTTCCTGCCTGAGGAAGCAGCCTCTCTCATCATAGTAATTGGTTTAAATTTGGTGAAATGTGGTGTTTGGGAGATCATATTCCTAATGGATATTGATGTGCTAGGTGACCTATCTTCTAGATGAGTGGTTTAAGAAGCCTCTTCAGGGAATGGTGGTTGTGATTGGCAACTAGTCTCTGATTGGCAACTAGTCTCAACAGGAGCTAGAATCAGAGCGCTAAAACCCACTGAACTCTGAGAAACAGTCCTCAGTCATGGGCCTGAGCAGCTCAGAAACCCACTGACAATTTTCCTGTTTTACACAAAAATAAGCACGTGGGAGAAAAAGCTAAATACATAGTCTGCCTCAGATGAAAAGTCTACCTCCATAGTGTGTGTCCAGGTCCAGAAATTTACCTCCTTCCGAAGATCAGGACAGTGCAAGGTGTTCCTGGTTTGTCCTGACCTATCAGTCACTTGAACACCCTCCCACTCTCAAAAGCAACTCAGCCAAAGCCCCCTGAGCAAAGGACCCATACCTGAGGCAGTTATTTTCTTCAGTCAGGATCTGTATGGTGTACTTATATTTGTCTTCAGCTTCGGCAAGCTTCGTCTGAAACAATTTCTCTAGATTTCCTGCTATAGCTTTCTAGAAAATAAATTTGAATAGCTGTCTTCCCCAGAGCCCTTGGGACATAGCTCCTGGGCAGAACAGCACAGTTCCCCAGCTTCCTCTCCAGCCCGGTTCTCAGTCTAACCAGGACTTGCCTCTCTCTGGAGTTCTATCTGGCACTGGTAAAGGTTTGTGTTCAGGGTCTCCAGAACAATAGCTTGTGTCCGCAACTCAGCTTCCAAGATCTGCACAAGAGGAAACTGCCTCAGGACGTCATGCTGGTGTAATGTCCCCAAGAAAGAACTCGGGAATACTCCCTTCTCCAGGGCATTTGGAACACAACGCACTCTGACAACTTCAGGCGTGTTCTCTGTACCACTTACTGCCAACCAGTCACCATGCCGCCATTTCTACCTTCTCTCCCTCCCCCTCCCGTGTCCTACTCTTCTGACTCCCAGCCACTGCTGCTGAAGCAGCCTTCCTCAGTCACCGTGGTCATCAGCCACTCATCCACTGCATTGTCTTTTTTTTTTTAAGGTTTATTTTTTAAGATATAGCATTTTATGACTTTCTGAGAATTTCTTACATGAATACGATGCATTTGATCATATTTTACTCCCACTTTCTCCTAACTAGATCCACCCTCCACCTCTTCCCAACTTTGTGTCCTTAAAAAATTTAATATTTAATTTTTAGTGTGTGTGTAGGGGTGCGCATGTGTTCACATGTGCAGGTACACATGTGACTGTAGGTGTCTGTAGTAGCCAGAAGAAAGCATCAGGTCTTCTGGCACTGGAGCCACTAGGCAGTTGTGAGTCACCTGATTTGGATGCTAGGTCCTAAGCTCTGTTCCTCTGGAAGAACAGCAAATGCTCTTAGCTGCTGGGACACCTCTACAACCCCATTCTGCATGTTCTTTATTACAACACCTCTTCCTAGTGACTCCAACTCTGTGATATTCTGAAAAAGATGAAACACTAGAGGCTGTAAATAGGTTTGTGGGTTCTGTGGTTAGGGAGAAAATGGAAGGGAGGATGTTGGGAACAAGTGTTTTTAGATCAGGAAACTATTTTGTTTGACCCAGTAATGGTGGATACCTGACATGATATATTAACCAAAACCCATAGCATGTATACCGTAAAAGTGATCCCTGGTGTAAACTGGGGATCTCAGTTAGCAACAGTATGCTGATACCGACTGCTCGGTAACTAGTACGTCATCTAGTGCAAGCTGCTAGCAGGGGAGCATGGAGAGTACTGAGAAAGATTACATGGGAACGTTCAAGATGGATGACTGAGTGGAAATTTCTGGTTTCTTTGGAGACTCAGTTTTTTTTCTGGTAACTGAGATGATATTTAGCTGAGGCAGGCACCTGGTGTTTTTCTGGAAGCTGCCTGGAAAAAGGGCATGTGATGTTTTGCTGGAGTGGACACTTGAGACAACATGTGATGTTTGGAAAGGGTATAAATATAATCCAACAGACAGTGGACGATGCTGTATATGTAGTTTGAGTTCGCCTTGCCACTCTTTGCTGATCTTCACTGGGCTTTGCTGGCACTGGTCTTCATGCACAACACTGTGGCGTTGGTCCACCTTGCCTTCTTCACTGGTCATCATCTGCTGTGACTTCATAGAGAGAAATGCACCAAAGAACTTCTGGTGATGTTCCAGAGGTTTCTTGCTGCTTCCATGGACTCAAGCCAATTGGCAAAGCCTCGAGGTTTCTTCTTGGTCAAATTGCCATTGCTGATTTATGAATGGTGTTTGTGAGTGGATCAGGCTGCCGCTGTTGCTGAGTCATGTGACCTGAACTGCTGTTATTATGACCATGAAGATTGGAATTGCCCCAAAGAACTATTTCTAAACAGGTTCACACCTTCCTTTGCCCTATAAACTTTTTTCCCCACTACCTCTGGTGGGTGGTGGGCTAGAAGGGAGGCTAAAGCATTTAAGAACCTTAATTAAAGTAGGGTTTGAAAAATCTAAGCACACAGATGACCAACTGAACCTCATTTTTCTGCAAACCTAAATCTGCTCTAACAGGCAGTCCACTGAAATTACTTAGAAACACATTACTAAGGAAAGCAGTGCCAAAGAGCCAAGAAAGCAACGTGCTTTGGAGTTGATACGGGTATTAGTGTGGCTAGAACGCAGAAAGCCAGCAATATGCCAAGGTGCAGGCATGCAGTCAGTCATCCTGGAGGTCATGGTGAGCTGAGAACAGCAGGGGCCACTCAACAGTTTTAGGGGCAGATGAGTTTTTCTACTGACACCCTGTTGTCTTCATCTTCTTGCTCCATGGAGCATGGACTGAGGGATGGGACATGGCTGAAGAGAGGGTGCGTCTGTAGCTAAGCTGAGGAGTAATAGGGTGGCTGAGGGTGGCTGAGCTGCCATGAGCTGGAAGGAGGAGACTAGAGTCTGGAGCTCAGAGGTGAGGTCAGGCTGAGGCACTGACCCATTAGCAACACAGAGTGGATGGTTAAGTTGATGGGAACCATGGGGCCACCTAGTGAGAAGAAAGGTAAAATAAAGCATTCCAGGCTCAGCAACTCGGGGACAAGAAGGACATATCAAGAAGATGGAGGGGCAGCCAGCCAAGTAATGGAAGCACCAGATGCCCAGGGAAGGAATGACCGGTAGCATCTGAAGCTTGGCTCATCCTAGGTGAGCAAGGCAGTGCAAGCTTTGGATTTAGTGATTTCGGAGTTACTGGTAATTTTAGCAAGACAGTCTCAGACAGTGAATGGAAACAGATGCTGGGCTGAGCTATGGAGGGGAACATGTCCTAATGGTAGGCTGTCTCCCACATTCCAGCTCATCAGACCTTCCTCCACCTTGTTGACAGTCCTCACCTCAGGTGACATTCCTCTCCTCAGATGCTTCCGGTGGCTCTCACAGTCTAACCCAGATTCCTTAATGTGGTGGCCAGACTACTGAACTACCCTGTGCTGTTTCCTGTGGGGCTGTGTAAGTTATTTCTGGCTTGCCGTGAGAACTGTCTCAAGGATCACAGAAGACAATGCTCCTGACACTGTGCTCCTGTCTCTCTGCCTGTCCTGCCGCTTTCTGTGCACACCAGCTCCTTTCATTATGTTGACTTGGAACTCTCTCTCTCTGCCTTGTCCACATTCTGAAATTCAGAAACACCTATGTGGTATCCACATACCACATGCCACACGGTAACCCTTGCTGACCTGATGCAGATGTGCACCCACCCCCAACACAGCTCATGCTTCTTTCCTCTGAAGAAATGATATCACACTTATATTTTATCATAAACATATCTTTTTCTGCCTGTATGGTTGTACATGCCTCTAATCCAAGCACTTGGGAGGCAGAGGCAAATGCTCTGTGTGCATTAGATACCAACCTGGTCTACACAACAGGTTCCAGTCAGCCAGGAATACACCAAGACCCTTTCTTAAACACAACTAAAACAAAAAACAAACGAACCAAGAAGATTCACCACACATCTCTCTTCCACTTTGTCATCTTCATAGTACACTGAGGAACACCTAGAGTTACTGTGTGCATTTTGTTAGGCACTGATAAGGCTAAAGATATCAACCAGATCGGTCTCTTTCCCCAGGTTTCAGCCCACTTAGTCCCTCATCTTCTCAGACCCTAGAGAAATCCCCACATAGCACACATCCTCCATGATTCGTGAGCTGGACATTTAACATCACTGAGTACAACTGCATTAAGCTCAGCACTGTTCCAGGCTGAGCTTATGTTCTTACACTCACGTATCCATTCAAGGATCAACTGGTGTTTGTTTAAAGCCTAGAGTACACCAGGTACTGTTTTAGGAAATAAGAATTAATGGTGAAGAAAACATACAGAAAGGCCTTCCTTCACTGAATTTATCTGCTTGGATGATTAAATTAATGTAGAAAAGCAAAACAGAGAAAGAAAAGTGTCGGAGCAGAGAGTTGAGCCTTTAAATAGAATGACTCCCCGGAGGCTACCATTTGAATGAAGACCAGAAGATGGGAAAAATGTTTGTCATGGAGAACTCGGGGAAAGAGATGTCTAGGTAGAGACCGTCAAATGCAAAGACCTTCAAGGTAGGGCACTCTATCCCTTTAAAGAACCAACAAGAAGTCCAGAGGCCTTTGGAGAGGAGTTGGGAGAGAGAAAGGAGCAGGTAGAACAAGCCCTCAGACAACACAGGGCTGAGACTGATTCAGTCCCACCAGCCAGGCTGGAGCAAACTGATGCAGAGAGGTCTGGAGGACTTTCAAAAGGGGTGACTCTACACC
Source organism: Grammomys surdaster (assembly GCF_004785775.1). Classification (NCBI taxonomy): domain Eukaryota; kingdom Metazoa; phylum Chordata; class Mammalia; order Rodentia; family Muridae; genus Grammomys; species Grammomys surdaster. The sequence continues at coordinate 12,634,616 of NW_021604613.1, forward strand.
AAGCTTTAATTCCAACTAGCAAGATTCAAAAGGATCACACTGCTTCCAAACCACTTAACTGCATCCCAGAATAAAGTCTGTGAGCAGGTAAAGGAATATAAAAACATTCAGTACTCAACAAGCTAAGCTTCACAATGACTAGTACCTACTGAAAATTCAGCAGATTTGCAAACAAAAGAAGCCAGGCAGAAACAGACTCAGAAATTATACCTATGATAGAATTAGTAGAGAAGTTCAGCAGAACTGTTTCCAGAATAGGACTCTCTGGTTCAGAGGCCATGTTGTCTACCTTGTAGGATATTGCAGTGTGTTTGCCAGCACTCTAAGATATGATTTCTTCTTGATGTTTGTGCAGTGACTAGTCTTTTTCTTAGACATGTCTATTCTGGATACAAATTAAATTTATCAGTGAAAAGGGAAACAAACGTTTTGTTTTGTTTTTTCGAGACAGGGTCTTTCTGTATAGCCTTGGCTGTCCTGGAACTCACTCTGTAGACCAGGCTGGCCTGGAACTCAGAAATCCGCCTGCCTCTGCCTCCCAAGTGCTGGGATTAAAGGTATGCACCACCACTGCCTGGCGAAACAAAAGTTTCTTTTGTTTAACAGATTTTTTTTATCCGCCTTCACACATGACCTTGTGTGTCTTAGCAAGAAGGAGCCCAGCAGAAACCAACATGTGTAAGGTACACACAAGAGAGGCTTAGAGACATTAGGAAGATTGACAGCTCAGAGGGAAGAACATGATTGTTGTGGTTTGAATAGGTATGACCCCATAGATTCATGTGTTTGAATCGGTCATAGGGAATGGCAATATTAGGAGATATGACCTTGTTGAAGGAAGAATGCCACTGTTGGGGCAGGCTTTGAGGTCTTATGTCCACTGTGATACGCGGTCTCCTGGGGATCAAGATGTAGAACTCTCAGGTTCTTCTCCAGCACTATGTGTACCTGCATGCTGCCATGCTTCCTACCATGATGATAATGGACCAAACCTCTGAACTTGTAAGCCAGCCCCAATGAAATATTGTCCCTTATAAGAGTTGTCTTGGTTATGGTGTCTCTTCACAGCAATACAATGCTAAGACAATGATGTTCTGTGTTTTAAGCCCCACTCCACATAGCTGTTATTCAACACTGATGACCATGTAGCCTTTGCTGGTCTCCTTGTTCACAGCTGGCTCTGAGAAAGGCTGCATTTGCTTCCTATAGAGTCCAAAATTCATTTTGACTTACAGAGTTCAACACTTAGGTTTGGGTGCTCCAATAATTGTACTGGCTTGGTTAAATTCATTTCATTTCCCCAGGTGTGTATAGCTTGGAAGGCACAGGTTCATAAAGCTGAATGGGAACACTTACCTCTTTGGATTTTCTTAGCTCCTGCATCTGCAGGAGATCTTCATTATGTTGTCTTATGAGCGCCTAAAAACAATTGTATTTGGAAAGGTTAGCACCACGGTCTGGATATTCTTTTAGAGAATTAAGAAGCCACCGGAGGATTCAGGAATACAACACTTACTGAAGTTCAGCATTATCAACTGGTGGGTATGACAAGCTCTAAGATTCACACAGAAATGTAAAGTTAAGATCATCCCAGAATACAATACCAAAGCTAACAAATAAAATAACAAGAGGAAAAACAAAACAAAAGACCAGTAGCAAAGTCAGACTGTCTGCTTGTACTAACTGGCTTTATGTGGTGGTATCAAGACAGTGTGGTGTTGCCTTGGGTGTAGAGAGACAGTTAAGCAGAATGGGAAGAGAATCTTGCCCTTTACTCAAAAACATCAATACAACTCATCAAGGGAGAAAAATTTCTTTTTTCAGAAAGGATGATGGAATAATTGTCTATCAGTATAGAAAAATTTCCTACGACTTCTGCTTCACTCTATACACAAAAAATATTCAATATGGACCATAGACTCAGAAATGCTGAGATCATAAAGTTTCTAAATATACACACACATATATACATACATACATACACACACACACACACACACACACATACACACACACACACATATATATATATTCTCCATGACTTTATGATAGGCAGTAGTGTTATGGGGAAGGCAGAAAGAGCTTTTAATTCTAAAAAGAAAAGAGTGATAAGCTGCCTTTCATCAAAATTAGAAATTCCTATACATTAAAAGATGTTTGCAAAATGAGAATGCAAACCCCCAGTAGAAGTTTTAATTGCAACATATATTCAAAATATTTGTATTATCCATATTTTTTAAGGACTAGAAGAGTTGAACAGGCACATCAAAGAAGGTAGTAATCTATCAATGCCAATGCCTCCCCCAACATTTTAGAAAAACTGACCGTGTTTAGTCATCAGAAAGACTTAAAAAAAAAGGTGACTATCACTTCATATTCATCCCCACTATAATAGCCATAATTAAAGACTGGGTGGTCTAAGTGTGCAGGATTTGGTGCAGTCAGAATTCACATATTTAAGATGTCAGAGTAAAACATTTCTACTTTTGAAACCACAGATTTCCTACATGTACCCTGGAGCTTTAGTAATACACTCCAAGGAAAGTAAGAGAGCATATTTATGAATCATTTGTACAAGAGTGTCCATAGAAGCTTTGTTTAAAATCCAACAAGTGAAATTAATCCAAATATTATGAGCCAGTAAAGCAAGCACATTGTATTGACATTTCTACACAGCAACACTGCTGAGCACAGCTGGACATGGGCTCCTGCTCAGAATCCTAGTGCTAGCAGCCCAAGGCAAGGTGGTCAGGGTCATCCTGGGTTGCACATCAGCTGGAGTCCAGCTTGGGCTACAGAGGGAGATCTGTCTCAAACCACTTTTACAAAAGGAATTTATGAATGTGAAAAGCAAATAAGAAAATTTTATCGGTTATTTTTAGGAGAAAACAATACATTAGACGTCAGAGATTCTACGTCCACATTACGTTTTAAAACCTGAAAATCGAGCAATGCTGCTTTTTGGCTAGTTTGAACTTGGTGGGCCAGAGGTGACAGTGGAATGTGTCCACTGTTTCTCCTCCTCCTCAACTGGTTCTGCGCAGATGTGGGCCCTGCTCTGGCCTGGTCTTGCTGTTCCTGTGATGTCCTTCCAAGGGTAGGCGGGGTCTGAGGCTGGAGGTAGGGGATGATATCTGAGCACTCACTAGTCCACCTCAGAGGTACAGGAATCCCACCGTCCTCCTGTGAGCTCCCCTTGGCCACCAGAGCTTTCTGTTGGATGGAGATGATGGTGGAAGGATCGAGAAGGGTGAAGAAGTGGGGGTGCGGGGTGGAGGGTGCGGTGGGGCAAAGATGTAGGTGATTCAGTCTGGGTCCAGACAGGGAGCCTGGAGAGAGTGCTGCTTACAGTTCCAACAGACACGATGAGTCAGAAAATGATCTGGACAGAAGCAGGGGCTTTCCACAAAGCACCCTGACACATCAGGAAGTGAGGTTTGTTGAGAAAAGGAACAGGACTGCTGCCAAGAGAAAGCCCTAAGCAGAATTTCATCAACTGTGATAAGGTTGGAAGTGCTGAGACTTGTAAAAGATCATTACTGAAGAGGTCAGCAGAGAGAGTGCCCAGGAAATACATATTTGCGGTTTTTGAGACAAAATCTCTCTCCATAGCCCTAGCTATCTTAGAACTCACCCTGTAGACCAGGCTGGCCTCAAACTCAGAAGGAGCCTCCTGCCTCTGCCTTTCTAGTGCTGGGATTAAAGGTGTGCACCCCCATACTTGGCTCGATATTAATAAATATTAAAAATAAATCTCACTAAGAAAAATCAGCAAAGAAACCAGAGAAGAGTGTCTGCATGGAAAGGCAAGAGGGAAATATCAAGTGTGAGAAAGTCAGCTGAGGGAGGGGAGCAGAAAGGAGGAAAATGAACAATGCAACCAAGTTAGGGAGGAAAGCCAGAGTGGGAGATTTAAGGTATGGCTGGAAAACACAAAAGCTAAACCCAGCTTCAAAGACTGACACGGAAAACCCATTGAAGGTTCACAGGTCTCCATGTGGAACCCTGGTCCCCAGCTAGCCTGTTATGGAGTCTGAGATTCCTGTAAACAGACCACAGACTCAATCTAGACTATAGTTAGTTAAATGTATTGATCCTGTTAGTGTGACAACACTCTCTGAGGCAAACTTGAGGTTGCTATGTGAAGAGGACAGAGGGAAGGGTTTTTAAAGGTTAAAAACCAGAAGACCTCGAGTATCTGCATAAGCCAATCAAGAGTGGTTCAGCTCTGCCAAGTGTAGGTAGTCCAGGTGACCTGGAAATGGTCCTTGGATGTCTGCATACACAGGTTACTGAAGCTGAAGGGCAGTGATAGTCACGGCTGCACATTCTGGGTGGGGGCCACTGAGTCACTTACTCTCAGGAACTGGAGTCACACAAAATGCCTGTGGGTACCAAGATGGCTGCCTAGCACAAAATGGAGTTTCTTTACCCTGTCACAACTCAGTTCCACAGAAGCCCATCCTATGGTCCCTCCCAAAGAAGTCTGTCAGAAAGAGGAATAACCAACTCATTTTCTCTGGTGGCTCTGAAGGACAAAGTGACTTTTGCCTTGGTGAGCGGAGTTCAGAGACAAAGATGGCACTCCTTTACCTGGAGCTACTTAAACTTAACAATTAGAATTAAAAAAAAAAAAAAGAAAACTGTTCAACCTTGTGAGGATTGATGAGCACCATCTTTTATCCTGGTACCTGCAGTGTCCTTAGATGTTTGCTGAGGCGGGTGCTTTCTATGTTTGGTTTTTATAAATTTTTGAAGGTTTATTGGGAACATTGCAAGGATGCCTAGCAACTGTGTTTGTGTTTATTTTGTAATAAGTTATGCTATCAGAACATCGGAGCCAACTGTTTTTTTTTTTTTTTAACAAAACAAAAACTACTGATAAACTGAGTCTATGGTGGTAGAAAGCAGAAGAGTGGTTGTCTGGGGACAGGTGAGAGGAGATGGGACTGAAGGAAGAGGAATTAGCATGATGGTTAGAAATGTACACAGAAGCGAAATATTAAAAACATCGACAATATTGCACAACTCTCCATTTGCATGAAAGGATGGATCGATCTAAGAAAGCATATCGCTTGTGTATTTGGGTGATGCCTAAGACCTGATCCTAGAGTGACCCTCTCTTCTGCTAGGGAAGTATGGGGCTGACAGCCCCATGGTGACAGCCTTACAGAGATTCTGCCTCTCTAACATGACCATGTTGGCTGCCAGCAAACCTTTGGTGCATCTAAAGCTCAGAGATCAGCAACTGTAAACTGGTGGGGGGTTGGAATGCTAACACGTTCTGCTTAGTCAGTGTCTAACTGTTTGGAAACATCTTGTCTATGATATTCTTATTGGCGAGGAGGTACATGGATCTTGCCTTACCTTAGCTTTTAGAGAGTCATTCTGATTTAGAAGGAGTGGTACATGACCAAACTGACTTGACTAATTGACACCAGTGCCTTTTCCTTCATTTATAGAAAAGACTGGAGGTTGGGGGTGGTATTCAGAGGGGCCATGTTGGCAAACCATGAGACTCTATAGGTTTTGCACAATTAATGTACTGCTATTTCTGATTCATTACAACTTTCATTCCAAAAATTCTGCAGCAAGACTGCCTAGCTATAAAGGACTCCAAGACAATCATTCTCCAACTTGGCTTCAGCTGTCAACTTGACACAGCCCAGAGTTACTTCTTGAGTGTGGGCATGCCTATGGGGCATTTTCTTGACAGCCAATTGATGTGGGATGGCTCAGCCTACTGTGGGTGGAACCATCCCTAGGCAGGTGGTCCTGGCCAGTGTAAGAAAGGCAGCTGAACCAGAATGAGCAAGCTAGAAAGCAGTGTTCCTCTGTGGTTTCTGTTTCAAGTCCCTCCTGCTTTACTTTCCTGCATTGGAAGCGGAGGATGAATAGTCCCCCCGCCCAAGATGAAATAAATCCTTTTCCTTCAATTTGCTTTTGGGCATGGTTTATCACAGCAATCAAGCGTAAACTAGAATAGTCATTCTTTTTGCATATATTTCCAGGAAAGTTGAACAAAGAGGAGAGTATGTCTACTGAGACAAGAAAAGTACCAGAGTACCGTAGGCCCACCAGGCTCAGCTGGTCCGCCAAGACCACTTTCAACTAGCTCCAGTTACCTCTTTCTCTCGAGTGAAATTGTCAAAAATAGCAGTGAAGGACTCGTTCATTTTCTTCTTTTCTTCTTCTGACTCTAACTCAAACTTTTTTGTTATCCTATGTTCTGTGGAGGTGATAAAGAAAAGGCAGGTTTGTGTGTAAAGGCTGGGAAAGCAGGCCAAAGAAAAACCTAGGGTAACTGAGAACAGGGCTGGTTCCAGGCTGGACTGAACCTGAGAGCCTTTCAGCCTGGGCTGGGTGCTCTGACCTCAGCTAGGGAGATGCCTGGGGTGAGGTGGACCTCCTGTGTGCAGTGACAGAAGCCACAAGGGATCAGTCCGCTGCATCTCTGTTCTTTCTTTGCTGTGTGGTTTAGTGTCTGTCTGCTGCTTGTCTTTGTGTCTTCTCTGCTGAAGTAATTAATGGCTGTGCTTTATTGGGCATTTTTCTCTTTAAAGCTCTTGGTTATCCAGATTAGTCTTAATAAAATTTCACACCTAGCCCTTGGGCAGAGGTAAGTTCACTTGTTCTCAGTGTTGGATGACCTGGCAGGAGAGTCCTGAATAATTTTAATTCAAATTTCAAATTCAAGAATTACTCCTGGAAAGGAGAGGAGGAGCTAGGAGATGAGAGAGAGAGAGAGAGAGAG
>NW_021604613.1:12641469-12646953 GCF_004785775.1 Grammomys surdaster
GAGAGAGAGAGAGAGAAACATGGAGGCAGATGTTCGCGTGTCTCCGCCAGTCAAAGGTAGTTGGTATATCTAGGTTGGGTATTGGGTTACACTTCTGATTATATGGGCATCTTGTTATTGAGCATTACCAAACTTATAAAGCCTTTGATTAACATTTAAAAAAAATGCACGATTGCATTTAACAGCAGAGAATGGGCCTGGTCAGAAGAAAGGGACAACATAATCCCCGAGAGACAGGAGGTCTGTGTCCACAGCTAGAAACTGGAATCTCTGCAGACTGGAGTTACAGTCTCCATAACCTGAGATTTTGCTCAAGCACGTTCGCCAAAACTTTTATCTTTCCTCTTTTATATATACTATTTTGCATCTCCTTTTGTGTGTCCCACTTTCTCAAATACATAGTTCCATGCCAAGAGAAGAGTTCATCTTTTTAAAAACATGCAATTTATAAAACCATGCCTTTACAGCAAAGAGTCCCCAGAGTGTAATCTTTCCATGTAAAAAAATAATAATAATAATATAGAGAACTTTATAAGGTTTTTATGAAGAAGAAAAAAAAAAAAGAATTCCTCCCGGAATTTTAGGTTCTACATTTCATTATAGATCCCAATACTCATATCTGTTCCAGCCCATGGTGGGTAATCATGTAAGGTTTAGATCTCTTAATTCTTGTGTCTGAAATTAAAAAAGAAAAAAGAAAGAAAGAAAGAAAGAAAGAAAGAAAGAAAGAAAGAAAGAAAGAAAAGGCGAGCCTTGCCTTCACTGTCCTCTGTTTCATAACCTGAGGTACCTTTCATTCAGAAGTTCAGCATCTGGCCTTTCACCCTTGGTAAATCCAAGGCCCCTTCCCTCAAGTCAAGGTCAAGATCTATAGCAGGTTTTGTTTTTGTTTTTGTTACTGTCCTACTGGGAAAGCCAGCAGTTTCTGCATGACTCACTTTGTTGTAACAGGATCTTTTCCCGCTCCATCTTCTCATCCTTCTCCCACTCTGCTTTCCGCCTGGACCACTTGTCTTCCATTTCATCGTAAATGCTGTCCTGTGGAGCAGGAAGGTGCCGTGAGAAGAGCTATAACAGGGGAACGCTATAACGGGGGCCGCTGCATGGGGGCCGCTGCGTGGGGGCCGCTGCGTGGGGGCCGCTGCGTGGGGGCCGCTGCGTGGGGGCCGCTGCGTGGGGGCTACAGTACTCACAGGGTCACAGCAGGCTTTGCTCTACCCTCACTTGGGTTATACATAAGAAAACCAACTCCAGCTAAGCTCAGAGGAGAGCTGGGATAAGCCTAAAGGTCAAAGGCCCTCTGCTGGATCTCCACTTCTTTGGAAGACAGATAGGCTCTCTGAGTCTGAGAATCACATCTAATTCTGCATCTCCTTGTAAGGCAGCCTGCTCTGGGACTTCATCAAGCTTGGGTAATCGTCCTGTTTTACTTTCTACTGCTGTGATAAAACAGTCTGATTATAAGCAGTTTGTGAGGGAAAGGGTTTATTTCCCTTATACTTCCATATTACAGCCCATCACTGAGGAAACTTGCTGGAACTCACGCAGAGACTGGAGCCAGGGCGAGTCCTGGCTACTGGCCTGCTCCTGTGGCTTGTTCAGCCTGTTTTTGTATCCATCTGCCTAGAGGCGGGCCCCACCCGCGATGGGCTGGACACCCCAAGCAATTATTATTCAAGAAATAGAGGCAATTTCTCAAAAGCAGCTCCCTGCCCCCAGATGACTCCCTTTTGTGTCAAGTTGACCACAAACCCAACCAGTACAGGGTTTAAAGGAAATGGCTTCAGGTCTCAGGTTGTGGAATGTGGAATGAGATAAAACCTTCTGGGTGGCAGTTTGATCAGATCTGTGAAAGGCCTTAAGTATGCTGTGACCAGCACTCTGCAGCTAGGATCCGATGTTCAAAGTGCTATGTTTGTTCTGTCACAGCAAGTGACTGCAATAGCATGTGGTCAGTGGGAAAGGGACAGTGACATCCCAAAGGCACAGAGACAGTCACAACAAAGGCAGGAAAGATTTAAAGTGCCCAGAGAAAAGAGGATGCAAAAATGTCCATAGACTCACTCAGTGAACATTTCAACAAAGTACAGGTGTTTTCAATGGGCTGCCTCTGGTGAATGACAATTCTTTCTTTTCTGTGTTACTGTTGGTGGTTAGTTTTGTGTGTGTTTTGTCAGCATGTATGTCTGCACTGTGTGAGCCTGATGCCTGAGGAGGCCAGAAGAGGGCGTTGGATCCATTGGCTCATGTGGTTTTGAGCTATCAGGTGGGTGCTGTGAACTGAATCTGGTGCCTCTGGAAGAGCAGCCAGTTCTCTTAACTGTCAAGCCCTCTCTCCAGACCCAATCCCCTTCCCAGTCTTCATTTTTAGAAAACAGTGAACAACTGTTACACCTTCTTTTCAACAGGCCTCTCAGAGTTGGATGGCTAGTTTGTCAAACATCGAAGCCACTGGGCTCGTAATTCCTGCTGGGCACAGTAGTGACACAGTGGTGGGGGGATGTTAGAATCTCTCCAGGTCTACATTCATCCTCCTGTTCTCAGTCAGGAATGAACCTCGCCTCTCTTCCTCTCAGAACCTACCCTCAGCTTGGACTCTCACCTGATACATGTGAAACATGTTCTTCAGATACTTGTATTCCTTGCCCATCTCATCTGGATGAAAAGAAAACAAGGTTGTCATTATTCCTTCAGTGGGCACACTTTTGAGAACTCACATGAACCCCTCAGCACCACACCCAAGCACTCCCTAAGGTGATGAAACCATCATGGGATTCCCAAGTCATTCTGGAAGCTTACCAAAAAGCTTATCAGGCATTGGACCCCACCTGAACCAGTGGACAAAGAGCCTCTGGAAGAGAGGCCTGGCACTTTCTGATAAAAAACGCTTCTCAGAGATTTCGAAACTCACATGCTCTGTTCAGCTGTTTTAGTAAGACAACCCTCCCCCACTCTCAGGGTAATCTGTGTCTGTGGGAAGGAGGAACAAAACCTCTCAGAATGCATCTGCTTCTCCTTCTGTAGCATTTCCTCCTTTACAGTGGTTATGAAAACCACACATTCTCTTTAGGAAACTGGAAAACAAACAAAGTGTAAATAAGACACTAACTTCAAACAGAGGAGGAAGGTCATAGAGTGTCTCATTCTCTGTGGACATTAGCTTATAAACTCAAAATCTGAAGGATGCACACTCCACTGTTCCCAAGCAGTGTGAATTCAATCAGTGAGATTCGGTCAGTGCAGTCCTGTGCACTGTAGAGCCTTACAATCACACTATCCCAGTTAGGACTCAACAAAGCACTGCCATCTTACATGTAAGAAAATCTGAAGGCGTCATAGTGATATTATACTTTTAGAACTTTAAAAAGCACTTTTAAAGAATGTCACGTTCTTGCTTCACTGATGAAAGTGGATTTTCAAGGACACGGTCTCCCTCTCTCCAGTTTCATTCTCATCAGGATACAGGCTACCCACCTTTCCCCGGTTTTCCCCCAGGGCCAGACAGTACCTAGTTTCTCTTGGGCAGTGGCCTTTTCCGTCTTCAAGGCTTCCTTGTAGCTGTTCTCTAACTTCTCAAGCTCCTCTCTGTGAGTCTCTTTGAGTTCCCTGTGGGACAATTGGTGAAAAGAAGTTCAGAGTGGACAAGCTGGCTCAGCAGGTAAAGGTGGTTGCCACAGAAGCCTAACAACCCGAATTTGATCCCTGGAATCTATAGTGAAGGAAAGAATTGACTTCCAAAGGCTGTCTTCTATGGTCCACAGAAATACAGTGACACCAATCACATGAGGAGGGGGATGCTGCACACACACACACTCACACACACACACATACACATTCATATATACATGCATATACACACTCATGCTCACATACACACACACATGCTCACACACATGCATATTTATATATACACACATACACACATACACACACACACACACACACACACACACAGTCTGGAGTTGAGCTGTTGCATGAACCTGCCCTCCCACTCTATCCTCACCAAGGTAGGGCCCTCACTTCCAGTAGTGTTCTCGTGGTTTCTATTCAGAGTGAGACATTTCCTACAGTCGCTTCTTTGAATAGTGCTCAAGCAAGCGTCTCAGACTCCCCTTCTCAGTCAACAGCCTTTGCTTAGAGCTCACTTATAGAAGCACCCAGAATAAGTTTAGAACCCTAGATCCAGCCTCCATCCCAGGATTCATATGCTGATGGTGTCTGAGTGCTAAAGTGAGAGCTCCAAGCCTTAAATCAGATGGAGGAAACCGAAATACACGTTACTACGGGAAAAATGCCTGTCTACAAAGACTACATGGTATTATCCCAACATTAAGCAAGGGAAGCCTGTGGAGACAGTTGTTTCTAGGCATTGCCTTGGGAAGGGCAAGGGAGAGACCAGTAGGTGGCGCACACTAAGATAGTGAAAGCACCGTGTACAACACTCTCACAGTGAATGCATGTCCACACACACTTATTTTTCACACACACAGAATGTTCTGCACCAGGAGTGACTTCCAAGCAGGTGATGATGGTGCGCCAAGGCAGACCCATCAATTGTAATAAAAGTAACATTTTTCAGGGATGCTAAAAATAAGGGCTGCTTTAGAGTGGGCGTAAGGGATATATGGGCTTCTGTAACTTCCTGGTAATTTTGCTGTAGACTTTAAATTATTATCAAAACAACAAAACAAGCTGGATGTGGTAGCACACACCTTAATTCCAGCATTTGGGAGGCAGAGGCAGGCAGATGTTCAAGGCCATCCTGGCCTACAAAGAGAGAAACCCTGTCTGGAGAAACAAAACAAACAAACAAGAGAAACAAAGAAATAAAAATATCAATGCATAAAATGCTGTGATTTACATAGAGATGCTATCTCTACTAGGATTTGTTTTGTTATAAATGCTTATTTACATTACAAATGCTTATGGAGTTAAACTTGTTGTTCTAGTTTATAGAATCATTAAATCAATGTAGATGACACAGACATCAACTCAATGATTAAAAATTTTTTTGGTGGAACGAATATTTGAAATTCACCTTTTTTTCTTTCTAAAAAAGTTGTTTTGGTTTTGGTTGTTGATTTTGTTTATATGTATGAGTCTGTGTGGGGTAAGTATGTGTGAGTGTAGTGCAGAGGTCAGGTGGTTGTGAGCCACCACACCAAATGCTGGAAGTCAAACTCAGGTCCTCTGAAAGAGCAGTATATACTCGGAACCACTGAGCCATCTCTTCAGCCTTAAAATGTACTCTTGTGCAATTAGAAATGAAGAACACAGCCAGGCAGTGGTGGCGCACACCTTTAGTCCCAGCACTTGGGAGGCAGAGGCAGGAGGATTTCTGAGTTTCAGGCCAGCCTGGTCTGGTCTACAAAATGAGTTCCAGGAGAGCCAGAGCTACACAGAGAAACCCTGTCTTGAAAAACCAAAACCAAAGCAAAAGAAGAAGAAGAAGAAGAAGAAGAAGAAGAAGAAGAAGAAGAAGAA
>NW_021604613.1:12646963-12751522 GCF_004785775.1 Grammomys surdaster
AAGAAGAAGAAGAAGAAGAAGAAGAAGAAGAAGAAGAAGAAGAAGAAGAAGAAGAAGAAGAAGAAGAAGAAAATATTATCAGTATCCTAAGGCCTGCAAAGCTCTTAAAAAATATTTCTCTGGTCTGAGATTTTTATACACTTTAAAACATTGTTATTACATTTATTTATTTAGTGTGCATGGTGTGTGTGGTGTGTGTGTGTGTGTGTGTATGTGTGTGTGTGTGTACTGTGACCATCCATGCATGGAGACCAGAGTATAACTTGAGAGACTCAGTGTTCTTCTACCACGTAGGTCCTGGGGATCAAAGGTCATCGGGCCTGGAGGAAGCACTGGCCCCAAGCCTATAGACTTCGACAATCACCTCTCATTGGCTAGCCTCAGTAATTGTCTGTCTAGGTTCTGTTTTCTATGAGGTTTCAGCAGTAAGGGAGAACACAGAGTTCTTGTCTTTGCCTGATTTATTTCACTTCCGTCCTTCCCATCCACCCATGTTCTCACAACTGGGAGAATTCCCTTCTCTTTTGGAGCAGATCAGCATTTTTAAGCTCTCATCTGCTGACAGACCACAGGTCTATTCTATACAAGGCTCTTATGCATGGTGCAAAGTAAGCCTGCCTAGGAGTCCAGACTCTCTTTTATTTTGCCAAGAAGCTTTAAAAAAATCAGAAAGTAACAATAAACAAGTGAGTGTGGACATCACAGTGAGACATGCTTGTCTCTCATCAGGAAATCCTAGGCTGTTTGGATTGGACAGGAAGCCTCTGGGCTTTAAAATAATTTCCCCACACAGACAACACACTTCCTTCTTACTTCCCCTGACATGCCATGGCCTTTCCCTTCTCCTGTCTCTCCTTCCTTTGTTGCCCAGGCCCTGAGCTAAGAGCCAGGGAAAGCAGAAGGAAAAGGAAGAGGAGGAAGAGGAAGAGGAGGGAGAGAAAGAGGAAGAGGAGGAGGAAGAGGAGGAAGAGGTGGAGGAGGAAGAGGAGGAAGAAGAAGAGGAGGGCTGGGAAAGAGAATGTACTCATAACAAATCATGTATGACAGAAGCTTCATGGAGAACAACATAGCTTTTCTCAGCAACTGATCAAAAGAAATACTACAGTGGAGATGAAATGGATGAGTGGTGAAAAGCAGGAACACAAAACACAAACTGCTTCATTTCAGTGGTCTCAAATGAGGCCACCCTGCTCTCTGAGGACACATCTCCCACACAGTGTCACTGGCTGCACTTGGCACCACTGGGTGTATCTAGGGACCTGGAATCCTGCCAGGGCACAGGAGCCTGGGCTCATAGCACACAGGCCTTCACCGGAAAGCATACCTGCTCTCGGTTTCAAACTTCTGTTTCATGTCAGCACAGCGGAGATCCATCTCGTTGGAGAGCTGGAAATGAGGCCAAGGTTAACAACCTAGCATACAGAGCCCCAGTCCACTCTTATCTGTATCTATGAAGCCCCTCCATTCTGAGAGGATGCCCCCCTCAGTCTCTCCTGGATATGTTCCACAGTGCACAGGGCACACACAAAGCAGAGGGGCTGCTGACTGTCCTCCCCCTAATCAGTCCATCACACTGGTGGTGCATGGCCATCACTCTGTTGCTATTTTGTCACTGGGTCTGATTTCCTCTGTCATTTCATCCTAATACTGTGACCTCTGGGCTCTTTCACCCTTGGGAATCACATATTTAGCAAGAGACTTGGCTGGGAGAGTCAAAAAGAACCAACAGACTGTGGACAGTCACACGGTCCCTCCTCTCTCCTCCTTGCCCACTGCTAGGCAGTCAGCCATCTTGGCTGCAGGCTCCTCCTCCACCTTGTGGGCCTGGATTCTTCTTCAGAGTCCCATTGTGCTGAGGCAATGGGGCATCAACTCCTCAGAGTCTCTGCCAGGCTGTTGTCTGTCTGTCCGTGGTGTTAATAACTCTTCGAGAAACTTCTTACATCCCATCTCAGTGCCGTCCTGATTTCTGCACGGACACCTTTCAACGGTCTCGCTACAAGTGGGCTGTTCAGAAGTGGGAATATTTTTAACCCTCCTCCAACTTCCACTTGCAAGACAGTCTCTAAAGTTGCCTTGCACAGGGCTTGTGCTGGTGAGTCAAAATGCAAGTTTGCCCGAAGCCCCACCACCTTCCACAACGATGTCTGTTCCTCAAGCTTCAGTTTTCATTTGTAGAAGAAGTAAGAAAGACAGCAGTCCGGTCGCAAGCCAGCTCATGACTATAAGATTCAGACACATGACAGGCTGCTGTGGGGAGGAAGAACCTCACAGGTTCCCTTCAGTAACACCAGGGAGCTCTGGTCTGTTACTCCAGTGCTGGTCACCTGCCTGAGCTGGGGAAGAAAGGATCAAAACTGGAACTGATGACCAAAATGCTAAAAATGTCACCTGTTAAAAATGCATCAAGAGTGGCTGGAAAGATGGCTCAGAGGTTAAGAGCACCGGCTGCTCTTCCAGAGATCCTGAGCTCAGTTCCCAGCAGAACCAATATAGAGGTTCATAACCATCTATAATGAGATCTGGTGCCCACTTCTGGCCTGTGCGTGTAGATGCAGGCAGAATGCTGTATATATAATAAATAAATGACTCTTTTTCAAAATGCATCAAGATGGAAAGGACTCCTGCTGATTCTGAAGAATGGGCTCTGAGACCTTCATAGTAACAGAGTGGACCCTGGGGCTTCCTAGAAGGTTTTGTATGACACAGGAAGCATTGCTGGGTTCATTAGCAGTTAGCCTGACAACCTCTGACACTTGCATATCTCAGGACAGTGTTTGCAGTGTAGAAGAGACAGTATAATCACATGCCCAGAGGCACCTGGAGAACCGCAGGAATGCAGTGTCTTTGGGTTTTTCAGTGATGGATGAGGAAGGAGAAGAGAGATACTGCTCACTGTGTACTATACAGAGTCTGGTGCCTGGATACCACACCTCAGTACGGTCATCTGCCTGGCATGTTACCCGGCACATCCAAAATCTGAATGTATTAGCCGTGAGGGTACGGCTGACACAAGGGTTACTCACCAGTTTCTGGGCAGACAGGTGGTCTCTGTTCATCTGTTCTATTATTGCTGTCAATTCAGAGATCTGCTCCTCAAGGTCGGAAATGATATCAGTCCTGCGGGACACACACTCTATCACCAAGAGAGCTTGTTGTTTACACCAGCCAGGTCCCCAGGCTGCCTCACTCTGGTCTGTTTTGTGTCTTCTCTACCACTAAGACATGGAGATGCAGTGGTCTCGGATGAGGCGTTTCATAGTACGGTGGTTAGACCTCGTATCTAGGCCCTAAAGGTAAGCAGGCTAGCTGCAAGTGACGAGGGAAGTGTGGTGTCCCACTGAGCAGAAGAGAATAAGATTGCGTTGGACACTTATCAGAGTTCAGTTATCAATAGTTGAACTCAAGAGGCCAGAGGATTAGGAAGTGTTGGGAGACGGATGCTGACAGCAACCGTAGACAAGGACTGCCCATGTGTGGGACTAAGAGGATGCACAAATGAATATGTGTGTGAGGCACGTGTCTGCACTCCCAGCACTCAAGAACAGGGTAGTAGTGTCCAGTTTGGGTTATACAGCAGCATAGTGCTTCAATTTTTTTTTCCTTTGGGACAGGTTTGTGTGTGTGTGTGTGTGTGTGTGTGTGTGTGTGTGTGTATAGCCCTGACTGTCCTGGAACTTGCTATGTAGACCAGGCTGCCTTAAATTCATAGAGATCCTCCTGCCTCTGCCTCCCAAATGCTGGGATTAAAGGTGTACATCATCATGCATGAGAAGGAAAGAGCTTTTTCAAAAGTAGCTTTCAGGACATGTAATGGCTTTCTGTGTATCATGGGGAGGGCTTCCATGATATCTGTGATCTATGCAACCAGGGGAAGCAACGGTGTACTGGGGCTGTGTGCTTGTTCTTAGGTCGAGAAGTTTCATTTCCTTGGCATTGTTCACCCCTCTCTCGGCATAGAGAAGGTGTCAAGTGAGAAAGCAAGAGAAAGGATGTAGGAGTGGGGCTGGGGACGAGGAGGTCACACATGCTCTCCACTGTGAGCAATATTCACAGCTTTACCCTGGGCGTGGCCGGGTTCATCCTACCACAGCCTCCTTATGAGAGAAAGGTTGGCACCAGTGAGACAATCAGCTCTTCCGGACTTGGACAACATTCCAGCTTTTTGCCCACACCCTGAAAGCAAAACTGAGCCCCAATGTCAGTAGGAAATAATCCTGGACAGTGTCCCTCATTCATCTATAATCAACAAAAGGCTGGGGTGTTTGGTGTTGGACCTGGGACAAGGGACTGAGGTGCATATTTTACATATCAAAACAGACCTGGCCTCCAGCTCCTCCCAGCATCCCTCAGTCCCTACCTGGCATACCCTGCCCTGAACTCTGAACTTCCCAGCCCAAGGGTGGGATGGGCTGCCCTTCACCCAGAGGCTTGTCCCTATATACTCTCTTTCTCTCCTCACACCCCCATGGCGACTCCCCTGACCTCAGTCCTTTCTCTCCTCACACCCCCGTGGCGACTCCCCTGACCTCAGTCCTTGAGGCCAGTGATCTTGTCCTAGAGCAGCCTCTCAATAAAACTGCCTTTAACATAATCTAATCTGGGCTTGGATTGGCTCTTTTTGCCAGCGGAAAAATAACCTATCAGTAGCTATGAATACTACTTTGACTATGAGTATATCACCCTGCAGAGGCTGGTGGGTTGAGCAGGGAAGAGAAAAAGAGAGGCTGAATCCCGACAGCAGCCCTGACTGGATGGAAAGACAGGGATATGGCTCTGGCTTCTCTGAGCCAGAGGAGATTAGTAACTCCATGGCTTCCGTTACATGAACTTCATTCCCATCCCTTGTCAGAGGTACCCACTGCTCTCTACACATCAACAGATAGGTGGCTACATATGTGTGTTTATGTATGATATATTTGTGTGCGTGTGTGTGCGTGTGTGTGCGTGTGTGTGCGTGTGTGTGCGTGTGTGCACTCACATGGAAGCCACAGATCAATTTTAAGTGTCTTCCTCTGTTGCTCTCCGTTTGTTTTATGATACAGGCTTTCTCACTGAACCTAGAACTCATGTTTCAACTAGTTCAGCTGCCCAATGAGCCCCAGGGATTCTCTGCTGTCTGTCTTTCAGTGCTAGGGTTATGGGCATGTGTCACCATGCCCAGGTCTTTACAGGACTGCTAGAGATAAGAACTAACTTGATCCATTGACCATCTTCCCAGATCCTTTGGAAAAAGAGCTCCTTTTCTTGCTTGCTTTTTGTTTTCGATACACGGCTCTCTACATAGCCCCAGCTGTCCTGAAAGTTCTTGCTATACAGATCAGGCTGGTCTTTACCTCACAGAGATCAACCCCCTACACACACCGCCCACCCCCAGTGCAGGGTTAACAATACGTGCCCACTGTGGCTTCAGTTTCTACAGCAGACAAAGGCTGGGGAGAGGAGACACTGGGAGAGCTCTCCGCTGATGTGGTAAGGAGTGACAGGCCTGACTAGAAGACATGAATGAGGGGTTTAGGAAGGAGAACTGAGATGTGTGGCTGGCTATGAGTATAACATCAGAGGATAGCAAAAGAGGTGGGGCTTCTGAGAGAGCAGATGGCTGCTGCTTAACGGGATAGAACAGGCCAGAACCTTCCTAACAGTGTCTCACCAGTCATGGGCATTTTGGATTACTTATTACTAAACAGAGACGCATTCTCCAGTCTTCTGGAATCTCTGGCTTTGCTCTTCATTCCCGTACTTGGAATCCAGTCCACGTTTCACCTGTCCCTCCCTGCCAGGAACACTTGCCTCTTTAGTCTTGCTGGTGGACCCCTATCCTTGTAGCTGTTTCTGGGCAGGGACCTGTGGCCTGGGCATAGATGTCAGAGCTTAACTGGTGGCAAGCAGGGCTGACTAACTGGGCAGAGCCAGCTCTGAGAAGCCAGGGCTGATCCAGAGACTTTACCTGGAAATTTTGACTTTGCTCAAGACATCCGATGCCAAGTGTTTTTTCCTATTGAACATCTCATCTCCCAAGGTGACTGAAATCTGTTCCCGATTTCGAACAAGTTTATAGCCAGGTGACACCTCAATCACTTCCTGGGTCACAAGGTAGAAAAGAAATAGAAACTGTGAACCTCGAAGACCTGAGATTCTTTCACCTACCATGTTCTTCCACATGACCTACTGTGGGCTTCTGTGGTAGTTTGAATATGCTTGGCCCAGGGAGTGGCACTATTAAGAGGTGTGGCTTTGTTGGAGTAGGTATGACCTTGTTGGAGGAAGCGTGTCACTGTCAGTGTAGTCAATGAGACCCTCTTCCTAACCGTGTAGGAGCCAGTCTTCTCCTAGCAGCCTTCAGATGAAGATGTAGAACTCTCAGCTCCTCCTGCACCATGTCTGCCTGAGTGCTGCCATGTTCCTGCCTTGATAATGGACTGTACCTCCGTTTAATGTTGTCCTTTGTAAGACTTGCCTTGGTCATGGTGTCTGTTCACAGCAATGGAAACCCTAAGACAGCTTCCTCATCTTATACACATTGACGCTGTGCTGAAATTTTAGGGCCCTGAAATTCTGAGCCTTCCTCCAGACACTACCCTCAAATATCTCAGATCCAATCCCAACACTCACCTGGCCCCCACTCACTCAGGGGCCCTTAGACTCAGCAGTGCCAACTGATCCATGATCAGCGCTATGCTTCTCCTCCCCTTCCTCCATTATGGGCAGTAGCTGGGCACTGTGGGAACTGCTCAACTTTTGGAACTGGACAGACCAAGGTTTATATATTTGGAGCTATTTACATCTCTGTGACTCAGTTACCTCATCAGAAAAATGGAGAAAACAACTTCTTCAAATGGCTTTTTAAAGGGAGAAAAACAACAAAATAACTCTCAAGGACACAAACACGCAGTGAGTTAATCCTCTTGTCTCCATCAGATGACAAGACGGAACCCTGGCAGTCAGTGGCTAACTTGGATACAATCATAGAGTCTAGAGATGTGCAGGACACTCCCCAGTATCAAGTCGTCCAGGCTGTTGTGGCCGTCACTTAACTGGCTTCTCTGCATCACCTTCCTTTACGTCTTGTTCCGTCCTGGAACAAGCGCACAGCATTCTGAGCTTGGACTCTCAAGGTTAGCATTTATTCTAGGCTCCTCAACAGTTACTTAGCAACAGCCAGTTAGGAGCCTGGCTTGCTATAAAAGGACTATTTGCTACCCCCACCTCTTTCTCCTCTCCCTGTTCTTCCCCTAACCCTTGTGTTCCCAGCCGGCCTCTTCTCTACTTTCTCTCTCCTCTCTTTCCGCCCCTTTTCTTTCTTTGCCTCTACTCCCTTCTCACCCCCTTCTCATTCCCCAAAATAAACTTCATTTTATACTAGACTCATTGTACGGCTGGTACCTCAGGGGGATGCCTCAGCGTGGGCCTGCTAAGGCCCCGCTCCAGCACGTCACGCCACTGCACTACAGAGCATGACACTCAGGACGCTGTCCCATCTGTCTCTCTGCTTTCCCTCATTCGACTCCAGTGTTCACAGCCTTTCCACTCAACAGGGTGATTGTGGTTTTCTTTGCTTATTTTGCTCCCAACCACTGAAGCCCTTTAAAGGACTGCATGATCCTTGTTTTAGGAAGGGAAGGGATGGATAAAACCATAAAACAAAAAGTAGCCAGAAATGTCCTACCAGAAAGTTCATTTTCTAAAATGCAAATATAACCTGATTTCATGCTTGTGTCAGACCTGTGAAGACTCAGGATCTGAGGCCAGTGTCCTTGCCCTTGCTGGCCACAGGTGCCTTGACAGCCATTGCCTCAAGGTCTATGGCTTCCAGTATGCAGAGGACTTCCTATATTCGGGTGTGAACTGAACCCTAACCCACCACCATCTGGTTTCCCCAGGGACCTACACAAAGCCAAAGAGAGTAGCTGGGTTAGAGTTGACCAGCTACCTCAAGTGTATACCATTAATAATAGGAGGATTACTTCTAGGGTTTCTGTTAAGATTTGGCAGAGCAAGTGTGTAAAAACCCCATGGGTGCACACAGTAGGTGCCAGATAAATGCTCACCCTGTCCTTTCCCCCATTTTTACTCACAGAAGGTGCTTTACTGCTGCTGTCCTCTGTCTTTCCTGACTGGGTTTTGTCTCTGCAAGAGAAAACTGTGCTCAGAAAACTGTGCTCAGAAAGCAACAGAGCAGCAAAAAGGAGCAGCTCAGGAAGCTACACCTTAGTGTTGCCAGCTCTGACCTTCTCGAGGAACACCCTGAGTAGCTGGGAAACACTTTGGTATAGGCCCATTGAGGGGCAGTCCAAATGGATGTGGATGCACTCTGGAGCTCTCAGGGCGAGCATCCACTGTGTCCCCAGTGCTCATCTGCACAGCATTCATGTCAGTGCTCATCTGCACAGCATTCATGTCAGTGCTCATCTGCACAGCATTCATGCCTTCTCTCTGACTGACACTTTCTTTTCATTGACCCCATGCAGAGAACACACGTGAAGGAACTGTTACGTCCCAGGTCAGCCACCTGACAACCTTCCGCCTGCCTTCTCCCCACTCTCCAGGGCCAGCCACTGCTTCTTCACCTTCTCTGAGCTGAAATCTCCATGGATTGGTTGGGAGGGAACAAGTCAATGGATTGTGGCAGTTTTCCGACATCCTTAGAAGCAAATTAGCTCAAGTCAGCCATGGAGTCGTGTGTGTGTGTGTGTGTGTGTGTGTGTGTGTGTGTCCCCTGGGCAGCTAGGGGAATCTGTTGGTACAGGACCTTAGTGAAGAAGTCCAAAATGAATGTGGGCAGGGCTGTACTTTGGAGCTTTCAGAGAGAACTGATCTCTTGTGTAGTGTCAAATTATTTTATTTATTGCTTCATGGAGTTAAAAGTACTTACTTTGGGGAAACAGTAGGTTTTGCTGGTAGGGGCAGGAAGTAGTCGCGTTCTTTTGAAATTGATGAAGGGAAAATTGGCCTGGAAACAATAAATAAATAAATAAACACCGGAAATTCAAAAAGCTATCTCAGTTCTCCCCGATAAGGGCATGTCCACAGTGACTCCAAATTGAAATATATAATGTGATCATTGGGATTGCAGAGATTTGAGGCCTTGAAGACCTCAGTAGACAAACCTATCTCCTGGTTGTCAGCATGAGCCCCAAGGCCACTGTTCTTGGGGAGGGGCAGCTGACAGTAAACCTCTCTGGGTGTTTTACACACACACACACACAGAACACAATACACATGCATGTATACACACAAAGGTATACATGTACACACGTATACACACACATACACCACATGTGCATGTATACATACACATACACAGGCACACATACACAGGCACAAACATGCACACATATACAAGTACTCATAGGTGCACACACACAAACACACACATACACACATTGTATCACAAAATTGAAAAGTTCAGACTTTATTGAAATGTCATTGAGTCAAATAGGCTTAGTTGCAAATCAGGGCAGCACCCAGGCTGGAGGGGAAGGCAGGAAGGCAGGAGAGTGGGAGGGCAGGAGGGCAAAAGGATGGAAGGGCAGGCAGACAGGCAGGCAGGGCTTCCTGTTCTATGGGGGAATTTGTGGCAAGCTCTCTCTACTGGGGAGTCTTGTAAGGCAAAGAGGACCACAAAGAAAATGTTCACCTCCTGTACCTAGCCCAACCCAGCTTATTCTTACTTAGGCTTCCCCATGGGCGGCTTTGGAAGTGGATGAGGGGTCTTGATTAGCTTCCGTGGTCCCAGGTTCCAGGGGTCCCAGCAAGTACAGTAGATGAGAGGGTTGGGGTACATGGTCAGGTCACAGGCAGTCTTGCTAGGCCAGGGGCTCTTGCTGAGATTCAAAAACAACCACAGACAGTTAAACCACTCAGAAACCAACACAAACGGAAACAGGGAAGGATCAAGGGACAGCGAGCGAGCAAGGTGCAGCGCAGAGAACAAAGGCAGAGGCCATGCTGATGCAGGCTCTCCCTGTAGAGGCCATGCTGATGCAGGCTCTCCCTGTAGAGTGGTGTCTTATGTTTGCTACTTGACATGAAAGTCAATACACAGCTTGCATAATTGAGTTATTACTGTAATCCAAGTATACAATCTTTGTCTAACTACTGCTACCTGGGATTACAGGTGACACGCAGAGATGTCACAGAGGCAACACATTGCAGAGTTAGGAGCATCCCCTCAGTTCCTATGGCCCCATTCCTCCTTAAGTTCACATTGGCTCGCTCTGCATGAAGAGGGATCCACACAGCAGATCCTGCAAAGAACTTTCTGGGAAATTTGTTGTTGTTGTTCGCCAACTAGAGCACAAATGGCCCTTTTTCATAATTTAGATCATCTGCCTGAATTGCAGAAGCGAACTAAAAACAACCGCCATCACGATTGCTGCATGGAAGTTAACTCTCTGGTGATCCCAGACTTGGAGAGAGATGATTTCTGATAACACTGGTAGGGATTTGGCAGTGCACAGAGTATATGGTACAATCAATAGTGTCTGTGTCTTTTCAGGACCAGACCGTTCCTGTTCCCACTCCCCAGAGTCTGATGATGCATGGATGCATACACACACACACATGCATACATGCATATACATACACACGCGCATGCTTGCGTGCCTGTACTAGAGAAAGAGACTTTGTAGCTCAGGTACTAAAAACTGAAAACTGGCCTTTTCTGACGGGACAGTGATAGGGCAGATGTAGCTACTACTATCTCCTGGCTTATTCACCACCAGAGGACTTAGATTTAATATGGCTTACAAGATTAGCATTCTAGTTGTTGTGCCCAGAGACTGAGTTACCATTGTTTCTCAAAACAAAACAAAACAAAACAAAACAAAACAAAACAAAACAAAACAAAACTGAAAATTTGGTCAGAATGTTAGAATTATGTTTCCTGTTCCTCTCATGACATCTGTTATGAAAATTTTGGGGGTTCTTTGAAATCAGGTAGGCCCGACTTTACACATTAGACATGGGACTGTAGGAAACCTGCTTTTCTGAACCTATAAATTTAAATTTTTTCTATTTAAAATTTAAATTTTAAATGAGCCTCTTAAAAAGTATAGCTCACGCTGGTTCATGCTGGGTTGCATTGCTGTGGACGTTTAATCAGAACCATGTTCTTAGCCCTGCACATGAAAAGGAATACTGTGAATTGCAGTGGCATTTTACACATAGAAAATACTCTTTCTTTTTAAAAGAAATATAGGTTTATTTGTATGTGTGTGTATATTATCTTGAAATCAGCTCATTACAGAGACAACCACTACAGAAAAGATAAAGTAAAAAATATAAAAAATACAACATCCAGAGGTGACCAATGAAAATATGTGAATGTATGCCTTCCAGGATTTTCTGACTTCTAAAGAAACAGACTTACATAATTTTCTATAAACAGGAGCAAACTATATTTACATCCTGGATATATTTTTTAAAGATAATACCACGAGTTCCTATTATGTAAAATATGTCATCATTTTTAAATGTAAGTTTGTTTTACAATCATGAAATTTAAAAATATTCCAAATGTAGAGAAAGAGTAAAGTAAGCTCACCTGTTCCCTATTCAACAGTGTCAATGTGACTAATCTTACTCACCTATACCCACTCTCACTGTGTGCCACTCCTCCCACACTACCCCACTCTCACTGTGTGCCACTCCTCCCACATATTATCTTAAAGCACAATTTAAACAACCTTTCAAGTAAGTCTGGGATAGGTTTCCATATCATTGCAGCTCTAAAATTAAAAAAAAAAGATTTATTTTTATCCTTGTGTATGTGTTTTTGTCTGTGTGAGTATATACCATAAGTGTTCAGGAACCCACGGAAGCCAGAAGACAGCATTAGATACTCTGGACCTGGAGTTACAGGCTGTTGGGAGCCATTGGATGTGGTTTATTGAAACAAAATTGAGGTTCTCTGGAAGTGTAGCAAGCACCCCTAATCCCTGAGCCATTTTTCTGGGCTTATAGCTCTAAATTTATATGAATACATTTACTTATATTTTAACCAGTATTGTAGTGATAAATATTTGTTTGTTTCCTTTTTTCCCATTGTAAAAAAATGCCTAAATACTTATTACTTTCTCTTAAAAAGAAAAGTTCCCTTTGCATCCATGGGAACCATATTCAAAGCATTTAAAATCAGTAATGCAAAACTAATGAACCATTAGAACAGGCTTGGGCCATTAGCAAATCGTGAGGTAGGTCTCAAGGTGTCAGGGGAGAAACTGAGACAAGCAGGCTGGTAAGGAGCACTTTGCGAGCCTTTTGGTAATGACCATTTACTGGTTGGTGAGTTTGTGTGTGTGCGTGCGTGTATGTGTGCGTGTGTGCACGCTTGCTTGCTTGCACATGTGCGAATGTATGTGCGTGGGTACGTGTGTATGTACAAGTATGTGCGTACGTAAGTGCGTGTGCGTGTGTTCCCTTCTTTTCTTTCCCTGTATTTCCTCCTTGGTGTTTCACTCACTGCCGAGAAGGGGCTGTGAGTAAGCAGAGCTTTAGAAAGGGTCTGGGTTTTAAACAACCGGCCGGAAACCCTTCGCAAGATCTTACCTTAATTCTTTCAAAGATTCATTGGCCTTGTGGTTCCTTCCCAGATTGAGAGTCTTAAAGACACCATAATGTTTTAGGGAAACCAGACCCCATCAGCGCAAAATCAGGGTTCATTTCTCACCGAATCAAGATGTTTCAGAACTCATAGTTGCCGTGCTTATTCCTAAGTGGTTGAGATGCCAAGGCAGAAATCTCCAGACTGCCTTGAAGACTTGCAAACCCAGACAATGGCTTTCAGAAGGGTTACGCGGGCACGCCAGAAGCTTCCCTTAGAAAAAGTTCAGTTGTCCTCAGGGATTACAGTGAAAGTCACCCTTGAGGAGAAATTCACCCTCTAGCTAAAGTCCTTTGACTGAGCCTGACTTGTTAGGTTTTAGGGAGATAGCCCATAGAGGATTTGTTTCTTTTATCACTATGGAAACAGAATGGTGGCACCTCATTGGCTCAAAGCTCTCTGTTCCTAACAACAGAAGATCGAGGAAGCAGCCGGTTAAACGGTTAAATCTTCACATTCAAGTCAGTGTCCACTCTCAACAGCAGGGAATTCATGTAAGATTTTTACTTCAGTATCAGATGTGAGATCGAAGAAGCTTAATTTCCAGAGCAATAGACTTACACAGGACCCCTGGGCTTTACTTACACGTGGCCACAGTCCCGGGATTTTGAAGTTGATTTTTAACTTTCTCTGTTTTCTCAGAAACCTAGAACTAACTACAGGTGGACATTTCCTTCTTTGAAGGTCAGCCTTTAAGACCTGTGGCAGTCCATAGAAACAAAGCCAATTTTTGGCTACCTGTGGTTTCAGTTTTTTCCCCCTAACCAATGCTGATCTTGCCGAATAAAGCAAAGCAAAACAAAACCCCCAAACAACCAAACCAAAAGAGTGCTCATTCATTTTTATTCTTCTGCAGCTCACGAAAAGACACACATTTTATACTGAGGTTCACAATACCCTATTGCTTACTACCTGGTTTGCCTTTTATAAATCAAGACTGATTGTAAAACCCATTAGACTTCCTGGTCCTGAGATGGTTCATATCTCATAGTTTACAAAAAGCTGGAAGTTCTCGAGCTGCGCGCATCCTCCTGAATGCCAGTGTGGCTAGGCATGGTGGCAATACCTCAGTCCTGTGCTCTGTGGAGCAGAAAGGCTAATGGACAAACAACTCAATAAATGTTAACTCAATTGTGGGCTGGAGAGATGGCTCAGCGGTTAAGAGCACCATCTGCTCTTCCAGAGGTCTTGAGTTCAATTCCCAGCAACCACATGGTGGCTCACAACCATCTGTAATGGGATCTGATGCCCTCTTCTGGTGTGTCTGAAGATAGTGACAGTGTACTAACATACATGAAATAAGTAAATCTTAAAATTAAAAGAGAGAGAGAGAGAGAGAGAGAGAGAGAGAGAGAGAGAGAGAGAGACTCAATTGCCCTTCTGCTCTCTGGCAACAAGAACTTCAACCAGTGTATGGGTGAGTGACCAAAACAGGTGGAGGGAGACAGAGAAACCATGTAGAAGTGTCTCAGAGGCCTGATGAGTCTTAGATCTGTGCCCACAGTGGACAGCACAGGCTGGGATGTGGGAGGAAGGGAAGAAGAGCCATTGAACTCCTGGGTCTCCAGCTCCAGTGATGAACTGCTGTGTTAGTGTCGTCCACTGGTAGGAGTATGTTAGGGATGAGCAGATTTGGGAAGAGACTGTGCATTCTGTTTTGGACAAGCTGAGGTGCCAAGAGGAACACCTAACTGGTGATATCCACTGGAGAATTTATTAAGCGTCCCATAAGTTCAAACGAAGAGCCTAGAAACAGATGTAGTGGTTGATGAGGGAGCAGGTGAACACATGGGGACAGTGACTCATAAGAAGACAGCCCAGAGGCAGTGTGCTCAGTGAGAGGACTCAGCCACAGGCCTACCAACTGGTTTCTGCTATGCCATTCAGTTTTAAGTGAGCAGTAGCTGAAAATGGAGACATGAGGACAGTAGACGGTGAAGGGAACTCCAGATGCTTGCCTCAAGCACCGATCTGTTAGCATGACTTCAGTTGTTTTCTTGTGGTGGGCTGATAGAGGCAGGCTCTGTCACCCGTTGAGCTACGTGGCCAGCACTAATGACACTATTGGGAAGTCCTGCCACCCCCAGTCCCCCATCCCCACTCCAGCCTCAATACAGTTACACTTTTGTCAGCTCCAGAACAGCAGAGGGGCATGAAGTGAAGGCTTTCAAAGGAATGTAGCATTCACAGTGGTGTCTTTCCTCAAGGCCCAGAGGGAACCTGCTTAACATTCTAGTTAGCTGCGCTATCAGACTTGGTTTGCAAATGATTTGTGTGATGTTGCTGCCCTCGTGAGGTGGCAAATGTGATGGGGCAGGAGCAGCTAGCAGCTTTGCATTTATAGTGTGTGTTTGCTGACTGTGAGAACTGACGAGGAAGGCAGTGTTCTCTTCAGAGGCTTGCAAAGATTCCGGGGCACTCAGCTGCTGTTGGCTGCTTTTTGACTTTCAAGTTCTGACTTTAGGATGTTGTGCTCTTGGACTCATTCAGCTGTTACCAAAAGGTTCCAACCGAGGAGCTACAGAAGTGTGAAAGCTTGCGATTCTGCCATCACACCCAAGAGGGACCGCAGCTGGGGTTTCACTCCTCCCTCTCCTCCACTCGACACAGCACAGGCAGGCTTCAGACTGACAATCCCACTGCTGTCTCCCAAGTGTTGGGCTCACAGGCATCACCACACCTGGTACTTCCCTTAAGAGGAAAGCTGGCAGGGTTTGGATGCTTTGAGGATTTGTGTTTTGTGTTGCCAGCAGGCAGGGCAGTGACAGCTACCCCTCGAGAGCACAAGGAGGGACTGGGGTGGCAAAGGCAAAGCAGAGGAAGGGGAGCTGTGCGAAAGGAAAGTGTTCCATAGTTTTTCTCTTTTTTTCTTCCTTTAATGCTTTAATTTCTAATTGCACTTGCTAAAATTTCTGGGCTATTATAATGTCTGAATGTGAATAAGAAGATCAAGTTTTGTGAAGTAATATTTCTTTTGAGTTGGCATATTTTTCACTAACACCTCATTCTTTGGCACACTTTGCATGCTGAAAAAATTTTTTTTAACTATGGCTGGTGACACCACTTACCAGCCTGTACTGAGACATTTTTTTTTTAAAATTTGAAATTGTTGTGGCATTTGGCCCTTCATATAAAAAATTGAGAAAACAAAACGATGCTAGCGTTTGTCAAACTTAATACAGTGAGGACAGAAGCCAAGGTGACACTCAAAGCCTTCAGTCTTGTTAGGTTTTTGGATGCATGAATGTTGACTAATACTTAATGGTTAAAGAAAACACAAAGATACTGAGAATGTTACAAACATCTTAGGTCAAAAAGTAGAGTTTTAGCCCAGCATGGTGGCACATGCCTTTATTTTCAGCCCTTAGGAGGCAGAGGTAGGTGGATCTCTGAGAGTTCAAGGCTAATATTGTCTATAAAGCAAGTTTCAAGCCAGCCAGGCCAGAAAAGCTGTCTCAAAACACTCTCCCCCAAATAGTTTCATACTTTGTTGTTTTTTGAACAAAATCTCAATTTTTAGATTTTGCCAATGAAGACTCAGGAGCCAGTTGCTAGATGAAAGCCTGCTAGCTCAAAGAGGCAGAGAACGCACCCAGCTGACCTTCCTCTTCACCTGTGTCCTAGCAGGAACCCTCACTTCTTAGGGCTCTAAGAAATCCCCCTTCAGACTGAATGTCTCTCTCCCTTTCTACTTCCTGCGTGTCTCTCTATCCGTCCCCCTGACTCCCTCTTCCTGCGCGTCTCTCTATCCATCCTCCGGACTCCCTCTTACTCTCCCTGTTGTTTTCTTAACAATCCCATGTTCACTTTCTGTCAGCTGGTTGCTTGCTTCACCTCTTGACCTCTAGTTGACTTTATTTAATCCTGTTTACAATATTCAGGCAGAAAGCTCTTGGATTAAAGATGTGTGCTAGAGATAAGCCACAGAACAAGTAAAAACAGGTTTTTCCAGTAAACAACACAACCTCAGGGTTCACAGTGTGATCAAATATCCTGCAAGCAATACTTCATTTTCAAAATGACCACAATTTAGTATGGATATGAATCTTAAAAAATACAGGAGGGGATATATTGTTTATTTTTGAGACAGGGTTTCTGGGGGGTGAGGGTAAGAAACACACTCCTAGCTGTTGTGGAAATTGCAGATGAGCCTGGCCTTGAACTTAGAGATCTACCTGCCTCTGCCTCCTGAGTGCTGGGAGTAGATACAGCTCAGTTGTGGGGCACTTGCCTACATACAAGTGGGGCCCTAAATTCAACCCCAGTACCACAAACAAAACAATACAGAAACATACTTGTAAGGGAGAAACAAGGATATTGAAAGATCTTTTCTATTGATTCTAACACTTAGAAACAATTTCTAAATAGCCACGAGATCAGAAAAATGTTAACTACTGGAAAGAATTGCTTCATATTCTGACTCTTCCCACATTTACTATCTACTTAGCAGTACTTAGCTAAGTACTTAGCAGTACTTCTATTGTTGGCTGATCTGATTTTGGTATGGAGTTACTGTGGCATAAACTGAAGGTGTCCTCTACTTCTAGCAGTACTATGAGGACTGGCAAGGGGCTCAGTGGGGAAAGGCACTTGACGCCAAGCCTGACCACCTCAATTCCTCTCCCAGAAGCCACGTAGTTGAAGGCAAGAACTGACTCCTGAAAATTGTCTCTGACCCTCAACTTCATCCCCATATTAATAAAAAATCTTAAAAGTAAAAAAGAAAAATCTATAAAATATTAGATCTGCTTACTACTTGACTGTTAATAAATTTTTTGGTATTTGTTCAAGAAAATAATGGATGTTTTTTCATAAAAACAAACATACAGACTCTATGCTGGATTGTGTAGGGCTGAAACAAAAATCACAGGGAGACACAGAACAATTGAAGAAGCCTCATGTTTATTACCTGATTTACAATTTATTATCTGATTTACAATTGGTAAAGCAAAGGAAGGTGCATAAAAAGCTATTTGACAAGTCATGTTCCATATGTGACACAACAGTATTTTCCTGGAGCCTTCAGGACCCCATGCCCGGGGCCACACTTGGCAGTGGACTAGTGTGCGTGCCTGTGGTACACTCTGAGCACAAGTCTCTACACACCTGATGGCAGAGAAGGCCCCAGACAGACAGCCCTAGCTCCAGATGTCAAGCTGATGTGAGAACCACCTACTACTAATTATGCACTAGGGTTTTGGAATACTGTGTAAAATGTGCCTTCAACAGATAGGCTCTTGTGAGCTTCTTCTAACATCCTCCCCTGACAGAGTCTGATCATTTATGTCAGACCAAGGGCAAGCACAAGACTAAAAAATAAAACCCACTTAATTATCAATGGCTATTTACATAAGATTTGGGATCTTCAAAAATTCAGGACAATTTTAATTCTGAGCTCAAGGAGACTCTCTGAACAGGTAACAGGCTACTCGGAAGTACCTGAGAAATCACCACAGAAAATCCTGAAGGAGAAAACTCAGTTGAGTTTTCCCAGGCAAGCATGAGAGTACAGCTGACATTGAATGAAAAAACAAAACAAAACAACCCTCCCACCCACGAACAGTACTGAAATGTAAGAGTCCTGTGGAGGGAGAACTCACTGGAAGGTTCTAGTTTTTGTTATAGTTCACAGATAGTCCCATGTAACAGGTTCTCAGGCTGTACCAAAATAATTTTAGGTGAAAACTGAAAATCAGCAAAACCCAGTTTTAAGACAGGATTCACTTTCTGAGACATGCATGCATGGGTACAATTTGTTCTGACAGAACATCAAGATTAATCTTCAAAACCCCAAGCCTGGTTTTCTTTAATTAGCCATGTTCATCTGGCTGCTAAGACACAACTCTGCTTCCAGTGGTCACTTAGGCACTGACAAAAGTACAGAATTTTTGTCAACACAGAACTCTACAAAATCTAGTTCATTATCGTGGTTTATGTACCATGTGTATGCCTGGTTATGTAATACACTACTACCTCCTCAGTCCCATGCTTCCCTACTCTGTGCTGTTCCTTCCTTAGAAGCTGTAAATGCCCAAGCAACAGGAAGAGTCCTTTCTTCAGAACCGAGGCAAAGCTTTAAGGGTCTGCGGAGGGAGGTATTCAGCTATTTATAGACTAGAAATGCAAATGCTGTTTTTAAAATGTGACTTGGAATATTTGGGAAATTTAAACACCAGAATTCTTGCTAATGCCTGCTTCAGGCAGGGTCACTATCTAACCCAGAGTCCTTCATAAATGTGTGTGTGATGAACTGTTGACAGCAGCTAGACTGGGCGAAGGGGGCGAAAGGGGCAAAAGGGGGGCAAAGGGAGGGGCATCTTTCCACCCTTTGTCTCTGAGAAATTTAGAAAAGTTATATTAAAGATTATAGAAATATAGAAAACCCACATGTTCTTACCATTGTGTGGCTGCTGGCTTTTCTAACCCTCTGAGTGCACCTCTTCTTGGGGAGGCGGCTTAAGAAAGACAAAACTCCCTGGCAGAAAAGAATTTCTCTCAAGCAAAATATTTGCAAGTTAAGCACCAAGAGGACCAAGTAAAAGACTTCGCCTTGACAAACAAGACAAGCAGTTCCACTCTCATCTTCTCCTCATGTGCTTAAACAACCCCATGGAGACAAAACCATGTCATCTGCAGAGGCAGACCGTGACCTGCCACCTCAGAGCACAGATCTCCTCCCCAGAGTGAGGCCTGCATCACAGGCTGAAGGCTGAAACCCCAGCTTCAGGCCTCACTTGCTTTTCAGCTTGTTAAAAAAGAAATCAGAGGAAAAGAAGTCTTGGCTCTCCCATGAACAAGACCCTTCTCTACTCCTCCAGATACCAAGAGACAGGCAGATGACTTAATGTACACAAGGAAAATAACAAAATCTAACAAAAGCACACTTTCAAAGCAAGCACCTGGGTTTTACTTCAGTTTATAATTTAATGTGCCTGAGAATTTTTGTGCAAATACATGTCATCTTTCATTAAAAATATGCATAGCACACTTTGGAAAAAGCTAGTTACAACTAACTTTTCTTTAAAAAATTAAATATATAAATATACAACATAATCTACTGCCTACTGACTGATTGCACTTCTGGTTTAAACCCTTCTGGCCTCCAAGGAAAACTGAGAAACACGCATTTATGTTTGCATTCCTGGGCCACCGTATTGTCCAGAAGAAATATCCTAAAAAACGTTTCTGATTCCAATTTACCCTTATTTTCCTCTTAAATCCCTCCAAGCCACTAGTTATTTTATTATTTTGTTGTGTTGTACAAAAATACAAGCTTAAAAAACTGAAGCTTTAGTCATCACAAATACAAAGGAATCTATCTGTGTGGTGTTTGGATTCTTAGTGCCTCAAAGTCTCCAAATAAGAAAGTCTCCATTTTTGATGTAGAAGACAAGGTAAAATTCCTTATTTTGCTACTGGTGAGAGTGCACCACTGAATGGATACACTTGACCAGGGCCCAGCAGGGACGTTAGCTTCCACCAGTTCAGTAACACACAATTGCGCATGCACCAACTCTCCGGAACAGCCTCCTCTCTGCCTGGCTGTGCCAGGTTTCCTTCCTAGGCAGGCGCTTCCGGCTTGTGTTCTCTAGGGACAAAGGTGTCAGCAGTTTAGCATTACTGTCACGTTTCGATAGAATTTGGTTTATTTTTCTATTCACTTTTTATTTCCAAGGCAAGGAAACGTAGCTGAAGGAACAAACTAACCCTTTCATTTCTGTCTCCAAACTGTTCGTCACGTGTCCCCATTTTGTTTACTAGATTCCATCCTCAAAGAGCCTCTTCCAAACATCCTATCCCTTCACTATGCCCTCTCTACATTCACAGTCCTTCTGCAACATTCCTTTTCTCTCAGGTTAGGCCGGTCCCCATTCTCAGTGCATCTCTTTCCTTCATGTGCTAATTTATTCACGAGGTCAGTTAATTTTGAGCCTCAGTCTTCCTTCAGGATACTCATTTTGGGGGAGGTTGTGCAAACTGGGGCTCCAAAGCTACCCATCATGACTGGAAGACTCTGATTCCTCCTTAGTCCACCCAATAAACTGCCACCTGAATTTAAATAAACAGCAGAGTCTGGTTTTTGAAGACCCATTTCTGCCTCTCGGCTTTTCCCGTTCTCCTGGGGATCAGGGGTCTTGACCACCCTGGCTATTCCCAGCCTCTTCAGCCTGTCTACCAAGTTCATCTTCAGCTGGCCAACATCAGGAGGGGCCCTTGAAGGTCTCAAGCCATACATTTCTTGCAGGAATGTTTCAGCTGGTCGGGAAGCCAAGAAATTCTCAGAGACATGGACTCGGGGTTCAAAGGGCAAGGGGGAGGAGCATGGTGATTGCGACGGGGAATTTGGTGGCGTGGAAGGGGTGGCCAGGGCCTTGGGGCGAGGCTGGAGGAGGAGGTTTTCTGAAGCCGGGCTGTGGTACACTTTAGCGGAGATGCCTCGCTCCTGCAGGAGTTTGGCTAAGCTCCTCGTGCTACTGAACGTTATGGTGGAGTCCCGCCGGTTTGTGATGGCTTCACCAGTGCTTAGTCGGTAGGACGCAGCAGGAGAGTTCACAGCCGTGCTGGATGAGCTGCTTGCACTACTCCCACAGGACAGTGATGGGAAACCGGAGCTGGAAGAGAGGTGTAGGCAAGTGCTTAGGAGTCAGAAACACTGGCCAACATTTTCCTTTCATGGATGATCAACAAGTTGCGTTTCAACTTTATTTCACTGAAAAATAGTGTCTACTCAAACTTTCATTTTCTCAAGCAGTGTTAACTCTGACCGGTGGCAACATATGGACATTCATGAACTGCCTTGTCAGTCTCCCTTCAGAATGTGGATTTTTAAGAAATTTAGAATAATGAAAAGCTCTGACATCTATTAAATCTTGTTCTTATTCTATGCTTAGTTAAGACCAAAAAAAAGAAAATCATATATTTAAGGTCATGGTGGAATGGAAGGACTTTTACCTGGCTTTCTTCTGTGAACAAAGGTTATCAGGATTTAATGCATTTTCACTGGTTCAAAATGATCACACGTATCATAGTATCAGATTTTTAAAGATCATGAACTAAAGACAAGTATAAAATTAACAAGCTAACCAAAAACCTTCCAGAGCACTGACTTGTACAAGAGGAACAGCACTCAAGAAAATCTGAGATTCCTTGGTCAAAGCTCAACTGAGAACCTCTGGGCTTTCTCCCACTTCACAGCAGAACTTCTTGCCCCTCCCCAGCTGTGCTCTTACAAGAGTCCCTTCACGAGGCAAACTTCTAAGGCTTCTATTGGTGTCTAACAAATGTTGAAGTCCTGCAAATGTGTTCATGAGGGCAGCCGCTGGGACCTTGACTGGGTACCACCTGGTGGTCTTGACGGCTTCCATCTTTCACATGCCTGAACTGCCATCTTATTTCTCTCCTTGTTGCAGCTAGAGATTTCAGACTCAAACTCAAGGGGGGCCTTAGGGATGGTCTTCCTGGTGTGACTCACATGCTGGATCTTACTCTTCTACCTACCATACTCTTAGCACTGGCTTGCCTCTGCAGCACCTTTCTTCTTTATTTTTGATTATACTTTCCCTAAAAAGACCAAAGTGTCTCTGAACACCACCTCAGATTCTGAATTGGCAGGCTAGAACCAGCTTCAATATGGCTCAGGAAGTGAAGTCTGTGTCTTGAATAATTTGGCTTTGGCAGCTGATGTCATAATTCAATTTCTTCACTTTATCCAGCATATTCTGCCTCACAAATAGTCACTGAACACTAATTAAAACCCTGGGAATTAAAACTGAAGGTAATTTACAAAGAACACTGTGTGAGCCTGATTTCCCCGGCCCTCTTACCTAGGGGTGACCTGAGTGACGTCAGAGGGATGTAAGATCCTGCAGGTGGTGAAGGTGAATGTCGAGTTCGTGAATGAGAGACACTTTCCTGGGTTCGAAGTTGCAACTGAAATAAGAGATGTTTAGAAAGCCAAACACAGAATTGAAAGACGGGGTTAATAACATAAAAGGCTCATCGTTATTTTGTTAGCAATACAGCATTTGTCAACTGCCTTTGTAGTAGAAAGTTCCTAAATACGGAAATGAAATATAAAGAATACACTAGTATTAACTGATTAGTATACAACTGAACTCTTAGCACTTTAAAATTAAAAAAAAAAAAGGAGTAAAAAATAGCTTAGAAATGAGAGAAAAAGACACTGAAAACACACTAAGAAAATTCAGATTTAGTTATCTAGACACCTAGGTCAGACTATTTCTCTGGTTCTTAGAGTATTGTGTGCTGACTCTAGAACACTTCACAGCAATGAGAGGATGAGGTCTCTTTTGTTTTGTTTTATTTATTTATTATTATTTGATGGGGTTGAGATTTGTATGTGGGCATAAAAGCAACAGTCAGTAAAAATTCTGTCTCCTAAGCACCAACCTCCTTAGCACCAACCAAGGCAGTGACACCAGATTTTGCTTGTATTCTTCATTCTTACACACTCATAGTATTTTTTTCAAAGCCAAACTTATTAAAATTAACACACAAGCTTTAATTATTCAGACTCAGGAATCTGGCAGGCATTTTCTTGGGGGGAAAAAAAAGCTGTCAATATTTTCTGCCAACGACAAATATAAGCTTCAAGTGAAAATCCGTTTTAGAAACTTGTCCACTGCTGAGAGCTTGGAAACACCCTAACATTACAGTCTGCCATGTTGATGTGATTAGTAG
Organism: Grammomys surdaster; assembly: GCF_004785775.1. NCBI lineage: Eukaryota > Metazoa > Chordata > Mammalia > Rodentia > Muridae > Grammomys > Grammomys surdaster. The sequence goes on from NW_021604613.1 coordinate 12,670,272, forward strand.
TGACACCAATACACCATCTAATGCACAGTGTCAACATCTGGGATCTGGGTAACTGTCTTAACATGCAGAGCAAACATTCAAAGAGAAGGACAAGCACATTTTCATGAAAACACACATGAAAGTCCACTGACAGGTTTCCACACTGATGCGACTATTCAAGAAACTGCCACTTACCCACTTCTCATCTGACTGCAAACAACATCCACAATTCTCGAAAAGGCGATTAAAAGACTTTCCCCCTTTCTAGCTACATACTCACCTAAGAGTATATTTTCCTCACATTTTTCATATAAAACATTGCATCAGACTGAATGCAGAAGTTCATAATGAGAATCTTCAGTTAAGTAAGAAATTAGACTTGCAAAATTGTAAAACAAAATCATTTTCTTACTATATCCAATACAGTTGTTTTTCAGAAACCAGTATTTGTATAACAGAACTTTTATTTTTAAATGGGTTAATTTTTTTATAAGTTCTCAGTTATTCTAATTAGTATCAGTAGTCATAATCTATATAGACAAATCTGAGATTCTCAGGGACTTTAAAGAGCATCAAGGACACTGAGACCAAAAGGGTTGCAAATCACTGACTGACCTGACCTCTCACTCTGCTTAACTTACTTCTGCAGGCAGGTAGGAGAGAGGGGAGGAATAGGAAACGTCAGCCGTGCTGTGGGTTTGTATTATTTTATCTCCACTAATGAGTAAACTCCAGTAAGACTGTGCGGGGTAGCCAGATCACCACAGCAAGACAATGCAATGTACTGGTTTCGAGGCCATATTCAACTGTGCCTCCTCTCACCTGTAACTGGTCCACCTGCTGAGGTCATGGGTGGCAAGAAGACCCCCGTTACTGCTGTGGGCGGTGCAGGCTTCTGCTCCAGTTGAAGAGGCGGCTGGACCTGAAAAGTGATCCCCTCTTCTTCATCCTCCTCTAAATCTGAGATGTGATAGACGACGTCCTTGGGCATCTGTGTGGTGAAGCCTTTAGTAATGACGCCTGGTCGCGGATCAAGAATGGTTCCCAAGTTTGGTTGAGCGAGCTGCTGCCAGTGATGTAGAGTCTGTGATCCTGAACAGGCAAGCAGGACAGGCATGCTTTACATTTCCCACAAATCCTCCACCTTGGAGAAGTTAGAGTTATGTGAATGACAGCAGTAATGAGAGAGATACTTATCAGCGGCTGCACCTTCCCAGGTGGCAAAACCCACCACCCACCCAGCACACTTGCAAGCAAAGCTGGCACTTAGGTTGGAAAAGAACTTGAATTTCCTTGCGCACTTTTCTGCTTGCTCACGACTCTCCTTTCCCGGACTGCCAGGAAGAACAGGGAAAGGCAGGTGATAAGGTAGAAACCATGTCCCTTTGGTTGCAGCCCATGTGACTCTGATGACAAGCATCCCATGCCTGTGTACAGTATGTCACATTTAACTGTGTCCCTGTGGTAATTTCATCCTGAAATCAGCAACTCTAACCAACACTTGGATCAAAGTAGGAGTCTACAGGATATCTATTTAATCTTTTGTTTTAAAAGTAACTTTTAAGCACAGGCTTAGAGAATCACTCGTGAACCACTAATACACCATAAATCAGACTTTTTTTTTTTTAATATCAGTTGTGCTTCAGGTAAAACTGAACTGAAGGAGAAGAGGACGGATGTAAGTGTGTGGCTCTAGGCAGGGGCACTCCTCCAGCTGCTCCTCTTCACTCATCACAGCTGCTGCTCTCACCACGCAACTGCTACCAATGGGACTCCATAGCAAAAGTAAGGCTAGAGGCTCCCCACTTCCCTCTTCCACTGATACTAAAACACCAGAAAAGAACGAATGGCTAAAGACTTGGTGACTCAGGTCTCATTACTCACTGTCTGCTATGTGGAACAGACAGCCTGTGCACAAGGTGCCATTATAACACAGGTCTCAATTCTAGGAGAGACGTCTAACATACACACATAAAAGTTGTGACTGACTTATTACCTTCTAGGGGCTTGACAATCTGTAACTTTTCTGGCATGAAGCCTCGAAGGCAGCCGGCACTACCGAGGTCTGTGGTCTCTGACTGGTCAGTGCAGATTGAGGCAAGGTTCTCTGTAGGAGCATCACAGCTGCCAATTTCTTCCTCTTGCTCAGCCAGAATCTGGATCTTCCGTTCCCATTCTTCAGCAAAGAACTGCTTCTCACTTAGGTAGTTCTGTCTTCTCAGGCTAAGGCGATGCAACGCTGTAGCCAGATCACTGTCGTCAGGGGCTCCTGGGGGGTTTGTGGGCTGAGAGTTCCTGTGGGAAGATCATATTCACGATGAGACTGTAGATTGTGAGGACAATCTAGACCTATCCTTTCTACAGTACTGGACATTAAAAAAGACTGACCTTAAGAATGAGGTGTTTCTTAGCCATTTGAGATACAGAAATAACAAAAAATCATCAACAATGCTGTTAACACAACAATCACTGCAACACATTGTACTGGCCGGTTTTGTGTGTCAACTTGACACAAGCTGGAGTTATCAGAGAAAGGAGCCTCCTTTGAGGAAATGCCTCCATGAGATCCAGCTGTAAGGAATTTTCTCAATGATCAAGTGGGGAGGGCTCAGCCCATTGTGGGTGGTGTCATCCCTGGGCTGGTGGTCCTGGGTCCTATAAGAAGGCAAGCTAAGCAAGCCAGGGGAAGCAATCTAGTAAGCAGCACCCCTCCATGGCCTTTGCATCAGCTCCTGCCTCCAGGTTCCTGCCCTGTGTGAGTTCCTGTCCTGACTTCCTTTGGTGATGAACAGCAATGTGGAACTGTAAGCTGAATAAACCCTTCCTTCCCCAGCTTGCTTTGTGGTCATGATGTTTTGTGAAGAAATAGAAACCCTGACTAAGATACACATCCTTTCCAACTATCTCTAGAAAGTAAATTATGTTGTGCTTGCTAATTTCTCCGTATCATTTAATTATGAAACTGCAGATGTGTTTACTTTTATATCCAGGTCAGGTACTTCCAAAGTAAGTATTAGCACGGTTCACAGAATCTATTACTGAGAGAAAGAGGTATCATTGCTTTATATAATTGTAGATGAAGAGAAATGCTAGCTATACACTATTACATGCTTTTAATCACAAAAAGTGTGAGTAGGGTGTGGTGGCACATGCCAGTAATTCCGGCACTCAGGAGACTGAGGCAGGAGAATCATGATTTTGATAGCAGCCTGGGCTGTACAGGAAAACATCCCACCTCAAAACAAACAAACAAACAAACAAACAAAAATAAACAAAAAAAGAAAAGCAAGCAAGCAAGCAAGCAAGCCAGCAACAGGTGCTGAGAAAGGTGTGAAAAGATTCATTTGGAGCCACAAACATCCCTGAAAATGCATGATATCTGAGAGGAGGCAAGGGCTACACATGACATGTAGTCCCATGACAGGTGAGACGCCCCTCTCCCGGGTGTTTTAGAATTGATGTAGAAGGAGCAGAGTAAGCGAGTGCACACGCCTCCTAACACCACTGTGGCATGAAGCAGGCGTCAGAGTAAGCGAGTGCACACCCTCCTAACACCGCTGTGGCATGAAGCAGGCGTCAGAGTAAGCGAGTGCACACCCTCCTAACACCGCTGTGGCATGAAGCAGGCGTCAGAATGCAGTGAGGACTGCGAGCTGCAGAACCTTCGGACAATGTGGAGGGATGCTGGGGTCTGAGTACTTGAATCTGGTATGCCAACATGGTAAGGGATGCAGCCTCACCACCAGACCCACCCCCCTTCCTGCCTTACCCTGCAACCTCCGCGCAACTCCCTTGGCTCAGGAGTGTTTTGTCCTCTGTTTGCTGGACACCAGACTCAAAGGGCTTTGCTGTCATGATGACACTTGAACGGTTGGAGCCTGGGATGGGTAGCAGGACTGGGAATGTGACAGAGCGGCCCCGAGTGTCGTTGGCAACCTTGACAGTATCAAACACCCGCTTCTGCTGGGCCCTGTCAGAAAGGAAGCATCCGCTCCTGTCAGTCTCATCCCCAAGAGCGCTTCCTGAGTGCTGTACACATAGACACAGAACCAGGCATAAATCTGTCCCAAGTACTCTTGTTTGGGGAAATTGAGAAAATAACTTTGACACAGGAGAGCTCCCTCATGAGAAGACAATCACTGGGGGAAAAGTGGGAAGCAGATTCACTCCTGACTGGCAGTCATCGCTCTATTGCTCTATCCCTGGATCCTTCCCTCAATCCTGAGAGGTCAACCCAGGACCTCACACTGCCATGCAAACCTCCATCACACGGGCCTGGCGCTTCTTTTAAGTTTCTACACTGATGGAGCAGCAACAGCCCTTCTGACCTGTACTTACTTTTGTTTAAACACAGATTCCTCATCCAAACTCAGCTTCTTACGCATGGTGCCTTCAATCTCAGCTGCCAATGATTCCTAAGAAAAGGAGTAAAGGTTAGTAAAGTGATTACTATGTATGCAGACACACAAACATAGAAGGTCTGACAGGCTGCAGACCAAGACATCTTCTTGCTTTGCTGTAGTTACTGTGCTAATGTTTCATATACTTATGTGGTTTTGACTATCTGCTCAGAGATGAGGGCTCAACCAGCATGGCTCAGTGGTGTTGGACTGAGGATGGTTGGTTCTGACCTGATTTTTAACATCCACAGAAACACAGATGGAGGAATAGATATATATGTCAGGAGCCATAATGGGACAAGATGAATAACTAGCAGGTAATCATCCTGAAATGGCCTGTTTCAGATTATTATATAATCTGCAACAGGTTCGTCCTTATTCAGCAAGGATGTAAGGGATTCACTTTAGGAAAGATTCTGGTATTAACATTGCTTTCCCTGTTATCATTAAACATATATAACAATCACTAATAATAGCCCACTCCTTTGGAGCAGATCTATGCAGATCCACGAAGATGTACTGTCTCATAGTGATGCTATGTAGACAAACAGATGACTTCTGAAGTCTTAATTATGATCCTATAAGAATTACTAAAATTATATCTGTGATTATTAAGCTCTTTTATAGTGGGACTGCTATAGGTCCTTTTCTGATAATCAAAACTGCAATGAGAACTCTGCCAGTCTCCCGAGTGTCACCAGTTAATTACTCTTAGATAGTAAGCAGATTTCTCCTACTCAGAGCACATTCCAAGAGGTTGTAAAACAATTAACCAAAGGTCATAAAAAGAGAACTAATGATTTATTATAGGTGCTAGGACAGAAGATAAAATATTGACTGGGTTTATCTATACAAAACTTCACTAATAGCTTAGTTATGGTTTTCAACTTACAATGACCCTGTGGAGTTAGACAGGTGATGGATGTTAACCAGATAATTACTCCTAATGGATATGCATGTAAACATTCTCTGTTGTAAACTTCTATTTCAATTGATGATTTGATTTTTTGTGTGAACTTGTGATGAACTTTGTAACATGTGATCATGTGTTCTGAACGATGTATAAGTGCTGAGGACAAAGACATGAGAAGCAGGTAGAATAGAATTTCTTCCCTTTCCCCAGATAGAATAGAGCTTTTCCTCCCTCCCCCCACCAACTAAGAATTTTTTTTTCCTTTACTAGATTTTTTTCCCTTTCCCCACTTAGGATCTTTCTGCTTTTCCCCTTTGATAGCTTTCATAGGAAACTTTTTACCACTTAGTAATAAATGCTGTAATCATTTTTCTAAGTGTCCTGTGACTTCTGCCAAACAGGTTGAAAGTTAGATCTGCGCAGTTCCTGCTGAGACAGCACAAAGGCTGCATTGCTTAATCCACCCTTGTTAGGTTTCCGGTGTTAACTGTCTAAGGCAGCAGTTCTTTTATCCTCAGAAAAAGCAAGAGAGCTTTTAGGACTTTTTAGAAGTTACCATCGGCATTTCAGTACAGTTCGAGCTAGAAAGCCCTGAGACCCTCAGACTTTAAAGCCATCACCAGAGTCCTACTTTGTGCAGCCGCCACTACCCGCTCCAGGTCGGGAGGCTCCCAGCATATATATATATATATATATATTACATATAGGTGTGTATGAAACACATACATGTCCTGACTTGATCATCTGAGGGAGTCTGGGAGCCATGATACTTTAGTGGCAAATGGCACATCTGGCACCAGGCTTTGGACTCAGAATGTCATTTCTCAGTGTCACCAAAGCTCCTTGGAGAAATGGTTGACTCCTGGGACAACTTGAGAATCAAAATAAATAATAAAAATGGCATATAATCCACCAAGTAAATAAGAACCCATGCTTCACACTGACTAAACAAATAAATGTTTCAGAAAAGCTCTAGTAAAAGGCCATTAGTAAATACTGAAAAAAACAAAAAGGATGTAATTAGAAAACTGCCAGTTGGAAACTGAAATGATTATCTTTAATTGTCAACTTGGCCCAGTCTAGAATCATCTGGGAAAAGAGTCTCAATGAACAACTTTCTACGTAGGGTTGGCCTCTGGTCATGTCTGTTGGGGGTACTGTTTCAAATAAGCTAACTGAAGAAGCCTTAGCCCACTGTGGGCAGCACCACTCCCAAGGCCAGGGCGGGGGTGGGGGTGGGGGGTGGGGGGAGGTCTGACCTATATAAAAGTAGAGAAACTGAGCTGAGCACAAGCAAGCAAGAGAAGGTGCACCCTTCCTTTTCCTCTGCTCCTGACTGTGGGTATGAGCAGACGGTTTAAGTCCCTGCCCTGACTTCCCACAACAGACTTGCAGACCTAGAATTATGAGATGAAACAAACTCTTTCTCCCCTAAGTTGGTTTTTGTTAGAGAATTGTATCATAGCAACTAGAACAGTAGTCATCACAGAAATTACCAAACAGCCCTGGGTGGAGCTGAAATCAATGGCTGAAAGTTTGATGAAGACATTTACTCTTATCACTTAGTTAACATAGCATCTGCTAGCTTTCATTCATGTACAGTAAATTTAGTAGTGCTAACTTACTTAGTTCATTAATAATATTAACCCTCAAGGGTAAAAAAATCGGCAGATAGCACTTTAACCAAAAATTCATAGTTAGTAAACACTTGACAATAGGATGAAGGCACCTCATGAAATAATCTAACAGTATTTCACACTGAAGTAAGCACATACAAAAGTATCCTGTTTTCTAATTTCTCTGTGTATGCAAGCATGTGTGGAGGTCAGAGGACAACCCAGTGGAGGTAGTTCTCTCCTTCCAGTTTGATGTGGAATAATGGTTTGAATATGGTTGGCCCAGGGAGTGGCACTATTAGGAGGTGTAGCCTTGTTGTAGGAAGTGCATCATTGCAGGCATGGGCTTTAAGATCCTCATCCTAGCTCCTGGAAGCCAGTCTTCGGTTTGCCTTTGGAATGAGATGCAGAACTCTCACCTCCTCTTGCATCATGCCTGCCTGGATGCTGCCATACTCCCACCTTGATGATAATGGACTGAACCTCTGAACCTGTAAGCCAGCCCCCATTCAATGTTGTCCTTATGAGAGTTGCCTTGGTCATGGCATCTGTTCATAGCTGTAAGACTATCTGTTCATAGACTGTAAGGCATAACTAAGACATGTGGGTTCTGGGGATCGCACTCAAGTCTCCAGGACTGTATGGCAAAGGCCTCTTATCCACTGAGCCATCTTGTTGGCTTCCAAGCATATCCTTCAAAGGACATTGTTGGAGCAGGGTGCAGTGGCCTGCCCATGTAATCTCAAGTAGTCAGGAGGCTAAGGCAAGAGGATCACTTGAGCCTGGGAGGTTGGAGTTAGCTTGGGTAATGTAGAAAGATACCTCTCAAAATGAATGAATGAATGAATGAATGAATGAGTATATAAATGAGGAAATGAACACAAACCATAGTTTACAAGTAATAGCCTAAGAGGCATTGTTGGGAGAACATGGAAAGTCTGAGAGGGCTCTGCAGATAAGACGACAGTGTTGTAGAGTCGACTTCATGCTGACAGATGGGTGTAGTGCCATTACTCAAGCATGTCCTTGTCTGTACTAAACACTGGGCCTGTCTTTAGTAAGCACTAAGGGCTAACAGCTTGCTATAAAACAGTTCAGGAAAATAAAAACAATGAACCAACCAACCAACCAACCAACCAAACAAACAAAAACACCGAGAGGAAATAGCAAATATATTAACATGTTAAAAAACAAGGAATCTATGTGAAGAATACATAAACATTCCTTGTACTACTATTTGGAATTTTATTCTAAGTTTCAAATTATCTCAAAATTAAAAATTAAAGAAAAAAAATGCTGAGGCTGTAAGCTGTAGAGCACTTGCCTAGCACGCATAGGTCCTGAGTTCAATTTCCTACAGTGGTAAATAAATAGTGTTTAAAGAAAAAACCCAAACAATATGGTTTAGGGTAAAGGTAAAAGTGCATATCCTAGACTGTTATTCTCTGATCCTCATCAGCTATGACAGGGGAGGGAGTGGGGAGACATGAAGAAGATCATTACTGCAGAGGAGCATAAGGACGGGTCAGCAGAAAGAGTGACCAGGAAAGGAAAGAAAGAAAACCGTTGTTAACAGATATCGACAGACAGACAGACAGACAGACAGACAGACACACACACACACACACACAAATATAGCCTGGCCAGTCTGTGCTACACAGTGAGCTGGAGGCCAGCTGGCAGCAAATACAGACAGTCTCAAAAAGCCATAGTTGCACATACTTTCTCTAGGAACCAGGTGTTAAAATAGCTCTTCGAAGCAATGTGACAAACTCTGGCATAAACTCAATTTTTAATTGAGTTCTACATTCTCCAAATGCTATTTATTAATAAATTAAAAAAATTAAAATTCCCACAGGAGACTTACAGTCTAAGTAGAGTTAGACCTACCAAGAAATATACGCTTTACAGGGAAATGTTTAGATGTGGCAGGTGTGCTGGAAGGCTGATGAGACCCCTGAAACTGACACAGTAGGAAGAGGGAACTCTGAACATTGTCTGAGAGCTTCTGTTGCTTCGATAAACCACCATGATCAAGAGCAACTTGGGGAGGAAAGAATGACTTCTCCTTAGATATTAGAAGTCCATCATCCAGGGATGTCGGGCTGGAACTCAAGGCAGGTAGGGAAACAAGATCTAATGTAGCGGCCATGGTGGTTTGCTCTACCTGCTTTCTTACAGTACCCAGGACCACCAGCCCAGCAGTGGCACCACCAAAATGGCTAGACCCTGCCCATCAATCACTAACAAGGAAAATACCCTCAGGCTTGCCCAAAAGTCTATCTTTTAGAGGCACTGTCTCAGTTGAGAGTCCCTCTTCTCAAATTACCCTAGCCTATGACAAGTTGGCAAAATACTAGCCAGCAAAATGTTGTCTTCTGACCTCCATAATGCACATGACACATGAGCAGGCACATGCCCATGTATATACAACACATGGGGAAAAATTAATTTTTTTTTTTTGGCTAGGGAGATGACTCTTTGGGCAAAGGTGCCTGCTTCCAAGCCTGACAACCTAAGTTTAATCCCTGAGTTCCACATCGTCCTGGAAGGAAAGAACCAACTCCCACAAGTTGTTCTCTGACCTCCACAACTATGCAATGGCTCATGTATATCAAAGCATTTACACATGTATACATGTACACAAAGCAAACAGACATAAAGATTGATAAGTATGGCATCCACAAGTGGTAGACGGTGGGTCTAAGGTAGGACAACCTCACGTGAGTGATCAGTGGCACACAGATCAAAACCCAACTTCCTTAGAGTTTATCTCAAATACTGTAGCAATGTAGAATGTCAACTGTGGACACACAAGTGCTAAGGAAGATGTGGATATATAAATTAAACTGTGACTCCATATTGTGTCCCAGAAACAAGAGCAAAGCATATTCTGTCTTTCCCAGATATCTTACAAATCACACCCTGGAAAACAGAATTTAAACCTCCTTTCTTTTCTTCCTTTTGGGAACATGACATCTTTCATTATTTCTTACCCCTGTAAAAACTCCGTAAGACTGGGAGAAGCAGAGATGAGCAGAAGGGCCGGATTTGCTACGAAGCTCCTTTATTTCTTCTTGGGACTCATGTAACATTCCCAGGCACTCCATGTTTCTGTCCTGTAACTCGTGAAGCTGACGAAGAAAAAAGCAGGACATTTTATTACCTCTCTAGACAACCCTGACTACCGTAAAAACCTTTGTAAAGGCACTTCAAAGGGGTATTAATTTTATCTAGGGCCCAGCAGACTGTATGCATATTATTTCAACAACAGACTCTGAAGCAAACCCAGTAAGAGCATCTTCATGTTGAGCTGCCAGGATCTGAGAAGTCCTGGGCAAGTGCTATAAAGATCCGACTTCTCAAACCTGAAAGGTGGCACAGACCACCGAAATTGTCAAGTCAGTGGCTCATGCCCTAAACACCCATGCAGGAAATATAAAAGTGCTAACCAGTCAGCTTTAGCACAATAGTACATATTCTCATGAACATCACCCTGAGGTCTTTAAGAGGCAAGATCAAGAATCTAGAAAGCGACTCATTTAATGTGAGGGTGTTCCATCAACCAAAACAGCCCCTCCCCCTGTTTGAAAACCTTTTATAATAGTCTGGCAAAAACATAAAATTCAGAGTGTATTTTAACTGAAGACATTTTTCCATGTGTAGCATATGTCCAGTTCTTCAGGATCAGCAGGGATGAGGAAGCTTATTTAAAATGTGCATCACCCTTCCTCCCATTTTAAGAGACTGGCAGCGGACTCCTTTCTTTTCCATGTGCTGTAAAGCTATCTTGAATGAGGAAGACCTGAAACTTATTGGACAGGTGACCCACACCCACTGCTGCATCTGGAAACACCAGAAGCACCATGCACTGGGGAGGGGCAGTATGTGTGTGTGTGTGCACATACTGGTAACATGCTTCAACACACCATCCACTTCCACAGACATCATGCAGGCGACTTTAGAAAAGCTGGTGTGAGACATTCCTGCTCAAAGAGGAACCGGAGCTTCTGCCCACCGTGTCAACTGTGGATGGACAGGATTCAGTACACAGACACAGACATGGACAAACGCTGCCCTTGAGAATCTGGAGCTGTCCCATCATTAGCATGGTGCAGTGGGACTACGACAAAGCTCTGGGGGAGGATAAGCTCTTAAAGCAGCCAGTCTTGGTGAAAGCTAATTGCTTCGGCAGAAGGGCTGAGGAGATTCAGGGGCTGGGGCCTGTCTTCACATAGGGAGGTTCAGTAAATCCTCTTAAAACAAAATGTGGATTTTAAACTGAGGTGGTGGAGGCACACCCAGCAATGGGGAGGCTAAGGATCTCAGGTTTGAGGATAGCCTGGGCTACATAGAGTTTCATGCTATCCTTAGGCTACATAGAACACTTGGTCCAAAGTTATAAAGATAAATAAATTAAAGTAAGAACATATATGCAGTTCTCACTTGACCAACTAAATATAAATTCACAATGGTATCTAGGAATCTATTTAAAACTTGCTGTTCCTGGTGATTATTATGAATGCTGAACTGCCACTAAGTTAAATATAGTATAAAAGTATACAGACAGAATATAAGAAAATTTTGCTATTATGCTTACATACTTGCAAAAATACTTATTAGAAACTATGTTACTAGACTAGTTAACATATGTTGATAAAAAGTACTATATTGAATGGAAGACTTATATATAAACCAACATAATTATAGCTACTTTATTTTTGACAGATGCCAAAAATATATATTTAAGAAAAGCAACAACAACAAATCCCAAAAATCCCAGCTTCTCTGACAAAATAGTGCTGGGAAGCTGGGTCTGTGCAATTGAAGACTGAGACAGGATCACCCTGAACAGAGATCAACTCCAAAACGACCAACAACATGAACGTAAGAGCTGAGACTCAGAGACTTCAAGAGAAAAGTGCAGAAAAGACTTCGACATAGAGGCACAGGCAAGAACTTCTTGAATGGGGCCCCAGTCGCTCAGGAGATAAACAGATGGAACCTCATGTGAGCAAAGGGCGTCTGCACACAAAGGAAGCAGTTAATCAGTGAGCAGTTAGCTCTGGGATGGGAGAAAGCCCTTGCCAGGTGTGAGCTAACACCGGGCTAATGTCTACAGTGCACAACTAACACCCAGACAAGAAACTAAGCAAGCCAATCAAAAAAGAAGCTAAGGAAACAAACAGTCCTCAAAACAGGAAACCCAAATATCCAATAAACACATGAAATATGTTCAGTCTCACGAGCTACCAAAGAGATGCAAGCTGAAACAATACTGAGATGCTACCTTCCTCTAGTCAGAACGGGGGCTGGAAAGGAGGTGGGCAAGGCAAGCCATTTCGGCACTGAGGGTGGAAAGGCAAGCCTGTCCATCTGTATGGAAACAAAACTTTTCAAATGCTTTCTTAGATTTCATTAATTTTATCTCAATTATTTATTGTTGCTGCTGTATTCCAAATCTGGAATCTTTTACTTTTTACAGAGATGGACAGAACCCAAAACCAGACCTACCATATGACCCTGCTGTCTCTCGAGAGCATTTACCAACACACTCCAAGCCAGCATATCAGATACTTGCTCCCCAATGTATTGCAACACTATGCACAACAGATACATTACAGAACCAACCTAAGTGTCTAAAACAGGCACAGTTAACGAACACGTGGGTGTACAAGTAAAATCCATTTCAGCCATAAGTTAGAACAAATGTACGTCATTTGCAGGAAAATGGATACAACTAGAGGCAATCATGTGAGTGAATGAAAACAGTCTCAAAGACAAATCTGTTTTCTCTCATATGTGCTTGTTGCTCTTACATAGCTACATAAGCTGCCTGTCTATGTGACAAAAAAGTAGAGGTGAACCCATGTAGAGGGGCAAAGAGGACAGCGAAGGGGGGGGGTACAGGAGGTAATATGCTTGACATATGATATATACTTACTTTAAAAACCTATAAAGTCCTGCAATTTTAAAGAAAGTCAAGGTTTTCTCTTACTCAGGAGGAAGGCTGTCATGATTAGCTTTGGAAACAAAACTTTTCAAATGCTTTCTTAGATTTCATTAATTTTATCTCAATTATTTATTGTTGCTGCTGTATTCCAAATCTGGAATCTTTTACTTTTTACAGAGATGGACAGACTCCTATTCCCCTCAAGCACTATGAAGAAAAAGGAAGCGCCCTCTAATTACCTCCATTGTCAGCTGTCGCTGGGCGTCTTTGGAAGCCTGCAGGTGAAGTCTTAGTTCTTCCTTCTCGATCACATGCTGAGAACACACAAGAGGGGCACGTGAGGCCACAGGGAGCATAAGTACCTCTTCCTTCAAAGACACACTAAGCGTGTCTATGTGGGGTAGTCTGAGCCTACAGCAGAGAACCCATCACAAGCTGACTAAGAGTGATAATTAAAAGCACATGTGTTCAGAGGATATAGACCATAAATTTGGCATTGATATCACAACCTTCTCAGGAAAATCTGATATATTTGCAAAAATAAATACAGCCTTGTTAGTTATTTATGATATCCCAGCAGAAGAGCAGCACAAAGAGGGACTCTGTTCAGAATGTAGCACTGACAATGCAGTGCACAGGACCCTGTTTAAGGAGCCTGGGCCAGCACTTGGGAGGCAGAGGCAGGCGGACTTTTGAGTTCAAGGCCAGCCTGGTCTACTGGGCTGAGGGTGAATGAACCCACCTCTTTCAGTTTGTGCTGGAGGTCTACGATCTGAGACAGCAGGGACGAGATCTCTTCTTGGTATCGAAGCAGCTCATCACTCTTCCCCGACAGCTCCTCAGTCATTCTGGACATCTGTGCGTTGGTCTCACCTGTGGGGAGAGGGAAGCATTTAGAACCAGCACAAAGTAGAATTAGAAGCAGACACTGATTTATAACAAGCACTGGAGGGCCATGAATAAAATTTTTTTAACATAGAAAAATAAGGGTTTTGCTACAACAAATTAATGCTCAATTGGAGAGAATGTTACAAATGAGAGAGATTACTTAAAAAAGAAGTGTTAAGGAACTTGTTCTTCATGACAAAGATTTTTGTGACAATTTTCATGAAAGGCTTAAAGGAGAGCTAGCTTCACCATGTATCTTTGCAAGTGTGCCATTAGGAACACTTCAGGGATATAAATAAAATCGCACAAGCAATGGAAGTCAATTTTCACAGGTCTAACAGAGGAAACTTAGAGGGGAACTGCTCCAGTCTAGGACAGACTGTGAGGAAACTACTGAAATGCTTCTGTAGGACAGACATTCAGGCAATGCCACCAAGCCAAGTGGGGCCCTAGACTAACAAAAGCCCAGTGTATGTACGTATAGATTTAAAGCAAAACCCTTAGAACTAGATTTGGGAAATCTTTATTTCATATAGCAAATTTCACACCCAAACATAAGCAGAAAAACTACTTTTCACTTTTTAAATTGACAGACATCCTCCCCCTATCAGAGGGTGGCAGCTAAGAACAGAAGGGACAGCAGAGCTCCCGGGACAGTCGATTCTCTGTTAAAGTGGGGAAGGTGAGTAATGAGGTGGAAGGGGGTTAGGTGAGTTCCTTCTGGATCGCCACTATTCTGTTGATCAAGGCATCCCATTTTGAGACCTACAGTGAAACGAACTGATGTGACATTATTGTCAGCATAAAGGGCTATATATTTATATTTATAGAGCAATTCAACAATCTCTTTCCATGATTTAATTTTTTTTAGATCACATTCCTTGAAAACGAAATACATCCCCTAACAACATAGCCAGCACCTAGTGAATGCTCACAGGTAGGCTGTGTGCCATCTTTAAGCTCTATCTCTACCACTTACAAGCTTTCTGACTTCAGTATAGTATATCCTCTCTTTGACTATTCCTGCAAATAAAATTACAGCTTTGCTTCTCTTTCTAAGATGCTACAGCTTACTATAGAAATTCAGGTCTTTACTTAATGAGAATGTTGGACAGAGCAGATAAGTATCTTAAAAACACATATGTGTCTTAATTAGGGTTGTGGACACAATGTGATATTCTGACTTTCAGTAACTCTGGGACAGATGATTCTCAGTTAAAATGGAGAAGATGGGTAATGAGGTAGAAGGTGATTCTCAAAGTTTGATTGGAAAGTTGGTCTCTGGTGAAGCTTGGTGCCCAGTGTGGTGGTGCTGAGGTGACAGGAGGCTTTACAGTACAGCTTAGCAAGAGGAATTCTGGTCATTGGGTACTGTCTTCAGAAAGGATCAACACTGGTCTCTCCAAGGGTGCTAGTTCCCTAAACAGCAAGCTGTTGTAAACAAGACTGTCTCATGTGTTTGTTTTTGTTTTGTTTTGCTTTTTGTCTTTCAAGACAGGGTTTCTCTGTACAGCCCTGGCTGTCCTGGAACTCACTCTGTAGACCAGGCTGGCCTCAAACTCAGAAATCCGCCTCTGCCTCCCAAGTGCTGGGATTAAAGGTGTGCGCCACCACCGCCCCGGCCTGTCTCATGTGTTTGGCTCCTTCTGCATAATGCTAGTGCCCTTTCTGTTTCTCCATCATGTTTAAACAATTAGGGGACCTCACGAGGCTACTTGACCTTCCAGCCATAGAACTGTGAGGCAGATAGCTGCTTTAGTTTGTAAGTAACCAGCAGCAAGTAGTTTGTTATAGTGACACAGAACAGACCAAGACAGCAATCATTTAGCACTGGTTCCATTGAAACTAATGGTCTGAGTTGGAGATAGTCCACTAAACTGCCCCAGAGCAGAGTATGTTACTACTTACGAAGTTCTTTAACACAGTCATTGACAAGCTGTTGTTCCTTCTCTTCATAGGTAAATGTTTCTGTCTTGATATGACAAGCCTTCAACAGAGAAAAGACAACCCATGTGACAACATTTCTTAATGAATTTGTAGTAAATGTTATGAAAAGCTTTGCCATTTGAAGAATAAAGTTCATCACTTATAAAAGAAACAAAGGTATCCCATCAGGTTTAATCTCTCACAAAATAAGGACTAGAAATGGTATGATAGACAAAGACCTCTCCCTTCACTGCACACAGGGCCTTCGCACAAGCCCGTTCGTGCATCTCCACCTCTGTGATGGCCCTCTAGCCTCAGCTAAGATGCCACCTGCTTGATTCATATCACTTTATAAACCCAAAGAAATTTGTAATTTTCTGACATAATTCTCTCAAAGTTGGTTTCTGTTAACTACACAAGATGTAAATACTCTGTTGCTGTTATTTTTATCTGTCAGTGTCTACCACATATTCTCAGCAAGCTCTGGGAGAAAATGCAAGGCATGGAGGTAATGCTATGCTGTGTCTCACCTCAGTATTCCCCAGACCTGAGCACAGAGTGTTGAAGTAAAGGAAAGTGGGATGCACCTTGGATCGAAGGGCCATGTTCTCTTCCTCCAGTTCCCTGAGCTTCTCATGCAGCATGTCCAGCTGCAGCAGACCTTGAGATAAGCTGAAGGACTCATTGAACCGAAGAGGCGTGGAACAGCTAGAATCAGTTTCACTCTCCTCGGAGGCAATGGAGACGATTCGGAGCAGCTCGTCTTTCTTGGATAGCTCGTGCTGCAGCTGATTAACCTGCAGAGTGTGAGCAGAGCAGTCCACACAGTTCTCATGCAGGATAGCTCCTAACCCACACAATAATTGTTTTTCGCCAGCAAAGTAGACAAGTGTGTAAACAGAGAAACAAAACTACATGCATATTGTTTCCTAAGCTACCCATTTAGGCCAGTAACTCAACAAATACACAATTCCAGAGCACGTATGAAGAAAGCCCTACATTACTGTTTTCATACTCCATAACACAGTAATATAAGTATCTTCAAAGCCTTATAAGAGACCCCACTTTAAAACTCATTCCCAGTCGGGCAGTGCTGGTACACACCTTTAATCCCAGCACTTGGAAGGCAGAGGCAGGCGGATTTCTGAGTTCGAGGCCAGCCTGGTCTACAGAGTGAGTTCCAGGACAGTCAGGGCTCTTCTAGAGAAACCCTGTCTCAAAAAACCAAACCAAACCAAACAAAAAACCCCAAAACAAACAAACAAACAAACAAACAAACAAACAAACAAACCATCTCATTCCCATGGCTTGTACTTTCTGTTCACCTAACCAGGGAGGATGGAGAGCCTTACACATGCTAAACACAACCACTGAGTTATAGCTACAGACCCATATGTTTTTCTTCTATTTTAAAATTTTATTTTATATTTTAATTTTCAAGTTTCTTGATAACTTGTCTAGGCTGGTCTTGAACTTGCAATGCTCCTGTCTCAGCCTCCAGAGTAGTTATGATTATAAGCTTGTGCTATCGAACTTGGTGATGACATATATGTTTAAAGATTTATTTTATTTATGTATATGAGTACACTATATATATGAGTACATGGCTGCTATCTTCAGGCACACCAGAAGGAGGCATCAGATCCCATTACAGATGGTTGTGAGCCACCATGTGGTTGCTGGGAATTGAACTCGTGACCTCTAGAAGAGCAGTCAGTGCTCTTAACCACTGAGCCATCTCTCTAGATCATGACTTATATTTTTAAGCTGTCTCTTACTATGCAAATCTTCCCAGTGTGGATGACCATATTTCTAGGAAATAAATATTTTCAACAGAAATGACCAAACATACCATAAAATACAAACAAAATCAGATAAAAAACAAGTTACTGCTAGGCATGGCTGTATATGTGTTTAATACCAGCACTGGGGAAGCAGAGGCAGATGAATCTCTGTGAGTTCAAGGCCAGCCTGATCTGTACAGTTCCAGGCCAGCTAGAGCTACATGGTTAAAAAAAAGAAGAAGAAGAAAAAGAAAACTTGAAATTTAATTATGCAACATATTAAATTACTTACTACATTTACACACACACACACACACCCAACACACACACACACACTGTTTTTTGCTTTGGATTCTGAGTAAGATGTGTAGTACCTTGACACCACGGGCTATGGAATAAAAAGCCCACTACCTCTCTTGGAGTTGTTGGTAAGTGAGGTCCCACAGGCCCTCACACATAGGCTGTAGCCACTAGTCTTGATCACCCTCCAGAACTTGATGGGAAGATCCTTTGCTGATGATAAATACCATACACTTGAGTCATCGACATGAAGCAATCAAGTTGGGACTCGCCTGGAAGTTTCATCCCCACAGTCTAGCTTCCACAGTGCTGGCAGGTGTTACACACTTGGGCACACAGCTGAGGACCCTGCCACTGACAACAACCAGCCTAGCAAGATATGCCTGCTGCTGCAGTAGCGGCACAAGTGTCACGGGAGTAACCAGCCTCTCTCTGATTAGATTTACAACTTGTTCCACAAGATGGAACTCATATGTGACAGCATTGTTTCAGGGCCAAGAACCCATGGTCAGGTGGGTCAGGGCTAAATAGACACAGTAGTAAACTAACTCCTCATGACCTAGCAGTACACTTTTACCAGAAAAGTTTCATTTTGCAGTATATGAAAATCATAAAGTCAAAAGGTACTGGTGTCATTTACCATTGTCACTATTTCAGAAGTATCCATGGAAATACATTTCTCCAGTATATAAGGCCTAATTTTTATTACTCCCATTCCACATACAAGGTCAAAGGCTTACTTGATCAAAGGCTTGTCCCAGCTGCTCCTCCAGAGCCTCATTTTGCTCAGATAAGACATGGTTGCGCTTTAGGAGAGCTTGCCCAATTCGAGCAGCTAGCTCTAGGTCTCGATCCCTCTGTAAAGTAACAAATACACATTTTCTTTGAGTATAAAAAAAAAAAAGAGCAAATTAGAAGTTCTGTAGTGAATTTTGCTAAGGATAAGAACAAATCTCCTATAAAGCACAGAGAGTCACTTTATGACTTATAAATAAATGAACAGGGGCCAGACACACAGGTAGTGTTTAGTAAATCCTAGTCAAATGGGGGACTGTATAGTTAGGAATGATATCACATGAGGTTTCACTGACATCCTATTCATTAGGCCTACCAATCCAACTTTGTACTTAAAACCTTAAGAAGCTGGAAAATCAATGTAGATTTTAGAGATGAGGGTGGGGGCTATGGGTGTGGCTCAATCAGAAGAGTGTATGCTTTTAATGCTTGGGGCCCTTAGTCAATCTCCAGTGCACCCCCCCCCCACACACACACAAGGAAAATATTAAAGTGGATTGAGCCTGTCCAGTAAAAGCTGAGCCAACATTTGTTGAGTATATCAACAAGGTAATGACATAGATTAGGTATTTAGGATATGAATCAGTGATGTATACTGGAACAGATTCATTTAGTGTAGACTATATGCATTTAGAAACAGTAGCATAGCCTACAGCCTGGTTTACAACTAGTGAAAGAATGACAGAGTTACAGACTGGGAGGTATGAGGTGATAGGCCCTCGAGCATGGAGAAGAGAGCCTGAAAAGCTGCTACTTATGAGCAGGGTGTGTGGGGTCCCCATCTCGTCATAAAGAGGCCTTATTTGTAGAATGGAAAATTGTTAATAAACTTGTAATTGCCTTCCATGAATATGAGTTCTTTTACATTAATATTAGATGAATAATGCTAAGCTTCTAACCTTTCTCTATTACATGAAAATCAAAAAGTTATCTCTACATATATGCATATATGGAAAGCATTTTGAGGATAGACATGTATGTCAGGGAGGTAGCCTTCATAAGGTCAACTGAAACTGAGCTATAAGACACAATACTGCTATATTCCACTGTCAAGTGGAAAAGATATGCTATATATGTTAAAACTTTCACATGGGGCTGGAGAAATGGTCAGCGATTAAGAGCACTGGCTGTTCTTGCAGAGTACCCAGGTTTGGTTACCAGCACACATGTGGTGGCGACAAACTATCTGTAATTCCAGTTCTAGAGGATCTGACACCCTCTTCTGACCTCTACAGGTACTGCACACACACAACCAGGCAAAAAAACAAAAAACCAAAAAACCACAAAAACAAAACAAACCTTCCACAGGCAAATGTAAGCTCAAATAACTGCCTGAGCTGGAAGGCAAAAAGGAGATGCTCCAAACTGCGGGTGGAATATATAGCTTTCTCGATGGGCAGCCGGGCTCAGACTCATTACCAGCAGGACAACTTAAAAGTGACTTTCTGGGAGCTGGAATATGGCTCAGTGATTACGGGTTTGTACCTGTGGAGGATCTAAATCCCAGTTGCAAACACTCATACAGACAGTCCACAACCACTTACTTTTACACAATTACTTTTTCCTAAGACAGGGAGGTCAGATAGCACTATATATGCCCATCCACCCATCAAAATAATGAGCTTCAGGAGCCCTTCTATTCAGGATGCCAGCTGGTATATCACTTATAACAATCAATTCAAAACAGTCTAGAGAACAGGCTGACCATCATGTTTTATCTGTGCAAACCAGACACATTCCAAATGACCCTCAAGCTTTAGTTTTTATACCAGAGAAAGAAAAGATCATGCCTACCTCTGCCAGGAGATGCGTGACCATGTCAATGTCATTGTAGGTTTTGGTCATCTGCTCTACTCTGTCTGTGCCTAGAACTAAGACAGTTAAAAATAACTCTTTATAAGCTTTACAAAATCAGAAAATCTAAATCACTCATAAAAGTCCAAACCCACCTAGTGTTTATAGAAGTCACTGAGGAGAATGAAAATACACATGAAAACAGAAAAAGAACAAGTGTCTGTGCACATAACCCCAGATACACCAATGTTCCAAAAAAAAGCACACACGCAATCAACTGAGAAAGTACCAATGGTCACAGGCAGCCTAGGCCCAACTACTGCCCCTAGGGAGGTAAATCTGGTCCGCTCGCCTTTAAAGGTGGGAGCTGAGAGGAGGGATTAAGTTATCTACTTTATACTCTAGTCAATTCAAGTTACTCAGGGGCTATGCTGCTATCACAGAACTCAATTACAAAGTCCTCACAAATTTAAAACGTAAGAAACAAAGACAAATGGTAATACAAAATAGTTTTCCTGTGGAAATTTCCAGAAAACATCAACAATAAGAGCAACACTAAATGGACCCAGTGTGGTGTAAACATACATATATGTGTTTATACGCAGTAAATATAACAGAAATGATAGAATAAGACGCCATGAACTTGAGGGGTACGGGAGTTGGGGGATTCAGTGAGGGGTGGAAATAACATAAATCATTACTTGTGTGAAAAGCTAAAAAAATTCAAACATTTTAAATAAAAAAGACAATCTTGAATGCCTTGATTTAACTTAACTTACTTCAGGTATTTTAAATATTAAGGGCAGAAATACACCTTTATTTGGCTTTCTTGATATTTCAAGTTTAAACAATATTTACACCCCCAACTCACTCTTTCTGTTTATCTCTCTCTGACACACACACACACACACACACACACACGAGAGAGAGAGAGAAAGAGAGAGAGAGAAAGAGAGAGAGAGAGAGAGAGAGAGAGAGAAAGAGAGAGAGAGTCCTAAGAAATTGCTTGTGTTCTAGGAAACTACCATTCAGAGCAGGTTAATAATTACCAAAAATAACCATTAAAAGAAAAGAGAGAGAAGAAGAAACAATCACTCTCGAACAGTGTGTCATTAAAAGATGGCTGAGCTGGCTAAGGCACTTTTTGCCAAGTCTGATGACCTGAGTTTGATCCCTGGAACCCACCTGGTGAAAGGAGAAAACAACTCCCATAAACTGCCTCTGAACTCCTCCACATAGATGATGGCGTCCCTCCCTACTATAAATAAATAAAATGTAATAAAAAAGGCTAAAGTACTCACTGGAAAACATATAAGATTTGATGTAATCTCCTAAGTAAAATTATAGGAATCTCACAAACATACCAGTGCTGAGCTCAGAGACTTTTGTTACATATTCTAACAGCTACTACGTACATTACATTTTTACACTGAATGAGTAGTAAAACACATTTTTAAAGAATCTGAGGAAGGGAGAGATGGCTCAGAGGTTAAAAGTACTGACTGTTCTTTCAGAGGTCCTGAGTTCAATTCCCAGCAACTACATGGTGGCTCACAACCATCTGTAATGGGATCCAATGCCCTCTTCTGGTGTGTCTGAAGACAGTGACAGTGTACTCATATAAATAAATTAAATAAATCTTTAAAAACAAAAATACAAAAAGGAAATCAAACTAAAATAAAATGGAAGTAGGGCTCTGTATTTGAGACAAATTTGGTTCAAATGTTCAAAGCAGACCAGGCTACATAACAGTTTGTATTTAAAAAATAAAATACAATGTACTTTTGTATCTAAGAACTGTGCTCTTTAAGGAATGGCGTAATTCCTGGGACTGTGTTTAGTAAGGAAATATGGGAACCAAAAAAGCTAACTCAAGATATCGAAGTACTAGGATAATAAATGTTGGTAGACAACATACAAATACACAATTATAAATAATTGCACTACTTTTTAAACAGTTCTCTTCTCTCCTCACCCTGAGAAAAATGTCAAGTAAAAGACAAAGGGAGTGTTAACGTAAACTGTTTGCAATAATTCTTTCTCAATCATAAGCAACAGTCCTCTCAGACGTGACAGCTGTAACTCTCCCGTCAGATCAGGCTGAGTTAAAGCAGGTAGACACTGAACAAGGACTACTAAATGCCAACTGTTCTACAAGGCAATGCAAACACCCCTGATCTTAGCCCCATGCACAAAAATGGACAGATTAAAAACAACAAACAAACAAACCAAACTCACTCATGTATCGGAATGTCTCTTCAGCAAGGACTGGAGAGAGGGTCTCCGGCGCATCCTGCTGCTGGTGTGATGACTGTGCCCAGTCTTGGTTTTCATAGAGAAAGAGAGAATCTACTCTTAGCTTATACTGTGGCAGCTGTTCTTCTAGCAAGTTCACCAGCTCGACTTCAGGGAGATCCTCGTTGGAGCAGACATCTAAGAATGAGAGTCCCCATGGAGTGAATGAATCTAGGCTGTTCCACTTAGCAAGCTGCAGTGAAATTAGTTCTTTGAAAGCAGGCAACCAGAGAAATGTAGAACAAGATCATTTCTCCCCGACTTTTTATTAATATCTTCTAGTATCTCAGTTTGCTTTCTAGATTGCTTTGAAAAGAGAATTTACAAAGTAAAAATCATATTAATAATTTCAATTATATGCTGCCTAAAATATATTTCTTATTGAATATAAGCATGTTTTGGAATTTTAAAATGAATCAGAATATGTTTCTTATTTCCTTCTTTTTAGTACTACATAAACTCAATCTATTTCAGTTTATACATTTGGGGGTTAGGGAAAGGAACAAGAAAACCAGAGGAAAACAGTCAATTCATAAGGGATAGAAACTATATTTTCCTTAGTAATAAAATTAGGACTTTGTGGGAAGACTCTTCAAAATCTGGAAACATTATATTTTAGTGTCTGTTCACAGCATCTAGACACAGAACAAGCATTAATGTTTACTGAGCACTGGAAGTAGAATATATATTTTATCATTTTTACTCTGAAGATGGATATATTACATAAGAAGAAATATGAAACTGGAGCCCTCGAATTTGGTGAGATACATGGAAAAAACCCAACCTGTAGGTCAGCTCCTGCAAGCCCTGGCTCTGCACATCCCACGTGCCCCGGGTGACTTCTAGCCTCCACTCTTCCTTCCATCTGTCAAACTGAG
Organism: Grammomys surdaster; assembly: GCF_004785775.1. NCBI lineage: Eukaryota > Metazoa > Chordata > Mammalia > Rodentia > Muridae > Grammomys > Grammomys surdaster. The sequence goes on from NW_021604613.1 coordinate 12,693,793, forward strand.
AGGGTGACTAGAGGTACCTGAGCTCGATGGCAGTTGTGAGAACAAAGTGATGACAGTCCATGAAAACTCTTATACCTGGAGGTAATGCCAGCCCCAGGTGGAGACACTGTTTAAATGTTAGCTTTCTCTTTTTAAAAGATTATTTTTCTTCTCCTGTGTGTGTGTCCTGCTGTGCATGTGGAGTTCAGAAAACAGCATGAGGTGTTGGTCCTCACCTTCTACCCTGTTTGAGTCGGGGTTTGCTTTCTGTCATTGTGCAGGTGTGCCAGGCTGGACAGCCCGCAGCTTCCGGGGACTTTCCTCTCTCCTCTACCTCATCTTCTCTTTGAAGTTCCTCATGCATGGTGCGTGACAAGAGCCACTGAGCCGTCGCCCTGGCTTAGCTCTCTTTATTATTGTTTTACTACTGAGTCTTTAGACCTTGTTTTGGTCAGTGTTAATTGTCAACTTGGAGAATCTATGATCACCTGGGAGACAGGCTTGGAAATGCCTCTGCAGTATTATTTTGATTACATGAATTGAGGTTGGAAGGCTCACGCACAAATTCTCACACACTGCTTCTGACATACCATACATACTTCTATTCAGAGCTAAATTCTCCATGTGCTGCCCACTGTCCTGTTTTTCAGGACCTTGATGAGCTTCTTTCTCTACTGCGTCATCTACAACTGACATCAATCAATAGAAAAATCTCAGAAAGCACCTGAAAGCTACAAAAGAACAAACTCAATTCATCTGAAATTCTAGTACATGCAAATTTCATCCACAGAAGGACTGAGCGGGCTGAGGGCTGTCTGCAGCTGGAAGTGAGGGCTAAAGATCTGGATGTGAGAGAACTTGCTTTATAGACCTTGACTGCACTGGTTACATATTGGTCAAGACTCAACGCTATGTTTAACATGGGCACTGTTTTCACACCTTAGCAAACATATGATAATAAAGCTGGATTTAAAAAGACAGCCTTGGCTTCATCTGGGTTTCAGGAGAATTCAGAAGGTTCTGGACTTAAAGCTTTAGAAAAGCAGGACTATGCACTGACAGTGGTTAATAACACCATGTTTCATAACAACTGGTTCTGGAGGAGTATATAAATACATTCACTATAGTAATATATCTTTAGCAAATATAAATCTAATAAATGAGATAGACTAGAAAAGGCTACACAAGTCAGGTTTTGTGAGCTACTGATTATCACTATGCTGATGACAATGATGTGTCTACAGGGTACGTGCAGGCACATGTGTGCCACAACACTCATGTGGAGGTCAGAGGACAACCTTCAGGAGTTGGCTCTTGCTTTCTGCCCTTGTTGGGGCAGGGTTGCCCTTGTTCTGCTGTGCTGCACAAGTCAGGCTAGTTGGCTGCTGCGCCTCAGGAGGGATGCCTCCCTGCCCCCACAGGAGTGCTGGGATTACAGAAGCATGCTGCTGCGTACAGCTTGTTTTGTTATATGGATCTGGGGCTTGAACCTGAGTTGTGAGGTATGACTGGCTACTTCCTTCCTCACTGAACCATCTCCTAGTCTCCATTTAGTGAGGTTTAAAACAAAAACTTTAGGAAAAATACTTGTGAGTATTCTGAGTTTGTAAAAAGAATTTATCACGTACCTATTTTTCTGTGTCTATGTGAGTATATGAACATGTGTATATGTAGATATGCACATATGGAGACCAGAAGAGGGCACTAGATCACCCCTTTGCTATCACTATCCTCCTGCTCCTTAGAGACAGGGGCTCTTCCTGAATTTGGGGCTTATGTCTTTTAGCTGCGGTAGAAACCAAGCAAGCCTCAGAGCTTGTCTGTCACTGCCACCCTCCCTGAGTCTGGTGCTACAGGTACGGACAGGGCACCCCCCCAGCTTGTTACCCAGGGTCTGGGATCCAAACTCTTGTCCTCATGGCAGCACACCAAGTTCTCTTATGTTCCTTTATTTTTATTTTTTAAAAAATTATTTATTCTTGCAGATATAACATCAAGGGCCTATAACTTTGTCTACATACCCTTCCAAATCCCAGGGGCCTCTAGTGTGCCAGGTACTGTGGTCAGATGTGTGTAGGTACATCAACATAGTGAGCTGAGCTTCTAATCCCTGCTCACAGGGGCTCAGTGGCTGGATGGGAGTCAGGCACAAAGAGCTGCATAGAAGGCAGGTTTTGCTAATGTGAGAGGAGGCCAAGGACAGATGGCCCAGTCAGTCTGTCTCAGGGACCCAGGCTGCAAAGGGAGGATGGGGCTTCGTCACGCAGGCCAGAATGAAGAACGTGCACTTTGTCCTTAGGAAATAACACTTCAACATTATCAAAGGGAACTCACCAGTGATGCTCTCCGAGTCTCTATGATTGCTACTCATGAGGTTTTCTTCACCTGTTTGTGATTTGAAAATGGCATTCTGGGATTGACTCATGCAGAATCCTTTCCTGCTTTGGTTGAAAGGGGCAGCTTTCGTAGGAATCGGAGTAAAGGAAATCCATTAAGCCATTTAGTAAAGAAATGGATGTGGTCATATGGATATTTTCTGTAGGACAGATTTTCTGCGATGAGTCAGGTGACATCTGCAGCTGTAAGTGCTCTCATGTGGTTACAACCCTTGGACAGTCATGGCCTAAAACAAGAAACAGAGCGGGTGGTTACAATTCAGCATGCTCTTTAAAAACAGGACTCTAATTACCTGGCATGCCTGTCATTAAAAATGTTTTTCTAAGATATACACAACAACATGAGTGAACCTCAATGCCAAAAAATAAAAAGAAAGAAAGAACGAGAGAAAGAAAAGAAAAAAAATCAGCTCATGGTTTATGATTGCATTTTCATAAGACTTCAAAGAAAAAACCACCACCAGCGACACATCTACAGTGCCAAAAAGCAGATAAATGGTGGCTGGGTTAGGAAAAGACTTAGGCACAGGAGAAGAGTTTGGGGAATGACACATGTAGCCCTAGTGATGGCTTCAAATATGCATGAATATGATGCTGAATGTAATCCAATTACACAGCGGAAGCATGATGTTGGTACATGTTACACTTCAGAATGGCTCTACATTTTTATAGAAGATCAACTCTTCACCACACTGACTTATCATAGAGAAGTGAAATGCAGTGCAGCAGCGCAGGCCTGGGCGACATGGAAGCCCACGCTTGCTAGGTCTTTATACTGTATGTGGGACAGTGAAATGCTACTTGAAAGCAAACTGAGATGGTGGAACCATGTACATGACAAACCAAAAGCAACTAGTGCAGTAACTCAAGAATTGCAAATAGTCAATAAAAGGGACAAAATGGTGTAAGTTGTTCAACTCCAGCCACAACTGGCATTTGGGTCATTTGTGTGGACCATACTGGATGGACCTTAGCAACACTTCCCGAGTCCTGACTAGGTGCTAGCAGAACCTCCTTTCTAGGCCTTCTCTCGATTCAACAGGCAAAATGTCTCCAGACACTGCCAGATGTCCCTGGAGGCAAAATTTCTCCTGGTGGAGAACCATTGATAAAAAAAGAAACTCAACATCACTCAAAATAAGTAAAAATGTAAATAAACTATTTTTATTTGCTAGACTATCAAATGCTAAGCTTTACTCATTATTGGATAGAGCCTAGAAAAAAGGCTGTTTCAAAGCTCTACGATGACAGTGTGAATTCCTACAAGATTTTAGAAAGACTTTCCCAAAGTCTGCCAAGCTTTAAATGCACAGGAACTGCAGCTCAACAATTCTACCAACAGAATTTATACAATGTAGATATTCACAAAGCATGCCCAGACATAGAGACAAGAATGCCCACACAGTGAGTATTGACTTAAGTAAATATGACTTAAGTATTTTTTTCAGAGGCACACATACAAGTGGAATGTCTATAACGATATGTTTTAGAAACACATATATGTAATGCACCATGTTTAGTGGTGTAGTAATGTGCAGGAAAGGAGTCAGAATCCAGCCCAGGAGCACTGAGCCCAATACTCAGGAGGTGGAGGCAAAGGACTGCGAGTTGGAGGCCAGCTTGGGCTACAGAAAAAGTTTCAGGGGAGCCTACACAACTTAATGAGACCTGGTTTCAAAATAATCAAAGAGCTAGGCATGGTGGCACACTCCTATAATCCCAGCACTTGGAAGGCCAGAGGCAGGTGGATCTCTGAGAATTTGAGGTCAGCCAGTACTATATAGTGACACATCATAAAGAAACATCAAAACAAAAGAAAAGAAGCAAAGGTTGTAATGCAATACACACACACACACACACACACACACACGTACGTAAATACGTAGGTATGTAGTAGGCATATATACACATGCCTACTACATACATATATATTAGTTATATATCTATGCCTACTTAAAACAGAGAACAACAAAAAGCAGGAACTTTTCAGGAACTTATTCAGCTGGGTGTGGTGGTATGCATCTGTAATCTCAGCACTAAATGGGGAGAGGCAGGAGAGCCGTGAATTCAAGGCCCCTGTGAGAGATGGGAGTGGAAGAAACAGGGTGTTCAGTACTAGCTAGAAGCTTTGCTTTACATAAAGACATCTGTTGAGCAGTCATAGCTGCTTCTGTTAGGACTAGTGCATCTTCAGGAAGCTATGCCTTATGTCTAAGAAGTAGAGAGCAGAGAAAAGAACAGCCAGTGAAGAACAGAGACACACTTAGAAACATGAGGGAAGCAAGTCTCAGAGACAAAGTGAGCAACAGAATCAGAGAAGTCAAAGGGGAAATTTGAGAGGCTTAAAGATGAATGAATAGTGACCTTTTGGAGAACATTGTAGTTCAACAGTTAGATCTCAAACCAGGCTGGTAAACAAATTACAAAGTAAGAGAGGAGTTTAGTGAATACAGACCAGAATTTCCCAACACCTAGACTTTCAGATTTTCACAAACTGGCACACTTTAAAAACGTCTGTGGTCAGTGGCACAGGGTTTCCATTTCTGACCGTTTCTATTACCTCCTTTCCTTTTGAGATTTTATTTTTATTTAATGAATGTGTTTGCCTGTGGAAGAGATCCCCCCGGAACTGGAGTTATAGACAACTGCAAGTCGCCACGCAAGTGCTGGGAACTGAACCTGGCTCCTCTGGAAGAGCAGCCAGAGCTCTTAACTGCTGAGCCATCTCTCCAGACCCATTCTATTACTTAAAACATTTTACAAAAACCCAAACCAAAAACAGAATAAGCACCAGTCCCTTCCCCACAAAAAGTTTATAATTTCATGCTTGCATAACAAAAATTCAATTTTCTATAATTGAATTCTGATAATTTTAATAAATACTTCACATTTCTTTTACATGTGCAATTATTTTCCTGGGGTAAGTTTGCAATTCAGTAACGTGGATTAGCCAGTGCAACATTACGCAAAGCTTAGGATATTTGCTAGGTACCGTGACTCTTGTCATCGAAGATCATTTTCAAGTTCTGAGGACACTCTATTGTATACATTTGGCTTCCCCATAGTATCTTGCTATTCAGAATTGTGATTTCCAAACCAACCATCACAAAGGGAATAGAAATATATTTAGATGAAACCAATAAAGATTCACCTCCTGAGCTGGAGAGGAAGAAGAAAGAAGCCTCCTCTGGGCATATCACATCTAGGAACATAGATGAAATGTTAAAGATGCTCTGTCAACATCTGTGACCTTTCTATGTTGTATTCATGTCAGATATACTTTTTAATCCACCTTTTTAAAAGTTAAAAATACCCCAAACCTGGACGTGAAAGAGTTAGAATCTAGGGACACAGGAGGTAACTCAGTGACGAGCCTGGTATGCAAGCCCGAAGATGAGGCCCATTAGGAAGCCTGGCATAGTGGTTTGTGCTTATCACCCCAGTGTTGGAGAGGCAAACAAAGCTGGATCCCTGTAGCATCACAATCAACTACCCTAGTCTATAGGGTGAGTTCTAGGCCAGTGAGAAACCGTCTGGAAAAATAAGATGAACAGCTCCTGAGGAACAACCCCATCTCTCACCCCAGGCACAGGAACCTGCACACCTGTGAACACAACATATACATAAAGAATCTAGTAATGTATTTTAAAAGCTAGAATGGCACTGGAGATATAAGAATGACCTTGTCATCAGGCAGCTTGTCTGGTGAGTGGCCAGCATACTACTGCCAACATCCATATGCAGTCTGTCACCTGTTTTTGGCTGTACATACACAGCTAGCAAGATATTAGACTATCACACATACACACATCTGATATTTGACAGAAAACTCTTCCTAACCCTTGATCGATATTAAAATAATTCAGTCATCAAAATACTACTATGTAAAACTAAGGTTTCCAAGATCAAGTTCTGAAAGCTAGGGGTCCTTCTACACACACACACACACACACACACACACACACACACAGCTTGTAATTAGACTAAAGGAACAGACTTCTACCTCTACACCCATAAGTGTATTTAAAAGTTAAAAGGCCTTTTTGAGAGTAGAAAGCTACACACTTGTCTGTGAAGGGGTAGAGGGCAGTGAAGAGAAAAGGAAAATGTACAGAACGGAAGGATCTCTAACTGGTCATGTTGATCCTTTAACAGAACTGTGGTTTTTCTTCTTCTTCAAATCTCGACTTGCCCAAGACCACTGTGAAACCTCCAGCTGGAGCCTTGAGGCCACTGCCGTCGCTCTGTAACACACCAGTTGCTTTCTCCTTACACTTCCGCTGTTGTAAGATATTATTTCCTGTATTCCTAGCTTACTCTGAATACACTACACTGTGGAAGAGGATGACCTTGAACTTTTCATTATTCTGATTCCATGTCCTAGAATTACAGGTATGAGCCTCTATGCTGTTTCCCTTCCTTTCTCTATTTCTTTCTTTTTGAAAAACAACAACAACAACAACAACAACAAAAACCAAGCATGTATATGAGTGTTCTGTCTGCATGCATGTCTGTGCACTATCTGCATGCCTGATCTCTGACAAAAATCAAGAGAGTGTCAGATCCCTTGAAACTGAAGTCATTGACAGCTGTGAACCAACACGCTGGGGATTGAACCCAGGTCCTCTGAAGAGCACCCAATGCCTTTAACCTCTGAGCCACTTTGCTTTTTTCTATTTATACATATTACACCTAAGAATACAAAAGTTTATATACAAGTTTTGATCATGGGTCATACACCTGTGTTGTAGAGGTCACTGTTTAAATTAGCTTTGCAGTTTTGTAGGTAATTTGTTCTCAGCACTTGCATACAAGTAGAGAAAACTAGAGTGATCACAGGACTAAGTCCAGGTGAAAGTCATTCAGAAAGAATTCAGACCTCCAGGGCGATCTGGGGACCTGCCCAGTCTGCACATGGCACACCAGGTCAGGGGTGATTTAGTAATGCAGCATTTTTTCCTGGGAACTCCGCAGAACACACCCCAATTTAACTTGATCCTCTTAGCAAGGTCAGTTCACAGTGGCAGAAGTGACTGGAGTACTGTTTATATATCTTGATGTTAGAGCCGGAATTTTACTCTGATTTACTGTGATTCTGATCTTGTGCTCATTGCTTAGTATTTCAGAATTTAATTTTAATTTTTTTTTGCCAAGATGGGGGTATTTACAAATAAGAGAGGTCAGATATAAAGACTAAATACAAAATAAAAATCCCTAGTTTGGCAGCTGAGACAAAGCAGACACTCACATGCTCATTCTCTTCAGCTTTTCTTAAGCCTGAGGAAGTGTCTACATCTGAAGTTCCTGCACGTCCGAATACAGAACAGGTACAACTGAAGATCAGCTGAGTAATCTTCCTTCTGAAAGAGACAAGGACCAAGAAGATCCAACAAATGTCCTAAGGCTGGCCACTGGGGGTTATCACTAGAGTTCATCCCCCATGGACTCGCAGGAAGCTTATTTGTAATGCCAAGTCTTACAAGACCATAGCATGCTGGCCAACTACATAAGCACTCCCTGAAGCTCTAACTTAATGCTCAAGCACCATCAACATGTGACTTTCCAGTTCTGGAGTCAGAGGAAGGAACCAGCATCACTGCTTGGTACCAAGGTGTCACCAAGGCCATGCTCCAGCGAAAAGCTTAGTCCCTTGCTTTCTAGCTGCTGCAGCTGCTTCTCTTGGCTCTGGGCCTCTTCTACTATTCTGATAGCCAGCAGCACGGAATCCTGGAGCCTCCTCCTCTGCTTCTATTGTCACATTACTGGCTTTTTTCTCCTTATAAGAAACCTATAACCAATGTTTTAAGGCCCAACTAGATAACCCAAGATAAACTTCTTCTCAAGATCCCGTCTGCAAAGTCCCTCTGCCTCAGGTAACATTCACAGGTTCCAAGAAGTTGGATCCTGATGGCTGTGATCCAGGTGGCCACAGTGGCTCAGAATGTGAATCCCAGTGCCAACATTTACTGGTTCTATGACCTGTCCTCTCTTCCCTCATGTGTCCCCAATGGGTAGAACTCAGATGACAGTCTTTCCGGCTGAGCCATCTCTCAGCCCTGGAATTCTGCACAAACTACGTTACCATGTTTCCTTTGCTAAATGGGCTTACTAACAGGATCTACTTCTGGGGCTTTGCGATGAGGATGGAGGGGGTTATGAGAGCAGTAGCCTCAGAGGCTCGCTGGGGCAGTCACATAAGTGCTGCAGTGTGCTATGCTACTGTTATTTCCACCATCACTAACAGAACAACAGAAAGGCTTACCATCCACAGCTTAATGCCATCTTCTCCCAGCACAAGAAGTCATGCTTCCTAGCTATCCTCTGACAGTGACTTGCTCTGGGAACATAGTTTCCCTTTGATGTCTATGGAACAGGAAGCACAGTGCAGAGTCCCAACTCTCAGAAACTGAACTCTGGCAAGCGCTCACAGTAGGTCCTCAGCACCTCTGTGTTCTCCCTGTGTCACCATCTTTCTCTGGTGGTACTTTATTTAATCTTTTCAGAAACAACTGCTTTTTTTTCCTCTACAAGCTACCAAGTCAAGCATGGCACATTTAACAAGAAACAGACCTCTGTAAATCATGCACATTTAGGAGAAAATCAAGTAAAATAATCAACTAAATTGTTTAAAGAAGAATGGGACTCAAAATGAACCAACAAAACATGTCACTGCTCTAATTATTGCTGGGAGAACACATCATGACTAAGAACTGAGTTAGCTCAGCCACGGAACTCAATGGCCGACACTGATAAATATAGGCAGTGTACCTAAAGAAGAAGTTGATACTTCCTTAAAACAGGATACTTTGGCAAAACAGACTCATGGAACAGACTAGAAACTCAAGGAAATCCATCTTATGGGAAGGCAGGGCCTGGAGTTACAGCAAATACAGATGTAATGAAACACTGAAAATATATCTCAAATTTTTTTTTACAAACAATACTTTGGGGATTAATTAGAAATTCATATTGGCTACTAAGTTGTATGTAAGAGTGGGAACAATGCCAATCAAGGACCTGCAACAGCTCCTCGGGCAGAGGCAAACCAAGCTGGGCCACAGATATGCTTTTAAAAATGAAATAAATTTATCTTACTTCTATATGAAATAATTAACTTTTGACCAAGACTAACTGGTTGCAACATATCTGGCCATACTTTGGGCAAATTTGCTGAAACATCACAGGAACTATTGGACCACACCAGGACTGTCATGACTTTAGAAAGGCATGGGGAATGTCATCCCCCAAATCGAAAGGGGCCAGTGAGCAGTAGACATCTTGAAGGTGGAGAACACGTACTGCGCCCAGCAGTGAGGTGGCAGCAAATGGGCTTCACCCAGCACGGCTGCCTTAGAAGCTATCTGGGCATGTTCCTCTGTTTCCTATTGCCTTTCAATTTAGTGACTAGAAGCGTTTTCATAATATGAAATATATGGAAGCAGCTTCTGCTTATAGACAGACTGGATCCCAAAGGCTGTTGAATCCATGAGTTAAGCATCCCAAACCATGAATAAGATTCAGGCTTTGGGGTCAACATCTCCTCCTACAGGATATATTTTGGGCTTGTTTGCCTGCTAACATCAACATCTGCTGAGGTAGGTGACTCCTCCCTGCCACAATCTCCACCACCAGAAGGGAGGTGACCTCTGGCAAGGAAAGAGTCCACACCAGAGCTTCACCTGAAGATAAGAAATGCTTGAGCCCAGGGCACCATCTGTGGGTTTGATAAGTTTCCACAGATGCCCTCTGTCATCCACTGTGCACACTTAGCCTTTAAGCTCTTACATCCTAAGCTTGACCTGAATTCCCCTCTGAGGAGGCAGTCACTGCTAGCAGTGGTCCTCTGCCCATACCACTTCAGATTACCTGGGTTTTTTCACCCCTGGCTGCTGACCATTAATGGCAGAGGCCTCTATCTTCACAGAACTGTCCTTCATAACCATCTCTATTATGTAGTGCCATGTGTGAGCTGACATTTTAATTTTGTATGCTATTCCTACTTCGAACCCACAAATCTGTTATTGCCACTGCTTTTAAGGCAAAGGGAAAATTGTAACATTTATATACTTTTTGAAACATGATCTTGTGTAGCTCAGGCTGTCTTCAAACTTGCTACACAGCTAAGGATGATCCTGGATTTCTAATCTTCCTGCCTCCAGCTCTTGAATGATGGGATGACAAATTTTGTGCCACCCTGCCTAATTCACTCAGTGCTGGGGTTGTCCCCAGACCTTCATACACACCCATCAAACACTCTACAATGCAACTCACTCAAAACCCCAGTTACAAGTTATAAGGAGGGTCTGTGCTTCAGAAGATTTGTAAGGAAGTTAATCTACAAGACGAGGGCAAGGCTTCCTGTCCTGCCTACTGCAACATGTAAGGGGTTGGCTGCTTGCCACACACTGAAGAAACTTGGAGAAGTTTGGCCTGTTACCTCCTAAACAAAGACACATGCATTGTCTGTAGTTTTGAAGCTGTCCAGCTCAAACTACCAAAGCAGCAATGGATACTGTTCTCTGTGTTTTGTTCAACAAATGGAATGGGGGAGAAAATAGGAGACTGCTGATAAGTATCTGTGATTCAAGACCTTCAAATGACTCCATGATTCTGTCCTAAATACAGTTGAAAGGTCTAAAAAGCAACAATGAAGCAGGCTTTGTAGGCAAGGCACATGAGCGAGCGCTCACTCACAGAAAAGCAGCTCTCTACAGTCATTTCATATCCACGGGGGACACCCAAAGCAAAGGGCTATCATGACCTTTTTTTTCAAAAAGGCAAAGTGTGATCTTTACTGGATATTTAAATATTATATCTTATCCATCTTGAAAATTCAAATTCTAGGTGTGCTGGATACTAAATATTTCATTAAAGAGATTACTACCACCCTTGGATTTTATTTTTTATACTACAAATTCTTAGTACCATAAAAGCCAAGCATGTTAATGTATGCACATACTGGTATTCAAAAGTTGAAAGTAAGAAATATTAAATACAGTCCCTCTTTATGTATGCGGGACCATGAGACAAGCTAACCGTCATTGTAGTGAGGGGCCATGAGACAGTCCACACTAAACAGCTGACCATCATTGACTTTTCACTAGTTCTCCATATTCTTTAATTTGTAAGGAATTGACACTGATAAATAATTGTATTTGGTTAATTTAATCTCACTGTGTTTCAACTACCTCAATATGGAAATAGGAACAGTATTTACCCTTTATGGGATTGTTATGTGCATTAAATAAGTTACTATTTGTAAAACATATGTAATAGTATTTAATACATTGTAACTATTATCTATTTAATGTTAAATTGTTTGTGTGTGTGTGTGTGTGTGTGTGTGTGTGTGCAGTGAACATACAGAAGTTAAAGGACAGCTAGAGTTAGTTCTTTTCCTTTCACTGTAAGTTCTGGGGATCAAAGTCAGATCATAGGCTCGAGGATCAAGTTCTTTTACCAGCTAAGCCGACTCCTGGTCCAATTATGTTTAAATAAATAGTGTAAACTTAAGTACTCAAGTGGTAGAAACATAAATTGGAAATAAACCATTCCTGGCACCTGGTCATCTGACATAGAAGATACATAACTCGGAGCAGTGTCTATCCACGTACCCTGCTAAGAGCCCTTCTCAAATGCTCACCCCTTTTACAGCAGCCTGCTATGCAGTCTCTGGAGCTGCTACTAGCCATGATGTAGGGGCTCAAAGAAGAACCACATGGCTCTGTAACTAGTGCTCTAAAAGAGCTTCTCATACAAAATTCTTTCTGATAAAAAGCTTACCACAGAATCCAGACTGCTGGAGCCATTCAAAGACTATCAGGAGCAACTTGGCATCCTCACACCAAGAACTTCAACTCCCTGGTTTATTATCTACTCTAAAGAAATGTGATGTCAACTATAAAGAGACATGGCTGAGATTGTTTCCTATAGCACTGTTCATGACAGGAAAACAAGGAAGGCCTACTCTTCAAAGCACAGGTAAAATGTGGTAGAGACACACTGTAGGGCAACACGCACCAGAATCAAATGCTAAGTGAATAAAGCAACAATCAATTCCACTTATCACAAGTGAAATATTTTTCATATTTATTTTGTATACTTAGTATTTATAAATATATTGAAATGTTTACCTTTAACATGAGGAAAATGAAACTTTGATGGTATAGGGTTAAAGAAAGAAGTATTAAAAACCTATGAAATGTTTAAAACCCACTGCTCTTTTGGTAGTCAGCCATATAATTACTGTTACACCCCTTCCATTCTTAAAGACTACGCTTGTTCCTGGACACATCAACATGCACTAGATGCCCTGGTTACAGCAACACAAACAAGTTCTTTAATGTAATCTATGTGACACACTTCCTGGCACATTTCTCAAAAAGCCATCAGGTTTCCTGACATAACCTACCTGCTCCTCAGCAGGGTAGGTTCAACTAACATAAGAGGAAAAGCAAATAAATGAAATGCCGCAGGGTGGACATTCTCAGAAGTTCTCAGGGGTTGGTTGCCTAGGAAGTGCTCTAATGCAGCGTTTACCGTGTTTAGGGTCGAACATGCCGAGAGTTTAAGCAGGATGCATACTAAGGCGCACCCCTCTAGTTCATACTAAAGCGCAGCCCTCTAGTTCATCTGCCAAAACCAGCCACCAACCGCACTATGCATTTCTATGCAGTTACTTTACCTTTCCAACACAAAAAGAAAACATAACATGTACATATTCAAGTACATATTTTTGTTTCTCATTATAAATACAGTAAGTGCATCTAAAAATTTAAGACAGCATACAAAGAATCCAATGAAAATTACTTGTGGTGCTTTACCATCATTCAAAAGACACAATATTTAGCTGTTAGATAGTTATCTTTTTCCCATGTTAACACAGTAGCCACATAGCCATTGTATTCACGAGTATCAAGTATTTAGAATATTTAATTATATAACCAGCAATTATTTCCATTGATGATTTCTAAACAATTAGCAGGTTATAAATTCACTTTAAAATCTGAGAATCTGTAACAAGATTCAGTAAACATTTTCTGTAAAGAGTCAGGTATTGAAAGTTTTAGTGAAGCCATATACCATTTGTTTCATGAGATTCTTTAAAAAACAAAACAAAACCTTCATTTATAAGATTAGCTAACTCTGACCCAAGCTCTTCTGGCTGCCTTCGGATCTAGAACCAAATCCATGGCATGTTTGCACACAGATTAGAAGGCCACAAGGCCACCACACTTACATATCACATGTAAGCAAACTGAGGAAGCCATGCTTTTAAAACTACACTTCACAAGAGGAATTTCATTTGATGCTTGATGTCACAGAGTAACAATATTCAAGGACAAAGGGGTAATATTAAAATGCTTTAAACAACCGGATATGGTGGCACATGCCTGTGATTCTAGCACTCAGGAGGCAGAGGTGACAGGAGGGGGAAAGGTTGGAGGAAGATACTAAAACAGACTTGCCTGCTATTTATATATCTTTAGATTCATGCCTTTCTTCCCCCTATCCCCTCAGTCTCGTTATGAACGGTTGGAAACATGACCATCCAGTACTATTCGGAAGTCAAAAGTCATTTAGAGATAGTCATATGATAGCTTATCCAAAGGAAATGGGATGGAAAACAATGTTAAATATAGACTTCAAATCAGCAAACTAGTGGTGCATTCAGCAAACAGTGGTGCATTCTTTTTTTTAAAACAATTTGATGCTTAAATTCTATCCGGTTAAATAGGCATTACCTTCTCTGTGACACCTGGCAAAAGAGGTACATAATGGCATATAGTACAAAAATTACATTTTAATCAGTTTTTCAAGATAGGTTTCTTACAAGTTTAATATGCAATATTTAAAGAGCTGTAAGACTATTTAACTGAAGAAGTTGTTACTAAAAGCAGCTCTCATCATTACATTTTACTAAGTCCAACTGTCCACTGCTAAACAGCCAGTAGTAAAGCTTCTCTCAGGAGGAAGCTGTGAGGAAATGTTTAGTAAGTGCATGGGCAAAGACTGTGTTGCAGCCCAGCCCAAACACCAGGGAATATGTGGAAAGGTCATTCAGGGTTGAAGGTCAAAGGCCGCTAAGCTGCTCTGCAGGAGACTAGGAGAGCAACAGGCCTTTCTTTTTTCTAAGCAGAGGAAACAGAAATCAGCAGATGGTAGCTGCTCAGGGGCCATAGGAATACCAAGACTTTGCAGAGATCTTAGGGAGGGTTTTGGCCATCTATTTAGTCTTGGAAGGTCTAGAACAGCAGTTCTCAATCTGTGGGGTGTGACCCTTTTGCAGAGGCTGTTGAATTACTCTTTTCAGGGGCTGTGTATCATATAGCCTGTATATCTGATAGTTACATTATGTTTCCTAACAGTTGCAAAATTTGTTATAAACTAGCAACAAACATAATCTCACGGTTGAGGGGGGGGCGGTCATCACAAGATGGGGAACTGCTCTAGACATTCTGCTGACATGAGAGCCACAGACACATTAAAATATTAGCTCATAGGGTACTTTTGTCAAAATTTACATCCCAGGATATTAATAAACTCATCAGTTACTTCAAAATCTTTTTAAACAAGGAAAATGTACATCAGATACAGCAACAGATAAAATGGGTAAATGGGAAAAAAAATGGATAAAGGTCTTTAAAGCATGGGTAACACACAGTAAATAGTATAAAAATGTTTGTGGAGCCCCTTAACCAAAACCAGAAAACATCTGGAGTGGAGGCATTTTATGTAACAGGTCCTGTAGATATTGTAGTATGTCCACACTTCTGGGAGGAAACAAATCCATCCCAGCAAGCCAGGAAGTACTTTCAGTGTTGAGTGGCAAAGTTAAGATACTAGATTACATCAAGGGCTGGCAGCTGAACTTCTAATGCCAACAACTAACTAACCAGATGCAACCATGCTGTCAGACTTAAGACTGTCCTGTGAAACCAAACAGCTAAGACCCTTTGAAACTGCACTTTTAGTACAGTAGTAAGGAATATCAAAATTCTAAACACAACAGCGAGAAGAGAATTTATGCTCATATATTCTCTATAGCCCTTAAGAATAAAAATAACTTGGCTTTGGTATTAAAATCATCACAGATCCTTCAGTTGCTTAAAAACTGCAGAACTCTGAGGTTTTAGAAGCGGGAGCACAAGGACACGGCTCTTCAAACAAAACGGGCTGTGTTCCTGACCATCGGGAACAGCGGTACTGAGGGCTGAGTGACTGAGTGACGCTGAGGACGGAGGGATGTTTACTATAAACATCTTTATAAACATATGTAGCTCAGCGTACCTAAGACACATAAGTATTTTAATGTAATTCTACTTCACAAAAGAATTTCCAATTATATTTGTCATAAACCTAAGCCTTGTTTTTCACAGCCAGCTGTCACAGGGATCTTCAGGATTTTAAGACAAGATCCTTTTTTTTAGATTTATTTTATTTTTATGTGTATAAGTGTTTTGCCTGGTATGTGTATCACATGCATGCCTGGTGCCCATGGAGCTCAGAAGAGGATACAGGATGCCCTAGAGCTGGAGTTGTAGGCTGTTATGAGCCACCATCTGGATGCTAGGAATGGAACTCAGGTCCTCTGCAAGAACAAGTACTCTTAACTGCTGAGTCATCTTCCTAGTCCCTAAGGTTACTTTCTGAGTAAAATTTTATATGTAATGGATGATTTTTGTTTAACAATAAAATTCAGGGAACAAAGAATAGATAACTTTCTGGGCTATGGCTACTGTTAACTAAGGAAACAACTGGATTCCAAGCTTGAGGGATAAAATTAACTGGGCAGCTCAGTCTTTCTCTACCTGCCTTTAACAGTCAATATCCCATATTTCAAGGTTTTCTCACCAGCCCTCCTCTTTCTCACCCTAGAAGTCACATTGTTTCAAAGACTTTCATTTCCTACTCCACGTCAGTCACATCTCAAATTTCAATCTTTAGCTCAAACTGGCATTTTATAACTTTAAATTAGAAATGTCAGTATCAGTTTATATGGGCACCTAAAACCTTCACATTCAAAACTCGACTTCTCCCCAATCTCCCACGATACTTGCTTTATTATTACTATTATTATCATTTTAAAAGATTTATTTTTATTTTACATATTTTGGCTGTATGTATGTGAAGGTGCCACGTCTCCTGGAATTGGAGCTACAGAAAGCTGTGAGCTGCCATGTGGGTGCTGGGAATTGAACCTGGCTCCTCTGGAAGAACAGCCAGTGCTCTTAACTGCTGTGCCATTTTTCTAGCCACTATTGGAAATTCTTTTCTTTCCTTTCTTTTCTTTTCTGTTTTGAGACAGGTTTCTCTGTGCAACACTGGCTGTCCTGGAACTCACTCTGTAGACCAGGCTGGCCTCAAACTCACAAAGATTCGTCTGCCTTTTCCTCCCAAGTGCTGGGATTAAAGGCGTGCGCCACCTCTATTATTTGGTTTTTACTTGCTTCACTTTATAAGCACATGTGGCTCTAGAATTATCTGCATCTCTCAAGGTCATCGATGCTGCAGAGTCCAAAACTCGGTCAGCATGCCCTCTGTTCTCTACCTGCTCTCTAGTTCCTATGATTTTACTCTTGAAGACACTGCCACTACCTTGGGTCACATCTTCAATAACTGCTACAGTACTTTTCTACTCGCCTGATTTGTGCCCACCTGTTCTCTTTGCTTCCTGCTCGTATGCCTTCAATGTCCTCACTCTCTATACTTGTGCCAACTTGGGTTCTCAGGCAGATATTCCGATAAAGGAAAATGTGCTCAGTGTGGGGGCAGATCAGTAAGTCACTTCCCAAGTTTGCTCATCGTTCTGTTTGTTGTGACGCTTCCTCCAGACTTGGAAACTGAGCACACAACGGTGACTCTCATATCTGAATCTGCACAGCTTGAGAGAAGAGGAGACTTCTGAGCAACAGTAGCTCTTTGACCCTGAAGGCATAACCCCAAACATTCCGGTGAAATTCCAGACTTTCCTAAAGTGTATGCCAAATGAAACTAGACTCAGAAGTTTCTAAGATCCATTTCTAAGAAACTATTCATAAGAGCTTCCTGAGTTTCAATGAAAAACTATATTCATATCTCTGCTCCAAGCTGGCTTTCCTAATACAGCATCTAGCGTGGGCTGAACACATACGACACCTTGGCACTGACCTCAAAGCTTTCCACTCATAATCCTCACAGCAGCCCCAGGATGTGGACATTATTGTCACCATTTTATAGACATACTGAAGCTAGTGAGAGCCAGGGATGAAACCCAAGCCTATTCTACAGTTGATACCTCTAACCTCTGAGGTCTGACAAATGACTGGGAGGTACAAGAAGTATATATCATTTGAAAGGGCTTCAGAGATAACTGTAAAACAATTTCCTCATTTTAAAAACAAACACACTGATTCTGGGATAAAGAAGAGAAAAGCAAACAAATCCTCAATTTGTACACACACACAAACACACACACAAAAAATCTGGGGCCACAGAAATGGCTCAGTGGGTAAAGGTGCTTGTTGCCAAGCCTGATAACTTGAGCTTGATACCTGGGACCCACATGGCAGAAGGAGGGGCATACACCCCAGAAAGTTGTCCTCTAACCTCCACATATGCCCTCCCCTCACTCATACATACTAACACTAATAATAATAACAGCACTAATAAATACAAGCATTGATGAGAAGCTAATTTTTATTTAAAGTTAAGACATAATAGTAAGGAAAGGCTAAGGCTGGCTAAGGGAAAGGGAACGGCCTGTACTGACTCAGGTCATACCGTAAGCAGAGACTACTATATGCAATGTGCACATACCTAATGGTATAATGTGAAGGCCTCCAGGATCAGCCTACAAAGACTTCTTTCTCTCTATACTTGGTGTACAAATTGCTTATTTATTTAGCTATTTATTTATTTTAGATATTTAAGTTCACTTTTAATCTGTCTCTCCATTCCTTGTGAGGCTATCAACCATCATACATGCTGGTGCTAGCATGCCTCTCCCCTTTCTAGCCCGATGTTGGGGTGAGAAACCAGATAACCAGGTTATCAGGGAAACCACAAGGTATCTGTTTGAGACTGAACCCCAGGACCTGTTTTCCTACACCTGGCACTTCCTAAAGCACAAGGGATTTAGCTGGCAGCCTTCTCTTCCTTTGGCACTGCTGCTAAGCGCTTTTCTCATCTGGCGTCCTTTTCCTAGGCTGGCTATGAACCCTCTGCTCTTTCTCTACTGCCTCCCAAGGAGAGTGGAGGTCCTTCTTTCTTCCTTTGTAAGAGTTTTTTCCTGTTAATCAACAGAGAGACCAGGAGTGGATTATAAGCACAGAAAGCTTCCATTTTCTCACTGTGATTCTGCTAGTGTTTCTAGAACCCTCTTCTGTAGACTAAATCATCCCAGAAGACAATGAGCTCATCTGTTGTCTCTCCTCACTGCACTCAGAGCTCTTTGACATGTCTTATTTTGCATGACCCAAACCTAACAACAAATGACACATAGCGACAGCAATGCAAGCCTACTGGATCACTGATTAAAAGTAAGCAAGCTAGCCCTACGTGGTGGCGCAAAGCTCCCAGCACTCTGGAGGCAGAGGCAGGCAACGCTCTGTGAATTTTGAGGTGAGGCTAGTTTACACAGTGAGTTCTAGGACAGCCAGGACTACATAGAGAGACCCTGTCTCAAAAAAATAAAACAACTAAGTAAGCTATTAGAAGCAATTTAACAAATAAAGTTGATCATGGATACAATTTCAGTCCAGTAACAAGTCTAAAGAAATTCTAAAGAAATGCTGTACTGGCTTTGGGAAAATTATGAGATGGGCACAGTGGTGCGAGCCTATAATCTGATCTGGGATGGAGAGACCAGAAGATTCTAAATTGGAGACTAACCTGGGCTACACAGTGAGACTTATTAATAACTTCAACTTCATATAAAAGGGTTTGGTGTTGAATGACCTCTTGTTTTATAGTAATAACAGTACCTAAATATCTACTCTTCTTGTAGTAAATGAGGGGAAGGGCCGGCTTTGGCTCATTGTGTAGACTGATTATGCTCTCCATTAAGCATGTGCAGTGGATTGACACAGCATTTCAAACAAGCCCCACATAAGAAAATAATCAGATAGCTTAAAAGATTCACAGCTGCTAATATAAGCCTTACTTGTAGTCTTTTAATTTTGTGACTAAAAGAGAGAACCAAATCAAACTCAGCAGGAGAAAAGCTATGGTTTCTTGTTTGGGTTCTGTTTCCCAGTTGTTACATCTATGCTTTGGGGACAGTGGTCTCATCTCAGACACATGGCTGCTGGTTTCTAGGCTCCTCCTCTCCTCTCCCAGACAGAGTGCTCTTTCTTGGCCAACAAGCTTCCCTTTGTTGTGACTTATAGCACTGGCCTGAATAACCAACTCTCAGCCCTTACACAACATGAGAGCAGGTGCTGGGACCTCAAACACCATTCACTCTAAAAAGTTATTAATCTTTTTGAAAAGATGCCTTTTTGAAATTGACTACATTTTAAATACAAAACAGTTAAATTCTCCCAAAGTGTCACAAAACCACACTGCGGTATAGGGTTATTGCAAATGTAATCAGCCATATGGGCATCACGCCACAGGCAAGCCCTCCATGGCCTGCTTATATGTCTTTTCTCTTTGGAGACCCTTCTACGTCAGCACTTTCTCACCCATCTCCGACTTCCCACCCCACCCCATCCCAATTCTTAGCAACTCTCACTCTTCACAGCAATGTATGCCTGGAATCTACAGTTTTCACATGAACACTTGATTGGGGTAAAAACTCATAATCTCTCAAAGGAGAAACTGGAGCAGGGAGTGGTCATGGACCCCTAAAATCCCACACGGGAGACTAATGCAGAAGGACCCCAGGTTTGATGCCAGCCTAGGCTATATGGCAAAACTAACTTAAACAACAATTTTTTTAAAAAAGATACTTTTCAGTTTTTCTGCTTTGTATGTACATGTATTATTACAAAATAATTACATGTAAGTCACTTAACCACCCACTCCTACCTTCTCTGCACTGTGGTCCACTGGATATCCCTACCTACTAGTGTCACCACCTTCTATGGCTTACCAACACACTCAAAATCTTTACAATTTTTGTAGTCAAGGTCTCACTTTTGCCTGAAACTTCAGAGATAGCTCAGGCTAGCCTCCAACGAGTGATTATCATGCTCAGTCAATACCTTCTATCATTAAAACCAGCTAAGAGTATTAAAAACACCCTTCTTTGGGGCTTGGGGACTTCTCACAACCACTGCCCTCTCAGGGGGTATGTTCAAGAGTCTTAGGAAGCATTTATTCTCATTTTTCAAGTTCCTCATCCCTCATTCTTACTCCATACTGACACACCTGAACCCTCCAGAAACAGCTCTTGTTTTTCTACCACCCTTTGGTAAGCAATCAAATCACACTTAGGCACTACATCATTCCTAGTTCAGCACTGACGCCCTTCCTTAGCTTTCTTCTTCCCATGCGTATCCTCAGACTCCTCGATGAATTACCTTGGTACTTTGAATGAAAAATTCAAAACTCACAGGAACCCTCGATCCTCACATGGTGGTGCCGTCTAGGAGGTTTTGGAACCTTTAGGGGGTAGGGCCTTACTGGAGGAAATATGTCACTAGGAAGAGGTGGGTTTTGAGGTTTTATAGTTTCACTCCACTTCCGGTTTCTTTCCTCCTTTTCCTGTCCCTTCTTTTTCCTTTTCTCCTCCCCCACTCCAATATCAGCTTCCTGTGCTGCTGGCTCCTCCCCTGCCACAACGCCCTCTAGGTCTCTAGAACTGTAAGCCAAAATAAATTCTTTAAGTTGTTTTTGGTCACACCAACAAAAAAAGTAACTAATGCAATGATCCCAGCTCCTGTGGAGCCTTACTTCTGGTACCTGTGGAGTTTGACTGCAACAATTTTTTGTTCTTGTTGCTATTTCTTTTTCTCCTCCTTCCCTTCCTTTCTTCCTCCCTCCCTCCCTCCCTCCCTCCCTCCCTCCTTTGCTTCATTTGCCTTATATGTTAGCCCATCATGACCACAATTAACAACCTCTTCAGCATTAATAGCACTCGGTCTGGCTCTTCAGTCCCTTCCTGAGTTCTATTCTTATTTTCTTCATCCTAATGAGAATCCATGGACTCTTCCCTTTCTCAACACAACAAATTTGATCCATTAGCAATCCTGGAAAGTCTACTACCACTAGGTATCTCAAATCCACCCACTACCCCCACCTGTACCTTCCTATCTCAAGCCTTCACCATTACCTGTTAGCCTTCAGGGGGCCGGGCAGGACTCCAGCATGCTCTCTGCACCCTTCCTTCTCTGAAAGTCAGCAAGAATCATGTTTGTAAAAGCAATCTACTTTTTAAATAATAGATTTTTTTCTTCTTGATGACAATCACTCTGACTGGGGTGAGACAGCCTCTTTAAGCAGTTTTAGTTTGCATTTCCTGCTGGCTAAGGACTTTTAAGTAACTTTTAAGATACTTTTGGCCATCTTTATTTCTTCTTTTGAGAACTGTCTATGTGGTTCATTATTGATCCTAAAGGGGTTTTGGAGTTTAATTTTGGAGTTCTTTAGATATTCTAGATATTAATCCCCTGTCAGATCTGTAGGGCAAAGATTTTCTTCCATCCTGAAGTCTGTCTCTCCTCTTTGCTGACAGTTTTCCTTGTTATGCAGAAGCCTTTTAATTTCATGTAATCCCAATGATAATTCTTGGGGTTATTTCCTTGTGCTGTTAGAGTTTATGTAGCTTCTGAGTAAACACTCAAGTGACTAACACATCACAGAGATACCTGTATATCCTTCCATGTTTATTGCTACACTATTCACAATAGCTAAGAATCAGAACCAAATGAAATATCCATCAGTAGGCAGATGGATAAACAAAAGATGGAACAGATACACAAAAAAATTATTCAGCCATCAAGAATGAAATTACAATATCTGAAAGAAAATGGAGACCATTATTAAGTAAATTATTTACTTAATATATAATATTAATATATTTACTTGCTATGTAGTATTAGGATATATTAAGTAAAATGAGCCTGACTCATAAAGATAAGTATTGTGTGTTTTCTCTCATATGCACAATCTAGATTTAAACGTGTGTTACTGGTTGAGTGTGGGAGAGGGTTGAGCAGGTACTGTGGAGGAGAGGATGAAATCTTACAGAGGTAGTAGAGTACATGTGGCATGAAGGCAGGAGAACCACTTGCAGGGAAGAGGAACTAGCAAGGAGGAGGCCAAAGGCAACAGGGATGGTATGCATATACACACGGATATACACAGGTATGTATGCATGAACATGTTATAAGGGAGCCCATTACTTTGTACACCAACTTAAAAATTTAGTAACAAGAACTCCAAAACAGGCTCTTGCCTTCACCTCTCCCATTCTCTCCCATGCTGCAGTCGTCCACAGAAACACGTCTTTAGCTTCCTATCGCCTCCTTCCCACACTCCTCTCTTAGCCTCAGTCACCAGTTCACTGTATGAACACTCTTTCCTCCTGTTCTCTATAGCTGACTCCTACTCAGGCCTCAGCTCACCGGATGCCTTAGTGTCTGGTCTGTTACATTCACATGTATATTATATTCACTTCCATGTCCTCTTGGAAAGAAAGGGAGGGGCTATCCCCCTTTGTTTGTCCTGTCCTTTGTTTGATGATCAGAATGGTAGGAGTTCAAACCATTCAATAACTATCTGAGGCTTGTTATTTGTACATATTTCTTTAGAGGTGTTTGTTTTGTTTCCAGTGTAGGGGACTAACCTGGCACTCCTGCAAGTGCCCTACTACAGCTACATCCCCAGGCCTGAGGTGAAGAAGTAACTAAACTGTTGGGCAACTTCTTTCCCACTGACTTCCATACTGTATCAACTTTTGCTGTTGGTTGGTCTGGTCTTTGAGCCAGGGTCTCACTGTGTAGTCCTGGCTGTCCCGGAGCCCACAGAGACTCACTTGCCTCTGCTTCCCAAGCGCTGGATCAAAGGTGTGCACCCACCAATCAGCTAATTTATCAATTCTTAAATTACGTCCTTTTAAAAAAATTATTAAACAGTTTCTTCCTTTTTTATCTGATTTAAAAAAAAAAAAGCTTTGTAAAGAAACGGAACTCAACATCTGGCAAATACTAGCAGATACATACAGATACACTCCGAAGACCTCAGTGACCTTTACAAAATGCATTGGTTCCACTTCAACACTGGTAGATCTCTGTGCTTGTTTCCTAGCATGAGTAACCTACCATTCTGGATGCCCTCAAGGCTCTGTGTGTCAGCAGTGAGGCTAGGAATGAAGTAGGGATGTTACATATTAGGAAGCTAGTTATAAAATAGTTTCAAAAATAATTCTTTTAACAACTAGTCAATATACTATATACCTAACAACTTCCAATAAATGCTTCTTGAATTAAACTAAAGGTATTAAAAAAAATAGATACAATATAGTATACAATAGTCTCTACCAAAAAGGACATTAAAGAGCTAAGAAATCTGAGCTCTAACACGGAAAAGGCTATGATCTTGTGATCTAGATGATTAGATCTAACATGGCGTGATGTCAGAAATCTAAGAAGAAATAGTTAATGGGCATTACAACATCTCTATCCTATAGATAGACAGCAGGGAGGAGAAACCACTTCTACCTAAATGTCTGCATACTAGATTTAGGATTTTAGTGAGTTTCTTAAGTATGAAAGATTTGGCTGAGAACGAGAGTATCTATAAAACAAATTAATCAAACAAACAACAAAACCAGAACCCCACAAAAAGGAAAGGGCTTGGTTGGGGAAGGGGTCCCAAAGCATTTAGCTATTAATATGGGGTAGGGGAAGAATTATCAGCAAATAATATGTTTGGATATTTAAACCTAACTAGTTCAAGTTAAGAAGTCTGAACTTGATCCCATAGCAAAGTGGCTTTCAAGAGGAATCAATCTGGAGACAGCATACAGGATACATTTCAGGAAGAGAAAGACCAGAGACAGAAAGATAATTGGGGAACTTTTAGCACATTTCACACAGATTGCTATAAGAAAGGCCTAGGATGGTGAACGGCAACAGCGGGGACCTGTGTGACGGTATAAACAGAATCAGTTAACAGGGCAACTGGGGCTAGATGAGCTTTTCTTCCTCTTATAAAAACAAATAATGATATCCAGCATATGTTTCATTCATTCAGGCTTAAAATGGGACTGGAGAAATGGATTCTCAAGAATGTTTTGTTTTTGCAGCGGACCCAGGTTCGATTCTCAGTATCCACACATGACAGCTCACAACTGTCTATCACTCTAGCCTCAAGGGATCCAATGCCCTCTTCACACTTGCAAGGGCACCAGGCATGCACATGGTGCACAGACATGCATGTGAGCAAAATGCAGAGACACATAAGAAAGAAGGAAAGAAAGAAAGAAAGAAAGAAAGAAAGAAAGAGAGAAAGAAAGAGAGAGAGAAAGAAAGGAAGACAGACTCGTCACCTCCCCAGAAGCTGACTCCTCCTACTTCCTTCACCAACCAGACAACATATTCAGCTGAAACAGAGGACAACATTTACTAGCTCTCTAAAAACACCAGGAAATCCTCAATGCTGCAATAAATGGGTCACACAATTTCTTCGAAATTCTCATGTCCTCTCTCAATTCTACAAATCCACACTCTAACCAGCTCAAATGTCCCTTTTCCATCAAGTCTTCCCAGGAGCCTTAACTCAAAGTCAGCATTCCCTCCTGCCATTCTGTCTGTCTGTTTTTTAAATAAACATTTTAAAGGCCCCTTTACAGTTATCCCACATCCCCTCAGATAGACTGTCCATTCTTTACAGCAAGCATACTCATCTTAATTCCTCCCTGTTTTCCGTCACACAAAGATCTTAATTTTTGTATATGGCAGTAGCAGAGTGTAAGGTTAAGAATACAGATAACAAAGATAGCATAGTTGACTTTGGATTTTAACTTGGCTCTTCATTAGTTGTGTGCCCTTGGAAAAACTACTTAACCTATATTTCTGTATATTTATGAATTCAGAATAGAGGTTAACAGTACATATTTCATAGGCAGCCAGAGGAAGGCATTACAAGAGTATAAATACTAATAAAAGTGTATTATAAAAAACACTAAAGATAAAAGATACCTTAAAAAAATCACTTCATAGGGTAGCAAACTACTGAATATTTTACAATCTATGCAGGCAAACATAAAAACAAAACAAAACAAAAACATAAAGCCAAAGTTTAAGTCAAAATAGGTACATGAAAATTCTAAGTCAGCTGGCCAAAGGTTGGCTATGACTTTTTAAAACATTTTTTTGGCTATATTTATTTATTGCTGTGTATATGTGCTTGTCCGTGCCATGGTGGACATGTGATGCCAGGAGACAGACAATCCAGGGGGGTCAGTTCTCTCCAGGTATCAAACTCAGGTGACAGGTGCCTTTACCCAGTGAGCCGTATTCCCGCATCGAGTTGAGCCTTATAGTTTGAGAATTTAAGTTCCTTATACTAAGCAGCTGCCTGAACTGGTGCCCTCGCTTCAGCATTTCTCTCATTGCCGCAGCCTTTGTAAAACGCACATGTAATGTCTCCCCACTGCTACAGAATCCTCCATTTTATCCCTTCAGTTTAAGCCTCCTTGGATCGCATACAAAGTCGTCCTTATCTTTCCAGCCCGGCCTCCAGCTTCAGCTCTCAAAGCTCACGGTGAAACCTGAATCACCGAGTCACATCTCAAAGGCTTTTTGTATGCCATGCCCTTCGCCTGTGACACCTGTTTATTATTTACTGGAGTTACAAGGACAGAGTACCACAGACTGGGCAGGTTAAATAACATTCTCTCTTAGTTCAGGGAGTTGGAAGTCCAAAATGAAGGTACTAGAAGGTTTGTTTTCTCCTGAGGCCTGTCTTCTTGGCCTTGTTGATAATTTTTACTTGTATCTTCCTATGCAGGTGTAGTATGTGTCCAATTTTTTTTTTCTTGTAAGCACCCTTGTCACGTTGCACTGGAGCCCTTAAGGGTCTCATTTTAATCATCTCAGAAGCCCTACACAAATTTAGATACATTTTAAGGCAATGAGGGTTAGGTTGGGCTACTACCTAAGAATTTTGAGGACATAATTGAGTCCTTTACAGCTCTTACCCCTTTGCCTTACCCAAGGTAACTCCCATCTGTTTTTCCCAGACTAGTCCAAGCCTTCCCCTCCAGCCCTTTCTCTGTTCCTAGCCCCTGACACTGTTGTGATAGTGCTCAAAACACCAACGTAACTCTGGCTTCTCTTCTGGACACAGTTCTTAACAGTGACGATCATCCTAATCACCCAGGACAGCAACCTACAGAAAGTATTTAACAAACATTTGATGAGAAGCAGAAGCAGAACATGGACCTTAAAGTAAAAGATGTACAGGTTCAAATCCCAGTTCTGCTGTTTCCTCACCGAGGTAGGGAAGTCACTTAATGTTGAGTTTCCATCTAAATAAAGAGTTGCAATAATGCACGATTGACTTAGAATAAAACTACTCAGGTTTTGTTACGCAGTTAAGAGCTTAAATGTTGACGTGAAGGTTGGATCCTGGCTGGTTTGACAGCCACTTCTATCATTCAGTAATTAAATAATTTTGAGTACATTCATTATTCAGCTTTAGTTGCCTATCTGTTTAAAAAAAAAAAAAAGCCGACAAGCTCAGATGGTGCTGTTTGGCCATGATAACGAGGTAAAACATTCAGTGGGGTGTGCAGCACATTGCATTCTTTCTATGCTCCTTATTACTGCTATCACGAGAGCACTGCAGGTCTGAACACATGTGACTGTCACGTCAATACTCAGCTTTCTTTCCAACAAAGTAGGATAACTTAATGAGGTTCAAAAGCTGGTCCAGGGCCAGCAAGGCTGGGAGATAAAGGTACATGCCACCAAGACTGACACCCTGAGTTTGATCTCCAAGACCCACACAGGAGAAAGAGAAAACCAAATCCTACAAGTTGTCCTCTGATTTCTACATACATTCACGCAGGCGTGCTCCCAGGCACACATGCACAGCAACAAACAAACAAACAAACAAACAAACAAATGTAATTTTACAAATGAGACAAGCACAGTAGCACACAACTTTAATCTCAGCACTCAAGAATCAGAGGCAGGCAGATTTCTGTGAGTTCGGGGTCAGCCAGAGCTACATAGTGAAACTGTTTCAAAAAAAGTAAAACAAGAAAAACAACAAATCCAAAGCAAAACAAAAGGAACCAGACAGATGATGTAAATGAGCTGTGAGAAGGAAAGGAGCAAGAACTACATCCCCCGCCCCTCACATTGGGTCTAATATAGTCTGAGCAATGAAGTAAAAAACAGTAAAAGGCAAATTTCCATAGTCTTTATGACTACGGATGTTAGACATTCATAGGGAAGAATAACACTGCTTTGTGACTATGGATGTTAAGTATTCACAATGAAGAATAATAATCATAGAACCATAAAACCTGTGAACTAGAAAGAACCTTTGTGATACAAGTCCAGTCCTATCTTTTTTTTTTAAGACATAAATGCATCCAGGTAGATTTGGAATGAGCTTTAGTGTCTTCATGAGCAGCTCTATGAGCGACGAGACTAGCAGACAGAGTGTACAATTTGTTCAGAGTGCTAAAGTAGGGGTTATGGATGTACTCATAGCCAAAGAATGCTAGAACTAGTACTAGGAAACTAAGAAACTTCTTTTTACCCATTCTTTTTAACCTGATTCATATAACTCTGAAGCAAAGCAGGTCTAGGTGTAAATCTTGACGTGCAACATAAAGTCTTCTGAGTCTCACGGAATGAACAACTAGTGAGCAATGAAGTGATTAAGTGAGCCATGTACATCACATAAGTAAAACTGGGTATGATTAAAAACACTGTCTTTCACATAGGTATGTGTGTGCTGGTTAAATGTCTGAGGCTTGGATACTACCTAACTTTAAACATAGAAAGCTGGATAGTTGCTGAGATAATGAAGTGCCTTTGTGTCCTTCCCCACCACCAAATGTCCTTCACAATTTGTTTTCAAGTGTCATGTCACCACCATTAATATGCTATTTGGAGCTCATTGTAGCTGAGACTTTTAATAGGACAGCAAAGATTTGAAAGGTCACAAACATTGTTACTAAGGTAAAGAGAGAACTTTGAGTCTAGCTCATTATGTTCCGTGGTCCATATAAGCTAGGTGAATTTCCAGCAAAACATTACCACCTTTCCTGATGCAGAAAAAGATGCCTAAGTACGTGATTGACTTCACTGCCATAATCATGATTTAAAAAAAAAAATGTTTGGGACTCAAAAGTGCTGGCACTAGAAAACACACCTGCCAATATTCATTCTTTTCGCTTCAATCTAAAGTCAGTGTCTCTCTGTCTCTCTTTCTTTTAAAAGACATGTGGAGTCTAGTTCCAAATCAATTGCAAAGAAAAACCCAATAAAGAAAACGCTCTTTCTAGTGTCCTCTCCTCCCATTTGCATCACAGATGGCCACCGAGAGCTTAAGGTTTAACGTCCGGACACTAAAGCCACTCATCCCAAAACGACCGAGCTCCAGATGGGATGCTGTCTGGCAAAGGATGGGAAGCTGCCAATCTTCAAAGGTGCAGATAGGGTGAATCCCGGAGGCTAGCGCCCAGCTCCCATCACTTTGCACCCACACTTGGGAAACATTCCTTTCCCATCTCGGGTCGGGATTCTTCCGTGAGTGACCTCCGGGGACCAGAGGGACGCGGGACAGGAAGGCTTCTCTGCCTTTGGGAGAAGTTGACAAGGGCAAATTCGAATCGCACGCGGGAGCTTACTCACGGGAATGGCCCGGCGTCCTCGCTCCTCCGCTCGCACTCGCTGGGGAAGAAGCCCCTAACACTGCGGCAGCCTGAGAGCAGCAGGTGAAGCTGCCGCCGCCGCAGCTAACCCCCGGGCGTGGCAGGAACTGGCAGGCGCCCTCACATCATCAACGGGCGACCTTGGAGCTGCAGTGACGCCGGTTCAATGGCAGCCCCCACCCAGCTAAGGAAACTAAAAGGAGACCCATTCTCCCAACAGCCTTTGAGGCCCTAGCGCATGGCCCTCTGGGAACTGTAGTTTCCTTTCTGTCCCGCCTACAGCTCGAGGGCCCCGCCTCCTCACTACAGAGCTAGACGCTGGAGGCGCGGTGGGGAGGAGCAGCGGGCCCGGACCCCGCTGGGGTGGGGCGAATCCTGTCCCGGCCGGTTGCCCCGGACTAGGGCAGAGGTCCAGGCCGACAGGCCTTCTTGCGGCCGTGCTGCTCTTTTGTGCCTTGAGGTTTGCCCTGGAAGCGGGCCTCGAGTTTTTGCCTCGCCTCTCTGCGAAGCAGGTCCCGGGGCTCGCGCGTGTCACCTCCCCTCAGCGCCTGCTGCCTGGAGAATCGCTGGCCTTGGTCACCGCCTAGGTAATGAGGGGAGGCAGGCGGGCAGGGGATGGTGAAGGGACCCGGGGAGCGACAGGGATCGCAGCTCGGTAGGAGTACAGAGGAAGGCTGCAAGGCCAGTCCTCGCCGCCAGAGTTGACATGGACGGCCGAACAGCGGCCGGAGTCTGCGGAAGCCCGCTCCCGCTGTGCGTGCCTCCGCACCGGGCCCCGGGCTCTCGCTTGTCCAGCGGCCGTGCCAGGTGCAGGAGCTCAGCCACCGCCGCCCCGCGCCCCCAGCTCTCACCTTTGTTGGGGCGCACAGGCCGGGCGACTTCCCAAGCTGAAGACACTCTAGCTCCAGCCCTGTCTGCTCCAAGACTTCGAAGGGACCTTTTCCCAAATTAAATGTCCAGGCGTCGTTTGTCTTCAGTGTTTACATTTAATGTCGTGTTTTCCCCTCGTAGGCTTGTTATGTCAAATACCTTTCCTCCAAACTTGATCACGATTTGTGACAGCACCTACATAGCACAGTGGTTGGCACTTCGTAAATATTTGTTGAAACCATGAGTCATGATACTAAGTTTGGAAAATTGTATTGAGCTTTGTGCATCGCTATGATCTTGGTTAAGGTTTTATGAGATTTCACCTTGAGAATTACTGTAATTTTGAAGCCTAACAAAGAGTATTGGTAGGTTTTCTGTTTTTGTTTTTGTTAGCATTTCCTGTAACAGTAGACCATTGAATGCCTAGATTATCTCAAAACATATGTATTATGTAAATACATAGCCCCTTTGGTGTCCATTTAAAGTGTTAGCCTTTCAAATGAAAGACTTTGGGTATGACTTCTATATTATGCAACGAATTAGATTATTTATAAACCTTTATTGTGGTTAGGTTTTTAAGTACAATTGCAAGGGCCTACACTGAGGTACTGCTCCGTAAACTGAGGTACTCATCAATATGTTTAGAAATACAGGCTTCTTAAATGTGTATACACACACAAATACATACACACACACATATTTTAAAGATGGGGTCTTGCTGGGCAGTGGTGGTGCACCCCTTTAATCCCAGCACTTGGGAGGCAGAGGCAGGTGGATTTCTGAGTTCGAGGCCAGCCTGGTCTACAGAGTAAGTTCCAGGACAGCCAGGGCTACACAGAGAAACCCTGTCTTGAAACCCCGCCCCCCCCCCAAAATAAAGATGGGGTCTCACTATGTTGATATCACTAGATTGCTTAGAACTCACAAAAATCAGTTTGCTTCTGTCTCTGCCTCTTGAACGCTGGAATTAAAGGCATGTTCCACCAAAGCCTCAGCAAGCTTTTTTATTTATTTTTTAAGGATTTATAATCTTAGCATAATAGCAAAAACTAATAGCAAATCTTTCATTCAACTCATTTGCCAGGTGCAATTGCTGCCTTGACCTCAAAATGTCTTGAAAAATTATCTGTTAAGAGTGTGGCATACCAAAGGTAAAACTTTGGTTTTAACCACCCCACTGGTAGTAATAGTTCTAGAAGACTGTGACCTGATTTTTTTCAAATCGTTTTGTTGTTTAAAACAACAAACTCAGTAACACCTTGCTGATACTAAGTGTAAAGCAGATACAGAATCATGGTAACCACAAAAAATAAGTTAATCACCAGACCTTTCTGCCTCAGAAAGTCAGCAGGAGGTCAGGGCCTGGTGTTAATTACTAGTGTGTGTGTGTGTGTGTGTGTAGGTGTCTTCTGGGCTCACCAGTGCCTATCCCATAGCCGCTATTCATTAAGTATGTTA
This sequence comes from Grammomys surdaster, assembly GCF_004785775.1. Classification (NCBI taxonomy): domain Eukaryota; kingdom Metazoa; phylum Chordata; class Mammalia; order Rodentia; family Muridae; genus Grammomys; species Grammomys surdaster. The sequence goes on from NW_021604613.1 coordinate 12,725,320, forward strand.
ATACAAACTTTCTCTGAATGGTTTCTTTCCTTATTTAGGTATTACCTTAGAATAGATTAATAAAAGTGAGCTTTTACTGGCTCACAAGCTGTGAATATTTTCACTGTTATTCAGAAGTCCCCAGCTTGCTTTTCCCACGAGCTTCAATTTTTTGTCTTAAAGTGTTGCACTTGTCTTTGTTGTTGTTTGTTTGTTTTTTGAGACAGTTCCCTTGTGTTTTCCTAGCTGTCCTGGAATTAGCTTTGTAGACCAGGCTAGCCTTGAACTCTGCCTCCTGAGTTCTGGGATTAAAGGCATGTACCACCATTGCCCCGCGCCTGTCTTTTATATCCTAGAATGTATATAAAATGTTGTTTACATTCATTTGCTCTCTGTCATCCTGGAGGATAGACAGCACAGGCATCATTGTCCTCATCTCATACCCAGCCTCCCACCCCCATGCCTTAAGTTGGCACTAATCCCTTGGCAGGTGACATGAGTAAGTTTTCCAGTCCTTCTTTTCCTTCCTCTACCTTTGGCTTGCAGAGGTTGTCCTGAGAAAATCCACTTCTTCCCTAAGCAATAAAATTGGATATTACTTTATAACATCTATGGTCTATAAAATCTTCCTTTCCTCATTTTGTTTAGCTATTTGTGGATGCCTTGATCAAGTATGGGCTTTGACTAAGATGAAATAATGACACCAGTTTCAAGAGATGTTTAGAAAGCACTAGTCACCACTAGCAAATACTGCCCTCTCTATTGAAAAAGAAAGACCCAGAAGATTTGGGTGCTCGGTTTATAGCTCCATGAACTGAAGAAATTGCCATGCAAAATTCTGAATCTATCAATGAAAATGGACGAGTTATTTGCATAATAAAAATGCATAATTTTGTGTCTGTCAGCAGTTGAGAATGTCATTTTTACATGAAAACTACAAAGTGTCTTTCTTAAGCATGTGGCAACAAGAGTTTGTTCATTTTAGCCCATTACAAACCCTGTTTCAGATTTGTGAATCCTGGACCTCAAATGAGTTAGGTGGTTAGTCAGAAATCTTTGGAGATTCTCAAAGTTTACTTGTAAATAGAGTCATTAGAGATTCTTAGGATTTATTTGTGAGTGGTACTACTTACTTAAAGAGGATCCAAAATTGCTTTCATATTTGTTCAGGGCAGAAAAAGATAGGAGAGATGTAGTAACTTGAGACTTTGGAAATAGAAACTCTCTTTTGCTTTCTGCCTTTCAGGAGCCATGTCAGAACAATGCTTTTTAAAGATACTCAGAGATGGTACTAGCATTTGTGTTAATGAGCAGCTGTCTAAATGTCTGATAAATTATGACATCTAGTTCTTCAAGGAGTTTATGTAAATCTAAATAATTTTGCTTTTGTTTTTATAGTGGGATATATCTGCAACTTGAAGGAAAGATAAAGGAAAAATCTTCTTTGGAATAGATGGGATTTTGTCACTTTCTGTGAACTAAAGCGATTCAATGTCTCTTTTGGTAAGTTTTGTTATAATTTTATACCATTGGAGTAGTTAGATCTGGAATGAAAGACACTCAGATTAAGCTCTGAGGTGCTTTGACCTGAATGACCTGTGGTCTTGAGAACAATGTGAACTCTCATTGAGTTTTGTCTTTTTCAAAATAAGTTTCTCCTATACTGGTTTTAAATATACCCACTATTCAATTCTTTGTCCCAAACCCATTTTTTTTTATCATGTATTTTTCTTAGATGCCAGACATATCTAGTTAACTATGCATTTTCTTTTAAAACTTCAAAAATTCTTTTAATAAAATTCCACATGTCCCAAGGCAGGTAAGATAGCATTTAAAAGAAACCTTTGACTTAATCAGACAAAAAAAGTTTGAATCATGACATTATGTGAGCTACAGATGGAATATATTTGTTTGTGTGCTAGATATACGGCATCTGCTTTAGATTAAGTAGCTTGTAGACTTTCTGTTATATACAACATAGTGTTTGGAAAGGGGGAGAATAATATTAAGACAGCAATCTTCCCCTTTAAACTGTGGGACCTTGGCAGGACAGACAGCATCCTCATTTAAGTTTGCTCATGGTTGCCAAAAATTAGAGCCAGTGTTCAGACTCATGCCTGACATCTACCCAGGCCGAGAGATAGAACTGTGCAGTTAGGAGACTATAGTTGTTCTTTATGGGAAAAAAATATATATATATATTTGTATAAATATATATGTATATATATTTATATACACATTTGCTTTAAATGTGTGTATCTGGAAAATATATTAAAATGCTTCATTCTTTAAAGCAAAGTCAGCAAACACTTTCTGTAAAGGCCAGAAGATGATAAAACATGCTACTCTTCTTCTGCCCTAGTAGCTCAAAAGCAGCCATCAGCAGTGTGGAAATGAATTTAAAAAAAAAAACCTAAAACCTGAATGTGAACTGGAGCAGAGCTTGTTGATCCCTGTCCTAAAGGAATGAGAAGAGTCACAGTTTTACGTCATGCTGGAGTGAGAAAAGACTGTAGTTGAGTGCTCTTCATCAGTCCTGACATCTGAATCCGAGACTCCCAGTGCGGAACTCACTTTAAAATAATTAGATCGGTCTAGCTGGAAAACACTAGTTGTTGAGAAATTTTGGTGCGTTATAAAAGAAAGAATGTGATTATTTCGAGTAACTGACAGTAGTGTTAATGGGTGGGCTTTGAGAATCACCTGATGCTGTGTTTGGTGCTCATATAAGGGAATGGTGATCAGATACTAGAGAATCATTTACTGTAAAAGTCTTTCATGTGCTTTTAACTTTTTTCTTCCTAAATAGATCAGTATCATTCCACTAATTGCTGGTGGGATAGATAACGTAGATATTACATTTCATTATGGGCAATACCTGATAGTAGAACCATGAATTGATGTTCAGGAAAATGTAAATTTTGGTAATAGAAGCAAGTCTCTTAATTTGCTTTGAGTTGAAGATGTTTGTCACCTTAAGAAACAAAATAGATTATAAATATATTCAATGTCTTCATAATTAAATAAATGGTCTAATGTAGAAAATCATGTTTCCTATATTCAAAAAGGAGTATATCTATCCGAGAAAAAGATAAAAACTATTGGAACAGCAAAATAGTTTTTAGCTTAATAGTCAGAAGATGATTATTTTTTGCCAGATATTTAGGAATTTGCCAGATTTATGAGGTGCTAAAGGACTTATAAATTAAGATCAACAGTTAAAATAGATTTATAACCTCAAGAAAAGTGAAGGCAAGGAGCAGAGGTGGCACTGAGAACAATTTTAATGGACTAACGTTACCGTCTGTGCACCTGGCTTCTTCCCTGTCCCGTCTCCATCAGTACCTCCATTTGTGTTGGTTTTTTGATTCTGCTTCCAGCCCTGGATCCTGGTCTTTTGTATACACAAGCCAGCCCTGTGTGTGTGTCCCATGCTTTTCACTTATCTCAAGTATTTCTGACTTCCAGGATTGTTTCTGTGCTTCACGAACACGAGTTGAGTCACTCAGACCTGAAAAACAGTCTGAAACCAGTATCCATCAATACTTGGTAAGAAAATGGTTGAACACAGTCAGTGCTCTTCCTTTGCCTTCTGTGATACTCTTTACTGACTCTTCTTTTTCCTACTGGTCTCCATGAGTCTGTAACTAACCTCTTCTTAACCCATTCTTTCTGAGCAGTGTCATAGATTCCTGTGGTTTCAGTTGCTGAGGTTTCACGTTGTCCTGGAGCTTTCTCGGTTGTTCTAAGAGGAACATGGTGATTACCAGACTTGCTCTTCCCTGGGCCCTGGGATTATCTACAGAATACATCTGATTAGATTGTTTTTCCAGGGTTTTTCTACTGATTTGAGTGAAACTTTAGTCTGCTTCCAAATCCTTCCATCCCCCATACATTTCACTTTGGCTAATGAAAGCGTGACTATTTCTCCTACATACTAGGAATTCTGGCATTCTCCTCATGGTGCCTGTCTTCCTACTTCTCCGTCATCTCCATGTGGCCTGTACTCTGTGCATACTTGCAGCCTTCAGTCCTGTTCCAGGATGCTCACTCATGCCGTTTTGAAGCCAATGGGTACAGTCCAAATCTCTCAGCATGATAGAGACTCTCACTGGTATTGTGTACGGCCAGTGTTTGAATTTCCTTTCTTACTGGGAATATTTTCTCCTCTCTGCTTGAAATGCCCTTGTTTCTGCCTTCCCCTGAAATTTCTCCTCATCTGTAAAGAATTGATTCCATTTTGTATCTGTAAACTCGTCCGCTAGATCCTTTTATTTAATTGTGCTGTCACCTGTCCAGGACATTTTCATGGAACACTTGTTCCTGTACTGTCTTATAGTGAGTGAGGTCCGTGTCTCTTCAAGCATAACGTGATCCCCATGGAAGGGGCACTCGTCTTACTCATCTTTGTCTGACATACTAAGCAATAGAAAGGGTTAGACTTGGTAATATATCTCTGAAATCTTTACCCCTCTTAATCTTTAATTTATACTACAAATTTTCCTATACAGTCAAATCTGCTTTGAAAATTTTGTTACAGCATAAGGTAATTCCAGTTATTTTTGCTTATAGTTTAATCTCAGGCCTGTAGTATGCATATTTTAATAAATTCTGGTGGTGGTCTTTCCTACCACTGACCATTTAAGTTCCTGATAAACACACACACACACGCACACGCACACGCACACACCCTTACCCTTCTATATTGGGGGCCAGCAAGTAGCATTACAATGAACAGCAAAAGACAAAACCTCACACAGGCCTGCCTTTAACCAGTGCCATTTTTATTCACCAAAATTCCATCTTCAAGGTACATGCCTTTACATATAGTAGGAGGTGGTCTCTAACCCTTTCTATCCTTCAGACTGAGGTGACTCAGGCACATGACTTGTCTCTGTGCTGTTACTGAGCCCACAAACTCTAGAAATTTCCATGCTAGTATCCTTCTAACCTCTAGGTTTGGACCCCTATTGTATTTTAAGTTGGATAAAAAAATCTTCAGCGACAGAAGCAGAGGCCTGACTTGAAGTTTCATGTGGAAAAGAAAACTGGATAATTCTGGGATTGAAACTGGTACCTAGAGGTTAGAGAAGTGTAGCGTATAATTATTAAAAAACAATCTATGCTAAAGCTGGCTACGCGGTCTTCCCTCCCCCACTGGGAGCTGCAAGCCTCTGTCTTCCCAGGTTCCCACAGTAAGCCTGCCACCAAACAGCTCACATTTTCCAAGCCATCCTTCCCCTGCAGCTAGCCTGCTGAGACTGGCTGCTGCTGGCTACTTAAAATGAAAACTCTAGAGCCTTATAATTTATCAGCAAGATTTATAACAGTAAATCCTCAACCCCCCAAATGCACACACAAAGAACTCAAAACTCAATTGTTATGATACAACCTGCACATCTAGATTGGACGAATGTGCCCTACATTATTCCATTGCCCTTTTATGATGTCCATAGCTACCTGTGGCTATTTCAGGCCACATGCCTCTGGTTTGTCACCCTCTCCTGTAGGTTCCATCTTGTCTCCTCACTAAAACTTTCAGCCCTGCCTTCTTTTTCCATTGCCCAATCATAGGCTCTACCTTATCAAATTAAAATTTTACCTGACCTCCTGTGTACAGACAATCCACAGAGAAGGCCTCGCTGGGTTGCTGCTTAAAAGAGCAGTATCAGTTGTCCCCTATTGGTGACCTGTAGCTTTTTGTCAGGCTGAATACTTACTGTACACTAGATTAAATGTTAGGTGAAAATGGTACAAATGTAAGGACTTTGACATCTGACATTAGTTTCCCATTATACATTATAAAACTGCTAATTATGATTTCCCATGATACTTCACTTAAGCCTGATGATGCTAAAGATATATTAGTCTAAACAGTGCAGTTAATAAGAATATGCCCCTATATTCTGGCTAAATCCAGTTTCTGACTCTGAGATAACTAAGGAGCAGACTTCAATACATGGTTTAAAAAACAAACCAGTGAACCATCTTCTGTGAAGTGTTTTTAGAGAAATCTACCAGATTTTTCTGCTTAAATTGGGCCTTTTGCATCTTCAGGAAGTCATTAAACAATCTTCTGAGATAAAGATAGTTGTTTTTAAATGTGAAATATCCCCATAGCTCATGTTTGAGCACTTGGTCCTTAGCTGGTGGTGCTGTTTGGGAAGGCTATTGAACCGATAGGAAGTAGAGCCTTGATAGGAGTCCATCCCTGGGAGGGAGCCTTGAGGTTTTATGGCCTGGCGTGGCTTAAATTTTTTCAACTCCTACTTTTAATATGGGTTCTTAAATGCTTTGCCCTCCCTTCTAGCCTATCACTGCCCAGAGGTAGTGGAAGAAAGAGTAGTAGGACACGGGGTAGTAGACCCGTTTAGAATTGGTTTTTGGAGCAAATCTAATCTGCATTGTCAGGATATATACCAGCAGTCCAGTTCAGTAGTGTCAGGATAGCAAACACAAATCAGCAGCGGTGGCACAACCCAGCAGAAACAGGAAGGCTTCCACTGAACCAGCACAAGTCAGCAGGAGTGACCAGGACCAGCAGGGACACCAGGAGAAGTTCTCTACTGTGCTTCTCTCAATGAAATAAAGATCAGCAAAAACCAAGACATGAGACCAATGAAGTTTTACAAAGTTAGCTTTGCGAGCCTGTCATTACTGTCCATTGACTCTTATTTATACTCCCTCCAAACACCATGTGTCCTCCCATGGGAAAACTCCACGGGAGTCTGTATCTGCTGACATTGTCATTCTGCCAATCCACCCGAGTCCACAAAAGCAACAAGAAGCTGCTAGAACACCACCAGAATTTTGTGTGTTTCAATCTATAAATTTACAACAAATTATGACCATTAAGTTTAAAGAATGACAAGGTGTACCAATACCATCCATATGTTGGATCCTTCTTAATATCGTGTGTCCTTTCATGTATTTGCTTTAGCTAAATATCCTCTCACCTGCGTCTGCTTCAGGGCAACACTCCTTCACATGTCTGCTCCAGCAAAACACCATCAGACACAACTGACTTTTCAAAGAGCCCATAAGTTTCCATTTCAGCCTCTTCTCCCTCTGCTCCTCACCTCTGAGGCAGTTGTGATAAGCCAGCCTCCTGCTTCTACAATCCTGCTTTTGCTGCTGCGGTAGTTCCTTTGGAACTGTAAACCAAAGTAAACCCTTTCTTCCTAAGTTAGCTTTTGTCAGGATATTCTATCAAAGCAACAGACATGAAATTAAGACACAGAGCCTGCCATAACTTTGCTTTTTAGTTCTCTAGTTGTTAAATTGCTAGGAGAAGTGAGGTTAGTTTGAGATGTGTTTCTGTCAACCCATGCTGTCTTCTTGTGATTACTGTGACATTTTCTTCATGGCTCGTATTTCCTCTGTCAATTTTATCTCAGCCTCTTCTGGGAAGAAACATCAAACTTGTTGCTTTGAAGTATTCTATTTTTTTGAAAATTTGTTCTGTTGTCAGGTATGATGGCTTGTGACTGTACTACTAACACTTGAGAGATTGCAACAGAAGAATTGCTAGAGGTTCAAGATACTCCCTAGCCAGTATCTGGGCTAAGGAGTGAAACCTTTCCTTTAAAAAAAAAGAAAGGAAGAAACAAAGAAATAAAGAAACGAAGGAAGGAAGAAAAGAGGAAGAGAAAGCAAAACTAGAGAAGGGAAGACTGGAAGTATTGGATGTACACTTGCTCTTAAGTGAGTTAGGAGTTAACTACGTGTTCATAGCAAGGCAGACTGGGGCAAGAGGAGACTTTAGGTTTTGGAGCTAGACCCTGTCTCAAAAACAACAAACAAAAACAAACCCAGCAAACAAAAAAGACCCTTGGGCTTTGAATATTTGCTTGTGACATCTGTATCTTGTTCTAAGAAGACTATTTCCGTCATGCAGGTGGGCTGATTAGCTGATCTCAGCCTTTTTATTTTATGTGTGCTTAGCCTGCATGTGTGACTGTGTGCCATATGCATGAAGTGCCTACAGAGGCCGGAAGAGACCATTGGATTGGGACTATAGTTACAGGTGTCACTCCAGTTATAGTTAGCTGCCATGTGGGTGTTGGGAATTGAACCTGTGTCCTCTAGAAGAGCAGCAAATGCTCTTAACCACTGAGCTATGTCTGCCCCCTGCCATTTTATAAGTTATGAAAATAAACTTTGGAGCTTATGTCTCTAGCGTTTTTAGCAGTCTTACAGATTGATATCACTTTAAAATTTTAAGATGTTATACACTCTTCTTTTTATTGTATTTTTTCTTTACATCTGTTTATCTGAATGCTTCCTGTTCTAAAGAAACCAAATTAACTTATGATATCATCCCACCCCAAATTGGGCTTATTTTCACTTGTATGGTAGAGTTCTCTCCCATCCCCCCTTGTGCTTCACCATAAATAAAGTGTTATCAGTCTGCTCTCAAGTTTAGGAAACATACTTGCCACTATTTAAATAACTCCATCTATTGGCTTTAAATCCACCTATTTCTCCTGATTAAAGACTTAGATATGAATGTAGTTAGCACAATTCCTCACACACAGTACTGTTGGTTCTCCACTCCCTTCCCGCCTCCTTGGCGGCGGTAACAAGATTCTTGCCACCTGCTAGCTCCTGTAAAGGCTCCTTAGTGTCCTTTAGGACACCCACATGGATATCATATTATGCCGGTAGGTTAGGGCTCCTCTTTCTGCTTCATGTGTGATATTTCACTGCTGCTATATTTAGATACAAACTTGACTCTGACTCCAGAGCACCCCCATGAGACCTCGCATTGCTGCGAGCACCTTCAGTTGGGAGGCCTGTAACACTGGGCTCCCGTCTCCTTGTTTTTCTCTTTGACCTTCTCTTACTTCATTTTATTCTATGAAAGACTTCTTCAGCTAGACTGCTAATACAGAGTGTATACCTCAGACTCAAGGCAAGAACACAAGCCTAGAATATCCCTCACAGGTTCTTGCAGTTCCTTCCTTGAACACTTATCAATTATCTATTCTTAGAACCTTCTAGAAGTTTTACTAAAAATGAAGTAGAAAGTATGTCTTGCTCTTGTTCATATGTTTTTCCTGCCTTTCTGTCTTGAGGCTGAAACCTAACATCAGTTAGCAAGTGCTAAATTCCTTCTAGATCTTAAAATATTCTTTTCAGTCACCTTCCAGTACCTTCCCGGTGACTGTCAATATTTTCTGTTGGGATAGGGTGATCAAATTGGGGGACTAATGATATTTATTCTGTTTTATTTTTATGGTGTAAACAAATGCAGGTTGATGAGCCAGCCATTTCCTGGTCCCCTCCATCTGCTAGAGCCAGTGAAGTGATATGCTCCACTAATGTCTCTCACTATGAACTGCAAGTGGAACTAGGTAATGATGCTGGACTTCACACGTCTTCAGTGTTGGAAACTGTAGCACACAGATTATTTTATAGGCATGCCTTTCTTCCTTGTCACCTACAGCATAACATTGGATTTTTTGGGGAATGGCCTGGGTTGATGTGTTTGGGAGTGAGGTGTTTGAGTACTGGGATGTCACTAGTGCTGAGTGCTTTCATTTTCTTGGTGGACTTGGAAGGGCTGGGAGGTTTAAATTTTGCTGAAGTGCATAGTGTCCAGTCCTCCTGCTTTGATTGTTGTCATGGGTTTTATGTGTGACTGCAGGAAGAGGGTTTGACGACTTGACCTCTGTTCATCTTGCACGGCACACTCCTACAGGCACACTGGTAACTGTAAAGATCACAGACCTGGAAGCCTGCACTGAGGAACGTCTGAAAGCGTTACAGGTACTAATACAAAGGAAGGAAGGGTTGGCTGTGATTTCTGTTTGAGAGGATTGTATCATCTGTAAGAAATGTTGTGTCTCCAACTGATAGTTCTGTTAAAGAAAATAAATTTAACTGAGTCATACAGTTATCAGATTGGGAAGAACACATGGAAGCAAGATGCGTTAGCTGATAGATCAAGTATATTCAGACTTTGGCAAATACTTCAAATTCTTCAAGTGAGTGGCATACAGTGTTACGTTGAAGACTGGCAACACCCTCAGTCAGTCTAGTGACAAACAGGAAAGGACAGGAGTTTCTTTTCTATCGTTTAAGAAAAATTAACCTCAGAACTGGTAAATTTTAGTGGGATTATATTTCAGGCATATACAATTACTTTGTTGTTCCTAATAATTTTTTTGTACAAAGGGGAAATTTATTTTACTCTTGTCTCAAATTCTAAAATATTTATATGAGGGTGAGGAGATGTCTCAGCAAGTGAAGGTGCTTATTCCAAACCTCATGACCTGAGTTTGACCTCTGGAGCCCACATGATGAGAAAGAGAAGCAATTCCTGCAAGATGCCTCTAACCTCCACCTGTAGACTGTGTCATGTGCGTGTCCCTCCCCAGCAAATAAGTAAATAAATGTAAAAACATCTTTAAAACAGGCAGGCAGGCAGGCAGGCAGGCAGGTAGATAGCATATCGGGGGAAGATTGGGAGAAACTGTGCCAGAATATTACAGTGGTTCTCTCCATGATTTCCCTGGCCTGTGTGCTTCCTTCACTGTATGCTTCTGGACAAGCAGAATGCTTTCTGACATTTTAAAAGTACCTTATAAACTACAAGTCAGTGTCATGTGTTTTCTGGAGCAGCTATGACATTTAGAAGCAGAAGCTAACATGCTTCCTTGGGTATTAGGCACAATCACTGCTTATTGAGAAAGAAAAAGGTGACGTTTAAACCTCTTTTCTCTTGTACATTTATCCTAGAGAGCGGTGATTTTATCTCACTTTTTCCAACATCCCAATATTACAACTTATTGGACGGTTTTTACTGTTGGCAGCTGGCTTTGGGTTATTTCTCCATTTATGGCCTATGGTAAGAAAATGGTTTTAAGTAAAAAAACTAATTGTTTAACATGGGTGGTATCATTGTAAACATGTAGTGAGCTATGTGTCTATCATTCTCTACTTTTAATTTGTAGATTTAGTGGACAGTTCTAGATTTCATACTATATTCTGCTTTTTCTCTTTTTGAGTAGAATGGGGATGGTGATCCACCAACTGCCGTTGATTCTCTAAAAGCGCTGCTCTCCCTCAGCTCCCTTCTCTCTCTGACTAGAGAGTAGCTGTTGTTGGGCAGGCAGAGATCGGTTCCCCACCTCAGCACACTGTCCTTGCCTCTGCTTCACTGTCCTATGAACTGCTGTCAGGGAATTGTAGACACCAGGTGTGTGCCCAGCTTCCTTCCTGTGCTTCTTAGAGGAGGAAGTCACTCACGCTTTCTGTTCTGATAAGCCTAGGTGCTTAACTACTCACTGTTCAGTAACTGTGCTAAACAAACCACAGTGGATTCCAGAACAAACCACAGTGGATTCCAGAGCTTCAGTCTTCAGAGCAGCTCGTGTGAATTACCTCTAGATTTAAAATATCACATTTACACATTTTTATTCAACACTGAAAAATACTGTTTTAAAACGTCACTAAAAGGAGTGTATGTGTGTTGCGTGTGTGTGTGGTGTCAGTGTGGTTGACATACAGGGCCTTGAGCAGGGTACACAAATGCTCTGCCTCTTATATTTATATTCCCAGCCCCTCCAAAAAAAAAAAATAACAAGGAAGGAGCAAGAGGGGGCTGGGAACCAAGGATTAGGATTAAAGATTTCTAGCCAGGTCTGGTGGCACAGTGGCTCAAAACTATAAGCTACTTAGGAAGCTGAGATGAAAGGAACACAAGTCAAGCCTGCCTGAGCTATAGACTAAGTTCAAGGCCAACCTCAGCAACTTAAATGTGATTCTACTTTAAAATTAAAAATGGAGAGAGAGCTGGGGATATAGCACAGTAGTAGCATGTATGGGGTTCTAGATTCAAGCCTCAGTTCTATTTTGTGATGGTGATGTGATGGTGATGATTGGTGATGATAATGGTGATGGGATGATGATAGTGATTTTGGTGATTATGGTGATTGTGATCATGGTGATGATTCTTGAAGGGAAATTGTATTTGCATGGGAAATTGGCTATACTCAAAAAATAAGAGATGTTTGTGTGCTTATGGTTGAAAAGAATATTTAAAGCATAGTTGAAAGTAAAATCATTAAGAGTTCATCTGAATACATCTGGGCTTTCTTTCAGGTTCAGCAAGTCAGCTCCTAAAGACCTACTTTCCTGATGGAATGAGTGAAACTTTAATAAGAAACATTCTCTTTGGAGCAATACGAGGGTTGAACTATCTGCACAAAAATGGCTGTATCCATAGGTATTTGCTTATTTACAGTGTACACAAATGAAAGAATTTTAAAAGAAGTTATCCAGGGAAACTTTTGTAAAGAGCAGTAAAGTGTTAGAAAAGGAGGGATAAGAAATAAATGAAAATTGAAGAAGATAACCAGTAGATATCTAACCAGTAGATGACAGTGGTGCCTACCACTCCTGTCAGTTCACCAGAACTGTTCACGCCACAGTGTGCATGCTGGGGTGGGAGGGTGGAGAGCATGTCGTAGTGGGGGGAGGGGGGGCTCACATGCCCAGGTGATCAGCTGGGATTTTTTTTTTTGAAAATACATCTTTAGCTACTTTGCAGCTTATGTCCTGTTTCTATCTTGTGTGAATTTTAACAGTCCTTTCTTCTGAGTGCTCTTCAGTCCTGCAGAGTGCCATACTAAGTACCAGTTCTCACTGTGCTCCTCTGGGATCTTGTGTTTCATTGTAGATTAATTTTGAGTGGACTTGCTTGTTGGTTTTGTCTCGTGCTCGCTGCTGAGTTGTTTGTCAGCAGCGTTCTGACCGAAGATTCCAAGTTGAATGTATTCAAATGGAGGTTTTCCTCACCTTACCAGATTACTGGCTGTCCCACTCTGCTAGTGTCCAAATGTAGTGTTTTAGATGGAAAAACAAGGCTCTTGCATCACCTATAGGCCAGTTAAAGGAACTTTAATATGACATATCTCTATAAGTGATGGTATCCCACAGAGACTTCTGTCATATTTCATTTAACCTCGAATAATAACTGCAAGCTTCAGTGCATTCTCAAGTAGCAAAACTAATCATTTCCTTGTGACATTCCCTCTGTTCTGGTACTATATTAAGTACCTAAGGAGTTCCTTGACTCCTTGAAAATGTGATGTATTTTAAGTTCAAACACTGCTGTTTTATAAAGGGTATTGACTTTCCTAGGGAATATAAGGATATGTTCTCACCAGACTTTTATTCATTCTTCATTGGCCAGATTCCTAGTACTTAGGATTGTTTCTTTTTGTTCTAGGAGTTTTAAAGCCAGCCATATCCTCATTTCTGGTGATGGCCTGGTGACCCTCTCTGGCCTGTCCCATCTGCATAGTTTGGTTAAGCACGGACAAAGGCATAGGGCTGTGTTTGATTTCCCACAGTTCAGCACATCAGTGCAGCCGTGGCTGAGTCCAGAGCTCCTGAGACAGGTCAGCTGTGGCTACTGCTCTTGTGTCTGTGCGTCTCAAATGTCTTTGAGTTTGATTAAAGGACAGTTGTGTCCTTGGTTTTTTGGTGAATGGCTGCCACAAGACCTTTTCTCTTCTCACACTTGTGTTAGGAATTTATACTGTGAAAGCGTGTATCAGGTAGATCTTGATTTTGTGCTTTGGGGGTTCTTTTCCATTGCTCCCCGCCCTTTATCAACAGACACTGTATACCACTGTGCTATTTGAACTAAGGCTTCCCATTGTGCTTACAGGATTTACATGGATATAATGTGAAGTCAGATATTTACAGTGTTGGAATCACAGCATGTGAATTGGCCAGTGGGCAGGTACCTTTCCAGGACATGCATAGGACTCAGGTAATACTCCTGAACTCAACTGTGACAGCTTTCTTAGGTCTAGATAACTTCCATTGAACATGTTTGTTGTAGACTCTAGAGCTTTATTAGCATTTTTGTATACATTTTACCTATAGATATTTTCCTTTCTCCTAGATGCTATTACAGAAACTGAAAGGTCCTCCATATAGCCCACTGGATGTCAGTATTTTTCCTCAGTCAGACTCTAGAATGAGAAATTCCCAATCAGGAGTAGACTCTGGGATTGGAGAGAGTGTGCTTGTCTCCACTGGAACTCACACAGTCAACAGTGACCGTCTCCACACGCCGCCGTCTACAAAAACACTCTCTCCTGCCTTTTTTAGCTTGGTGCAGCTGTGTTTGCAGCAAGATCCTGAGAAAAGGTAATACTGCTCATCTCTAACTAGCACAAAACATATGTGCTTCTCATCTTATAGTAGTTTTATGATATTACCCTTCCCATAAAATTCACATATTATTACCAAAAACTTAAGCTGGAGAATGTCAGTGCTAAGAACAAGTCAAAGTGATAAGCAAATCTGAAGCTCAGCTGGGCTTCTTTCTTTGCCATGCTCTTCCCAGCCAAGCTGCCTGTGCCATACCCAGCTGATTTGCCGTGTACAAGTCAGTTTTTAGTGTGTCTGTTAAGGCACCTTTGGAAGAAGTATAAAACAGTTTTGTGTGTATACACACACACACATACACACACAAACACAAACATGCCACTTACACACATTTTCTGATGTTGGGTTTTATTTTCTAATAACTTTTTCAAAAATTTCAGGCCATCAGCAAGCAGTTTGTTGTCCCATGTATTCTTCAAGCAGGTGAGCTGGTCCATTATCCGTTGTTTTAAATATTTTATAATATGACTTTTAAAAGCCTTTATTTAATTGACTTCATGAGACATTTGGGTTACAAAGAATTTTACTAATAATTTTCCTACAAAATAGAATTAAAGTAAGAACATGTTTTTAGTTGTTAATTTTTGGCTCATTTTAGTGTGTGTGTGTACATAGTGTATGTTCATGCATATGTCATAAGTACACTTGTGGTAGCCACTCTCTCGCTCTCTTGAGTGGACCCTAGGATAGAGCTCAGGTTTTCAAGTGTAGGCCTGAAACACCCTTGGCACCTCTGCCTGTTGAGCCATCTGATGGCCCTAATTATAGAACACCTAAAAAAAATTTTATTCTTAAAAAAGAAAAGAAGTAAAAGCATCATATCATGTTACACCCCCTATATTATCATCAACTTAAAACTTGTGTCTGTCTTACCCAGAAATAATGATGGAGCAGAATAATTCAGCTTAAGAATTAGATAATTTAGCTTTTAGCCTTTGTTTTTCTCTGATTGTCAGAATTAGAAGCATTTATAAGGAAAAGACCTAAAAATAATTTTAAAGTTTTATAATTTCTTTAAAAGTTATTTATTGCTTATAAAGTTTGTGTTGAGTCTCTGTACCCACATCACTGTTTGACGTCTCTTTAACAGATGAAGGAACAAACCCAAGACTCCATACTCTCACTGCTGCCACCTGCCTACAACAGGCCAGCAGCGGCACTGCCACCAGTGTCGCCGTGGAGCCAGCTGGAATTCCAGTTTGCTGATGACAAAGACCCAGACTGGGAATTCTAGGGTTGCCAAATCATTTCATGTCCTCTATACTTGACAGCCTCTCCTTGCTGCTTGTCTTCTGTCTTGTTAGGTACAAATGACAAATCTATACTTGAAAATACAGTTGGTGCACTGGAGAACTGATCAGTTAAACCACTCTGTTCATGGGGCATGGATTTACCCTCTCTGCCCAGATCAGAGCACCCGCACGACTTCACTGCCCAGCTCAGCTAGTGTCAGCTCGCTCTTCCTCCTCCCCCCCTTTCTCTTCTCTCCTCTCCTCTCCCCTCTCCTCTCCTCTCCCCTCTCCTCTCCCCTCCCCTCCCCTCCCCTCTCCCTCCCCTTCCCTCTCTCCTCTCCTCTCCTCTCCTCTCCTCTCCTCTCCTCTCCTCTCCTCTCTCTCTCTCTCTCTCTCCTGTCTCTCTCTCCTCTCTCTCCTCTCCTCCCTGTCTCTCCTCTCTCCTCTCAACTCTCCTCTTCTCTCCCTCTCTTCTCCCTCTCCATCTCCCCTCCCCTCCTCTCCTTTTCTTTCCTTTTATTTCTTTTCCACTTTCTAAGCTGTGACTGGTACTTTCTGGATCTCAGTGAAACTTTTGAGCTGGTTAATTTTCTTCTGCATTTTTCTGTTCTCTGAGGAATGAAACCTTCCTTAGAGGACAGTGCTTCTAGAACATCTTTTCTTCCGGATTCACTAGCCTTTTTGATCAGCTATTGTAAGATAAACAGGCTGGTTTATTCTGGTACAAAGTCCTTTTTTTGGAGAAGGGAAAATGTTTGTACTATCCCTTATGGCAACATCAAACTGAGCCTTGCTCATATTAAATAATTCACTTGAACTAAAAAGAGAAGATGTAGTTTGCATTTTAAAAGGGAGGGGGCTAACATAACACTTTTCTACCTGTGTAAATTATAGATCATTAATTCATGCACCCTGTGGGAGCTCAATAAAAATGTATTAAGTTGAACATATCTTTTATATATTTTGTGTGGCCTAACAAAGCTAGGACACAGATTCTAATTTGGTTTGCTGAGAGAATCTTTTTTTTTAAACATAATTTACATAACATAGTAAACTGCAGGCAATCTTGAGTAGCTCTTAGAGACAGATGGCGTTCTGGCCTTTTATGTGCTTGTTCCTGTAGGGGGTGAATCTTTAAGTTAGCGGTATTACCTCCCTAGCAGGAGATGTTGTGTGTTTTAGTTATATTTTGTTGTTATGATAAAATACCACAATCAAAAGAGTTGCAGAGGGCTACTTGTCCATAATGACAGAGAAGACAGCGGGGGCAGAGAGCTAAGATAGTCTATCTCAGCTACATCACAACAAGCAGAGAGGGGGAACTAGGACTGGGGCAAGACTACAAACTCTCAGAGCACCCTCTGCAGCATACTTCCTCCAGCAGGGCAGAGAACATCACCAAAAAGGTGATTAGCAACACCAACTAGGTGTTCAGATACATGAGCCCATAGGGCACATTTTTCATCCAAACTAGTACAGTGTCTCAAAAATGGTTTGTAACTGAACTTGAAATAAATTGGGGTCTATGTCAGTTGTTTTCCGTAATCTATATGACTATATAGATTGGAACTTAATCAAAGTGACTATATTACATTGGAAGTTATTGTAAAATGATTGTCTTAAGACCAAATAGGCAGTTTGAAGCAATTCTGTTCATGTCTATTGGCTATACCTCTGCCTCAAGTATGAATGTTAGGGCTTCTCTATCAACACAGCTGTCAAGACCTGCTGAGGTGGGAAGTGGAGGTGAGAGAAATTATAGTGGGCCATAGATGGGGGAGAGGACAGGGCCACTGAGCACTGAGAGCAGCTGCCATAGAGGGGGAGAGGACAGGGCCACTGAGCACTGAGAGCAGCAGTGGGAGTTGTCATCCCACTCCGTGCCTTAGCATCTCCCAATCTGAGAAGGTCCTGCATGTGTAAAATGCCAAAGGTAGACGGGGTTGTCATGAAATGTTGCCTGTCAGAGCTCCTACAGTAGGTGTATTAGGACTTGGCTCATGAGATTATGGAGGCTGACAAGCTTCAAGGTCTGCCAGATGAGCTAATGACCAAGGGCTGACAGTAAAGTTCTAGCCTAAAAGCTATCAGGCTTTATCTAGGCTAAGACAGTGTTGAGTTTGAGTCCAGTGGCTATGAAAAGCTAACTCCATGTTCAAAGTTGGGCAGGAGGGTTATGTTATTGGGGGATGTTATTAGAGATAATAATAGCATTTGATTAGGGAAAACTTCAAAGATATCCATGGTAAAATGTTTTAGAAATACTGCTTGCGAGTGACAATGTTGTCATAAAACTTCAGTGGGGTACAGGAATTTGAGATTTCCATCTAGGAAATACGTCTTTGCTAAAGCCAGACCAGTGGTTTTCCTCCTTACCATTGACCAGTGGCCTGCTACCTCTCAATTCTTTTCTTCACTCTCCTCTGCTTCACTGCAACTATATTTCTTCTGCTTACCTTGTTCCTCTGGCATCTAGGGCAGAAACAGCTAGGATGTCTTTTGTTCTGAGCTGGGGAGCTGGGTCTCACAGTGACCTCACCTCTGGTTCTCCTGGCGGCAGCTGCCTCTTCCTTTGCTGAAGTCTTTGGGAGCACTGGGAGCACTTCTTGTTTTTACTAGCTTTGGGCCTTTCTCACTGCTTCTTTTGGCTTCTGAGCCTGGACCCATCATTCAATAAAATAAGTCCCTGCATTCTTTCTCCCTGGAAGAGCAGTACATGATATTAAAATGAACAAAAGTTCTGTCAGCTCAGAGAACTATAGACTATTGAATCTAGAAATATAACTAGCTCAAAGTAAAGTTTCTTTGCTGAGCATAGACAGATGCAAATGGAGAACTAGCAAACTAGGCGGTCGCAGTAACCAAGTGCCACAAATGCTGAGGAACTTAAAGACTACTTCACCCCAAAAGAGGAGCCACTGGGGTGCAAAACTTTGCCTATGAGCAACAACTGAATATACATTTTTTTAGTATGTTCTGGAAGGTTTATAAACAAAAACACGTTTACGTAGAATGTTTATTTTTCACTTTAATTATAACAAAATGGTCTAACAAGATGAAATTTAGTTGCTGACTTCTATCACACAAGGATAGATCTCCAAACCATTTTGTTAATGGAAAAATTATAGTCTGACTGGTGGCCTCACATATCATTCTGCAGTGTCTAGCATCTGGATAATCTCACTAATGAGTGGACGCTTTTCAATATCCTCTTTTAATTTTCGTTTGGATCGCATTTTACGGATTTCATACTCTGGGGTGGCATGTAAGTGAACTAAGCCCGCTGAAACCATCCGAGGACTTGCAAATTTCCAGGCGGCACTTTCTCGTCGTTTGTTAGGCTCTGGAGCAGTGTATGGTCGTGCACAGTGTTTTGCCTGATTATGGGAATCATCTGGACTCTTGCCTAAAAGTCTTGCTCTTGATTTTGATTTTTTAGGACATTTAACTGAGGGTGCATGTAAATCGTCGAATCTATCCAAACAATCCTAAATATTGAAACAAAACATCAAATTGGTAAGTTAGGCTTCTTAAAAACACATTGTTTCATTATAAGGACTCTTTGTAATAGCAACAGTTAAGAAATGAATGCCCTGATATCTCCTAGGCAGTTCCAATGCTGCTCTGTACCCAGCACTTGCCACTAGATACTCTCTTACAAGTCATATTTAAAAAACAAACGAACAAACAAACAAACCAAACCAAAAAAAAAAAAACCTTCATCTTTTTAGAAGACTTGCTGCTTCAAAAGTGTAAAAGATATGAAACTGAGACTCAGACATACTTAAAGAGCTGTCCTCTAGTGTCAGACTCAGGCAAAGCTGGTCAGCCTAGTCTATAGTTCTTCTAGTCCAAAATATCTTTCCCATGGCCTCACATATAAATTATCAATATTGATATTTTACTTTTATAGCATCTAAACTTGTATTGATCAGTCTATACAAGTTAATTTAATAACCATCTTAGTATATGTATTCATATATATATGCACATAGGTACAGTATAACATTCAAGAATATGATTGTAATATTTGTTTCTATGGGACTTAATCTCAGTATATAGTCTGAGCTGGCTCTTACTCAATCTTCCTGTCTCAATCTTAGAATCCTATTAGGATTCTAAGTGTATATCACCATCCCAGCTTGATTATTATGTTTATATTAAAAATAATTTGCAGCCTGGGCTGTGGTAGCACATGCCTATAGTCCTAGCACTCAGAAGGCAGAGGCAGGTAGATCTCTGAGCTCCAGACCATCCTGGTCTATAGAGCAAGTTCCAGGATAGCCAGGGCTACACAGAGAAACCGACTCAAAAAACCAAAATAGGCCAGGTGGTGGTGGCACACGCCTTTAATCCCAGCACTTGGGAAGCAGAGGCAGGTGGATTTCTGAGTTCGAGGCCAGCCTGGTCTACAGAGTGAGTTCCAGGACAGCCAGGGCTGTACAGAGAAACCCTGTCTCAAAAAGAAGAAAAAAACCAAAATAGTAATAATACCAAAATATATAAAAATTATTATGTATTATGTCATATATAACATAAACATTAATAAATATATAAGTATATTATAGTTTTATTATATATGATTTGGGTTTTATAATTTTAACAATAATATTATCATTTGCAAAGTATAGTCCCATCACTCAGAGGGTAGAGGAAGGAGGCTTACCATGAGTTCAAGAACACCAAAATAACAAGAGGGGAAAAGTAACAGTTCTCCTCTTAATACATTTTGTGGCTTTATTTTAAAATAAACATATGAAGATCTACATGTACCCCCTAAAAGGGTATGGTGCTGTTAGGTATTCAGTGGTGTGAGTTAGTTTATTCACACAGTGGTTCATCTTCTTTGTGGGGGTGGGGTATGACAGCCATCCACAGGAATGGCAGCTTTGCTGAGAGGTAGGAGTGGACTAGTTGAACTGTAGGTCAGAAAGGTTGGGTAGGACTAGTAAGGATTTGAATAACCAGAGAGATAAGACACTTATCCTCTCCTATCCTTTGGGGGGGTGAGGGGTGGACAGGATCTTACACTCTAGTCCACACTAGCGTGGAACCCACTGGCTTGGAGCTCACTGTGTAGTGTAGGTTGGCCTAAAACTTGACATCATCTGGCCATTGGAGTGCATGGTGTATGTACCATGCTTAGTGATTCTTTTTCCTCTAGTGTGGGTGGAACAAGCCCAATTTCATTTTTAAAGAGAGTTTCTGCTGCTTTAATAATTATTAACAACTTTAGCTCCACAGCTAATAGCTAGGGCATCCAAGGAAGGACATGAGAGCCACACCACTGGTTCAAAAGAAGTGCCTTCTGTTCCTAGATTTTAAAAAAGGATCTGCTCCTTCAAAAGGAGTGGGAAATATGAAGTTGAAAGCCAAGCAAACGTAAGGGGCTGTCTCTGGGGTCAGGTCCCAACAACACAGGCTTTCTGTCTTCTGACTGATTCATTTTAGAAATTCTTAAATTTCAGAAAGTAAAAGGCCATCTTTGCAGTCATCTGGCAAACACTTCAGTGCCATGCAATTCTGTTGTCCACTGGATATAAAGGTTTAAACCACGGAGTCCTCATTAGGGAGATAAGCAAACTGCCCTTCCCTGCTCTCACAGACAGGGTTGTAAATGCTGAAGTTCAGCTGGTAAATGCAAGCACTAGGACCTGAACTGAATCCCCAGAATCCATATTAAAAGACAAAAACAAACAAACAAAAACCCTGTGCACACTAATAAGCGTTTGGAATCCCAGATCTGGGATGTGGAGATAAGATCCCTGGAGCTCGCTAACCAGCCAGGCAGCCAGCAACTTTAATTGTCAATTCCAGACCAATAAGAGACCCTGTCTCAAAGCAAAGCAAGACAAAACAAATAAAAAACGTGAATAACAGGGAAGAGCAACAGCCAGGGTTGACCTCTAGCCTCTACAATATATGCATGTGCACCTACACACACACACACACACACACGCACACGCACACGCACGCACAGTAGCTCAATATTAAATTATTGTACTTAGATAGAAAAATCTATAAATTCTTATTCTACCACTTACACAACTGTTAGAATACTTACATGTGGTATATCGCCATTTGCCCTACCACTATAAAGTCTAGTTTGCTATGTGAAACAACCTTAAAGTAACTATTCTGAAATTAGATTTATTTTCCTTTTCAAAGGCAGATTTATACACATCAAGTCATTGATTTAAGATCAATATTAGATTTGAATAGTTTTCCAAATTATGAGTCATGGCTATTATATAAATTAACAGAGAAGAGACATGATCCAAAGGACCAAAAGACATACCTTCTGTTTCAGCATTTTCTTGCTTTAGAAGGTACACATAAAGCATCCTAATCACGGAACAGGAAGAGTTAAATGGGGGAGGAATTGGAGATAGGGTAGAGGAGGAATATGGGAGGGATAACTAACACTGAAGACCTTTCTAAAAAAAAAAAAAATCCAGGTACAGAGAATAAGAGGCTGTGGAATGCTCAGCTCTAAATGGAACCTCTGTATCCCATTCTCTCTTTTCAAGGCTGTAAGAGCCAGAGGCAACAGATGAATACAAGGAAACAATGTCCTCAAGACATGGAGAAGGGGTGCCACTTAAAGCACAGTGGTTTCGATAGCTTGTGTGAGGTCAAATCAGACAAAAATTTCAGAAGTAGGTGGATGAAGTCCCATCCCTACTCAAGGAGATATTGTCAATTGATAGCTGCTAAAGGAGGGAGTGTACCAAAAAGGGTAAAACACCAAAAAAGTAGATATTAAATTTAAAATGTTCAATTTATAATCCAGTAGGGTAGATATACGCTATATACATTCTTAATTCCTAGCAGAATCAGTAAAAAGCTTCATATTTATTTACTGAAAGAGAAAACCCAGCTATCTGAAAAAGCCCTGTGTACAGTTCTATCTCTGGAAGAAAATCTCATGTTTCCATGGTATCTGGCTACTACTTAAGTCTGTGCAGGGTATACTGCACCAAACCCTAAGCTAATTTCAGTCAGGGTGGTTAGCCAGCCAGGCTTCCAAATACAGGGCTGTGTGCCTGGGCTTCAGATCTGTCAACATAGAGGGCTTTCCTAGAGAAAAGAGCATCCTTTTCTAAGTCAAGGTGCCTTTTTCCTACCTCATAAAAAGCACTCTGGTTTTATAATTGTATTTTAAATCAGTTGAAATATTTGGATTTCAGAAGATTTTTTAAATGTGGAGGTTTGTATACCTTGGGACTACTAAAGTTACACACACACACACACACACACACACACACACACCCCTGCATTCAGAAGACATAAATATTCTAAGGCACGTTATTTACAAAATGTTGGCAACTACAGAAGAGAATACTTAGAAAAAGCATTATTACATGTATAGTTCTCCTTGCAGTCCAGTGAAGTAAATTCCTTGGCACAGACTTCCGGAGATGAGGTCTTGTAGTGGGCAGTGTGGCTGGTAGTAACCTAACTATCTTGTGAAATGACTTCTTTGGTTTGATGGCGTGGTCTCTTTCTTTTCTTTTGGATTTCATGTTTTCTCTCTTCAATACTTCTGGGAAGAAGAATGGCCTTGAGTTTTTCTCATTTTCTTTATATTTAAATGACTGTGATTCAGAGATCTTGGCACGTTTTTCATTGCAAGCTTCATATGGGTTTCTATAAAGAGTTTCCATTTCATTTTTGAATTGTGCAAATGTAACTAAGTGTTTTTTATTGTTGTTATTGTTTCCTCTCAGTCTCTGGTAATAGTGGTCTAGTTTTGATTGCTCCCCAATCTCTGGTCTGACATGAATGAAGGTGTTACTCTGCCACGTAGGGAAGGAAAGCCTGCTAAGGGGTTCGTTCTCTTTTGACACTTTGCAGTTAGGGAGCTTTAGATAGGGTGAAAATTCCATATCAAGTTTTTCCTGAGCATTCAATTTATAAAAGTTATTCTCTCTTTTGTCAAGTTGCTTCATTTTCAATGTCTTTTCAAAGCAGGGTTTTGATTGAATTGTTTTTGATCTACCATCCCAACTGTATGGATCTTGAGTCTCTGTTTTGTAGACAGAACTATCTACTTGAGTAAATTGCATGAAACCATGGTCTTTCTTCTGTTTCTTAAGTGGTATGTCTGAAGGTCTTTCTGGTGACCTAGTTAGTGGATTTGCCTGGTTATTTTTGTTGAGGAACGATTGCATTTCTATGAAATTTAGTGTTTCTTCTTCCCTGGTATAAACAGTTTTCTGTTCCCAAATTGTTGGTAGGCTTTCTTTTAAATTTAGTGAGAAAGAACTTTCCCTTTCCTCCTTTCTGGACAGTTCTGTTTCTCCACATGTATCTTTAAGCAATGTTTGTAAAGCTGTATTTTGACCATTTTTTGAATATTTCGTTTGCTCTTCTGAATCCTCCCTCATAAAGTAACTTTCATTCCTAAAAGGTAAATTTGTTTTTATGTGTTTTAATGATATGGGAGGTGACTGGAGTGAGATAATTTCCTGGCTGATCCCCTTTAGCTGCCCTTCTGACACCAGTCCTGACTTATAAAGTTTTTCTATAAAGAGGACCTGGAGGTATTTGCTCAAATCAGTTTTTAGACTTAATAATTCATTTTCTGATAAATCTTGAAGATAATTTTGTAGAGATTTGCTTACAGGGTATTTCATGTTTATTTTAAGGCTTGAACCAAAATCCCCATCTGCAATGTCTTGTCCGAGCTCACTGTTACTTGTCACAGGGGACATGCTGGCGTGGAGGGCCATAGCGTCTGTCTCATTGAATAAGTTGCTCACTGAAAGATTCTTCAGGAAATAATTTTGGAGGATTTCACTTAGAAAACCTCTAAGCTTTGTTTCTAGATGTTTATCTATGAAATGATGGTTAAAATTATTTACAAAAGACATGATTTCTTTTACAGTTTCTGAGTATTTCTCCTGAAAGGGACTTTGCTCTTTTAACTCTGCTTTCTCATTCATCATATAGAGCCTGTGATAGATTGTGGGTAAGTCCTCCGTGGTGATGTGACCTGATTCTGTAAGTCTTTCAACAAGGTAATGCTGAATGTGTTTACTTAACTCAGACTTCAGATTTTTTACTTCTGTCTCCGAGAGTTTGTCTAGAAACATACGCAGCTTTGGATTCAAAATGGGTTTCCTGTCTACTTTTTTGTCTGCTTTATTAAAATTCTCTTGAATTTTTTCTAAGTGTTCTGTACCACTTGATGAAGAATGTTTAATTAGGCTTTCTGACTCTTTTTCTGGTTGATGTCTTCTTTCAGGCTGATTGTATTTGAAGAAAATACTGAAGATATTTTTTAGGACGGATTTTAACATTGCTGTGTCTGAGTCTTTAACTTTATCCAGTGAGCTACTTGAACTTTCTACATTGGAACTTAGCTCTGTCTCCTCTGTATCAAGGCTCTGATGTTCAGTTGGCGAGTCTGACTTTTCATATGGTATTGGATATTTTGACTCTTGTGTGGATATACTTTGGCAGTCTTCTGTATATTCAGCTCCACTCACAGATGAGTCTAGGTGGTTGATGCTAGATGTATTCTGCCTGGAAAGAAGTTTTATTTGGCTTTTGATATCAGAATACTGCTCTGAGGAAGAGGTTGTCTGTGAGTCCAACAAAGAGTTCTGGTGTACTTTATCTAGTTCTATCACTTTGATCATCCCAGATTCTAACAGAGTATTTACAGGAAAGGACTGTATTATTTGGCTTATGACAGATTTGGATTGTGACAAGTGAACTTCTTTGCCTTTTTCATCATAGTTGAGAATCTGTGAAGATACACTCCTCTCCCAAGGTGTCAGCAACTGGTCCTGTGAGTCCGTCTGGGCCTCACTTGAGCTCTTTGCTCCTAACCCTAGTTGTGAGAATATGGGTGCAGTGAATATTTGCTTGATAACGTACTCATATATGCTACCACTTAAGACATGTTCGGAGCCAGATTCTTCACTTACTAAATGTTTTTTCTTGAAACTACTCTTTCTGTTCATTGGAAAATTTCTTTCAGCAGCCTCTAAGAGTTTTTCAGAGACATATTCTTCTATGTCTGAAGATTTTCCTGGTTCACCTTCTGGGAGTAAATCTTGAGGACTGTTTTTAACTACAGGACTTAAAAGAACCTGGGAATTTAGAAGATCTTTTGATGAACGCCAGCTGTTTAGATCTTGGACTTTTTCAAACACTCTGTCATCTGTGCTATCAGATGGCCTGCTGTGCACACTTGTAGGTAGAGAAGAACCTTCATTATTTGTGTAGACTTCTGATTTAGAAAACAACTCGTCTGAAAGGTCTTGCAGATTTTTACTTAAAATTGATTTGAGTACTATTGACTGTTTTAAAATTTCAATATCAGAGGTAATATTTATTGAACTTGAGGGGTGATGTATGTTTACATTTTCAGTCACTGATGATGCTCCTTGGACATTTGATAAAGATACATTTGGGAGCCATTCTAACTTACTCTGTTTATCTGAAGAGTTTACTGTGGAAATATCAGAATACAGCCCATTTTTAGTAACTGGAGGTTTTGATGTGTTGGTAGTAGTATCTGAACTGACAGTAGGATTGCCACTTGGCAATCTATTGTTACTATCTAAAGACTTTGTTGAAATGATACTAGGATCATGTGACAACTTATTAGTATCAGAAGACTTCCTTGCATTGATACTAGGATCACGGCTCAAGTTACTAGGATCTGAAAGCTTTGTTGAAATGATACTAGGATCATGGGACAGCTTGTTAGGATCTGAAGACTTTGTTGAAATGACGCTAGGATCACGGGAAATGATGCTAGGATCACGGGACAGCTTGTTAGGATC
>NW_021604613.1:12751532-12791600 GCF_004785775.1 Grammomys surdaster
CGGGACAGCTTGTTAGGATCCGAAGACTTTGCTGAAATGATGCTAGGATCACGGCTCAACTTACTAGGGTCTGAAAGCCTTGTTGAATTGATACTAGGATCACGGGACAACTTATTAGGATCTGAAAACTTTGCTGAAATGATGCTAGGATCACGGGAAATGATGCTAGGATCATGGGAAATGATGCTAGGATCACGGGACAGCTTGTTAGGATCTGAAGACTTGGTTGAAATTATACTAGGATCATGGGATACCCTATTAAGATCCGAAGTGTATGAAGATTTATTGCCATTGATACTAGGATTATAGGGCAATCTATTAGAACCTGAAAGCTGTGTTGCATTGCTACTAGGATCTCGGGACAACTTACTGTTACTAGGATCACTGAACAGTTTAGTATCTGAAGGCTTTGTTGTACCAGAACTAGGGTCATTTGACAGCCTCCTATCTGAAGGCTGTGTTGTATTGGAATTTGAGTCCCTGGACAGCCTCCTATTTGAAGACTTTGTTGTATTAAAACTAGAATCAGTTAACAGTTTATTATCAGAATCTGAAAGCTTTGTTAGGCTGACAACAGGATTATCACTTGCAAAGATACTCTTTGTATTTGAATTGTTTGCTGAGTTGAAAGGACTATCAAGTGACAGCTTATTCTTCCTGTCTGAAATCATTATTGTGGCTGTAGTAGGGTCAGGAGGCAAGCTGCTCTTGTTTACCATCTGGACTGTGAAGGGGCTAGGATTTTCAGGCAATACTGTATCAGATCCTGCAGCTCCTAAATGTTCTGGGTAAGGAGGATCTTGATCTTCGTGCTCTAGGATCTCTGTCCTTAACGTGCTTAGATGTCTGTATCCGTCATCGTGATCTTTCTTCTTTCTGAAGGACATTTTGTTGTTTATGTTTCTTAGAAAAGGATCAAGACCACCCTTGCTGAGTTTCTGAAACTGCAATGTAAAAGAAGAAAAGAAACTCCTTAGCATTTATTTAAAATTATAGTGACTTTTCTAGTCTGTTTTCATAGAGGAAGTTGTCAGTTGACTCATCTTCCCACCTTGTTTATAAAGGGGAAAAACGAACTTAATTTTAAAATACTTGAAGTCTGAATGAAAATGAATTTTTAGTGAAAAAATAAATTCTTAATTCTAACACTATTTATATCTATATGGTTTTTTGTATGTATATTTTTCTACTTGGAGTTTTTCTGATGAGGCACTGTCATTGCTAGCTTTTAAAGTTACTTTTCTTTTGCTTATTTATTTTTCTGGTTTTTAGATGGGACCTTGTGTTGCCCAGGTAGGCTTGGAATGTCCAGGTTCCAGTGATCCTATTATCTTAGTCACCCTGTCTACAATGACATCTTTAAAAGCTACTTATAAGTACTTTTTTTTCTTTAATCACTAAATTTAGTTGTGTCTGTGAAGATAGTAAGTGGTAAACCAAAGTCAAAATCTCATCTACTATAAATATTTACCATTTAGTAGTAATTTCAGAATTTAAAAAAAGTGCATGCAAGTAGTAAATGTCCACAGCATTATTCTTTAAAGATCATCTCAGGGACACATATCATCTGCCTTTAAGTCTAAGTGTCGACAATGAAGGCCTCCATTTTAATATGTCATAGTAGAATCTTGCTTTTTGAGTATACATACAGTATTATGACTCAGATATGGTTAAAAGAATAATTTACAAACTTCTGGCTTACAGTGAAATTTCAGTAGAATAGACATACTAAACTGAGACTTATTTATTCAATCACTGATGCACTCTTTAAAATAAATTATGTCTATTTTTAAAAAAATATTTAGTTTTATTTTTATTTGTATGTGGTTGCCTGCAGAGGGCAAAAGAGGGCTTAGATCAACCCAGGTAGTGAGAAGCACCAGATGTGGATACCCAGAACCAAACTCAGGTCCTCTCAGAGAACAGCAAGGACTGTTCACCACAGAGCTAGAGTGATAGACAGCTCTTTTTAAAGGCCTCATCTTCTAAGTCTTTTTCGTGTTGCCTCTTGTTTCATATATTTGTGAAACTTCTACATTGTCAGATTGGAGAAAAATACAAAATCTGAAATAATCAGCCTAATATTTCACTCACTCAACACACTTCAAAATGCAGGTTAATGGTTATAATTTATTATAATTGCTTTTCAAATGCTAATAGATACTCAGATGAAATATTAAGAACCTCCTGGGTTTTTGTTTTGTTTTTTATTTTTGAAAAACACATATTCCAAGATTTCATTTTCACATTGAAATTTATTGGGTCAAATGAGCTTAGAAATAAACATATCTAAAGGTAGCCAGATATTTCTAATGAACAGTTCTGGTCTGGGAAATCCATGCAGTCTATATATGGAAAACCGAGTAATTGATTATAATTTTGGTACCAGACTAGGATAACAGGACTCACCTGATGTTTGGGTTTGAATTCTGTAGTTTCTGCTTTGCAAACTGGTATAGTGTACTCTTTTTGTGCAAAAGCCACCTTGTAAAAGAGGAAGTTTTAATTTTAGACAACTTATAATACAAAAATGTTTTCTGAGATCATTTTACTCTCAGTAATCCCTAAAGGTATAAAAGTTGTTAACGCTGAATAAGATTCTGTCTCACCCTTAGTTTGCTTTTGAGATGATCAAATCTACAGTGACCTTCTTTATTTGGCTTACGTCTAATGTGTCAGATACAGCTACTCCTATTTGCCTTTACACTCCATGTACTTGGAATGTCACTCTCTGCCTCAGCCTTTGTTCTTTCAATCTGTGCATGTCTTTAGAGCAGCGGTGCGTTTTCTGGCAGACAGCAAAAGCACTCAGATCTTGTTTTCTCATTCATTCAGTAAGTCTGCATCTTTTAATTAGAGTTAAGACAATTTACCTTTGGATTTGATATTAAATGTATGTGCTATCTCTTGAGCTTGGGGGTGAGTATTTGCAGAGTGCCTGACTTGTTAAATAGGTCAGACTGGTGCTCAGGACTGCACAAGTGCTCTGACCCACTGAGCCATTTCTCTAGCTCCCTCAGAATAGTTCTTATTGACTTTTTGTGAACCTATTATTTTGTCATTCATTAGTTTAGTTATTTCCAAACATTAAGCAACTACTGTAAACAAGGCACACTCTCCTAAGTTCTAACACTGGGGTAACATTTAAGCAGTAACCAACTTTAACATGCAATATGTACATTTGGCTTTGAAGACATCAGTAAATTTTATGGTGCTGGCTTTCAAACAATATACTTCATTAAAAATTAGAAATATTCCATTAACCATGAATCCTAAAGTTTAGGGATGACTTGTAGGGACTCCATGCAACCATGACTCCATGTCTCCATGTTGGCCCTCATGTAAAGGCATTCTCTCTTCACTGGGTAGGAAAACAACTACCACTAATTACTGATATGAAAGGAGACGGCTTTAAACATTCTTTTCTGGTTGGGAGCAAGCCTTTAATGGCTGAGCCATCTCTCCAGCCTTTTAAACATGCTTATGTAAATTATATGCTACCAGTTTGTGCTGGTGACAACATAAAAAAAAGGCTCTCAGATTGCTTAACCCACTAGAATGCACAACCCACTGGGGTTGTGGTGGTATGTTAACTACATGGGCAATTTTATTAAACAGCATTGGAACAATGATATTCTTGTTATATAGAAAAATACAGATTGTTTGAAAGATAAACATACAGCTAAGTTGGTAGAGCACTTGCCTAGCACATTTGTGAAGCTCTACGTTCAAACCCAAGCACCACACACACAGAAAGAGGTAAAGATAAAAAGTAATATGATAGACTTCCGGTCT
Organism: Grammomys surdaster; assembly: GCF_004785775.1. NCBI lineage: Eukaryota > Metazoa > Chordata > Mammalia > Rodentia > Muridae > Grammomys > Grammomys surdaster. The sequence goes on from NW_021604613.1 coordinate 12,755,328, forward strand.
GGGCCCAACAATAGAGCAGGTCACAGGCGGCAGTTCTGTACCCAACCTCAGAAAACCGAGAGAAAGAGGGACTCCCAGGAGCTTTAACTCAGGCAGCATCCCAGGTAAAAATGAATCACCCGTGATGTCTGCTGTTAGAAGTTCTAATCCAGATGCTGGCCTCCGAACTTATACTACTCAGACCTTTGAAGGGCCACTGACAAGAACATCAAACAGCTAGAGATTGACATCACTAATCTGAAGAAATCCCTCGTTTCGCTGTCTGAAGAGACCTCCTAAAATCGCAAAGATCCTTATTGGACTTGATTTACTCTATTACAATAGAAAAGGCTGTGTACAGCTCTTGACTGTGTACAGCCCTTAAAGAAGAAGGTTGCCTTTACTTAGACAAGACAAGGAGGGTTAAAGAGAGCATGAAATAGGTAGTGAAGGCCCTAAGAAAAATCAGAGAGAGAAAGAGACAGATGAATGCTGGTACAAGAATTGGTTTTCAGCCTCTCCAAAGTTGTCAACCCTATTTCCTCCCATCTTGGGACCATTATTTGGGTTCTTTTTGCTTTTTTCTGCTGGTCCCTGGCCCTCAAATAGGCGGACTAACTCTGTGACACAACAGATAAATAATTTGGTAGCAAAACCAATTCAGATACATTATCATAAGTTAGCTATGGAGGACCACGAGACTCAAGATGAGGTTGTTACTTTATACAGGGTGTTTCCAAAACCCATCTCCACCCAACCTAAAAGGGGGGACTTCCACCCCTAGACCAAGCAGAGAGGGGCCACCCAGAACCCCTTCTGTCAGGCAATCTCAATTCTTGCTTAGGCTTCAAGGCTAAGCACTGCAAGGGAATATAAATAAAAGATAAAAATATCTCTCTGGGTTCCCTGAGGGACAAGCCTGACTGCATAGGGGTTGATGTCAAAAGTATCCCCTCTCCAGGAAAAAGACATCGGGATGGGTATGGCCCTCATGCCTCACTGGACAATGACAGGGGGACTGGAGCCATTACAAGGTCCCCTTCAAGTACTGGAGGTCAGGCCTCTATCCCCGCCTTCGAAAGGTTAGAATTGCCACAACCCTTCTATACTTAGAGAAGGGAAGAGATGTCAGGGGCAGCCCTGCTTACACACTGAAGGCCTAAAATCAGCCATAGGCCTAAAATCAGCAATAGGCCTGTCATACATGTATACTAACACCAAGTCTTGGGTCTCAGTGGAAAAACATTGAAACAGATGGCTATAAGCTAATGTAAACAGGCAGCTTTTGTGGAAATTTACAAGCCTGAGTAGTCATAGACCTTGTAAATAGGTAGCCTTGGCAGACAATACCAACTTAGATAAGGACAAGCGAGTCATAGGCGGAGTCATAGTGACTTGTCCCCTGAACCTTCACCCAGCCAATACCCGGTTCTGAAAGATATCCATATTCCCCCTGAACACCCACGCTCCAGTTTCATCCCCTTTCCCATGTCCTGCCTTTCTGTGTTTATAACCCCTGTGTGAATGAATTATGATTTGAGAAAAAATAAATTATTTTTAAAAAAGTAATATGATAGAAAAATCTAGAATACTGATGTCATCTTGGGGAGAAGAAAGACCTTCTAAACAAGATATTAAAACTAGATATAATCTAACAACTACAGAAGAAAAGCTACTAAAGTTGATCATATTGACATTTAAATTAAAAATCAAACAAACAGCATAGATAACAAAACATTGTGTTTTAGAATATAAAAATATTCTCCCATGTAAGCGAATAAGCATATAACCTTATTTATAAACATGGACAATTGTAAGCATTCCAATAATAGCAACACAAGGACAGCACACATGTGAAAACTGTTCACTCTCGCTAATAACCAAAAATGAAACGTAAGTATTGGTGGAATATTATTGTTATTCATCAAATGAAGAAAAACTAAAATGTGGAGGATGATAATGGGCATTTGACTATAAATGCATGTTAGTACATTTGGTTTAAATGATAACTTGGCAGTGTCCATTGACATTAAATACATTCTCTGATGCACTGTTCCTACTTCCTGTGCTATATGCTCATACAGGGGATAAAAGGGTGCTTACTGTTCAACAAATGCCTATAATGTTTCAAGTTTGTTGAAGTCTCGTGAAATAAGTGATGGCACACAGCATAAATTACTCCAAGTTTTATGTCCATGTAAACAGAAGAATATGGATTTGAATCTAGGTATTTCTGCCAAGCTCCTGGTGGTTACTTAAACAAAAACTGCACAAGATTCAACCTATTGACATCCCTGGCTAGAGCGAATGGAAGAATACATAAGAGAAACTTGCCCCTGATAACATGCCAATGACTGTAGCGTGGCCTTTATCATGGGTACCATGAGCAATTGTATCTTTCAAGCTATCAGAGGTTTTCAAAGTTCTTAGATATAAATAATATACTAAAAGGAGTTCACCAGCTATAAAACTCAGAGATGCACAGTTAGTGGAGTAGTTTTAGAATCTGAAGAGAATTGTTTTCCACAGAGAAAAGAGAATCACTGGGATTCCATCTTTAGTGGTACCTTAGCAGGAGACATCAAGAAATGGACTGGTGCCATGGTTGGTTCAGTTGCAATGCATTTTCTAGCTTTACTTGAAGGAGCTGTTATCTTGTTGACAAGATTTGTGCCTGCACAGTTTCCCACGGCCCTTGGTTTACTAAAGACCCTTCCCAGTTGCCTTCCAGCCAAGCATCATCCTTACCTTTCGGAGACTACAGACAATGTCAGTAGGACGTCTTTCCCAAGTTTTCCTTAACTCGATGGACTGTAGTTCAAGAAAGGTTTCAGAAGATCAAGTTACAATCTGATTAAAACCATACATGGGACAAGTGTGGCTCTGCAGGCCATGAAGAGACATTTAGCATTTTTTTCTACTTAAAAGGGAAATGAAGAGGATGATGGTATGTGCATATTTATTCACAATTAGATTGCATTTGTGATCAAAACGTAAGTCTACCACCATTTAAAGAACATTTAAGCTAGAAGATGAAAGACCAAAGGGCTAATAAGAATGACACGTGACCATCATTTTCTTGGTGACTTTTCTGCCTGTTTTATTTTTGTTAATTGTTTGTTTTTGAGTGTGTACAGATATTCAGAGTTAAGAAGCTCCTGGGACTTCACTTTTAAAATTGTAGAGTTCTTCTTTTCATATTGAACATACTTCATGTAATGCTTGTTTATGCCAACCCCTCATATTACTTTACATGAATTATATGAGAATTATGCAATCAGCATGAGTCACTTGACAGTGTAAGACTTTATGGACTGAAGCATATGCCTTAATATTCATTATTTGCTTTGAAAGTAAAATACGCTATGTCCTCATTTTGAAGATGCTGAATATAAAATAAAACTCTCTTACTTAAAAAATATTGGATCTATCAACATCTGTTATGGAGGCCCCTATGAGGCCCCACTCCAGAGGAGATAGGCAGTTAATTGTCACTAGGAATGAGACATTTTCTTCAACAGTATAGTGACTGGTAAGATGCCTGTACCCCTGTAATAGCCTCTCAGAGGTTCCTGTAAGGAACTGCAATGAAACTCCTGGGCCACCAAAAGGTCTTTGCAGACATGAACATAGAAGAGGGACTAATGGGGCAGAGCAAGGGGTCAACAGGAGGATGACAAGCGGTGACAATGGATATGATCAGAATACCTTACAGATGTGAACAGGAATAGAGTGTGTCCCATCTCTGTGTACACTTAATATATGCTAATAAATATTTTTATTCTAAGTTGTTTTTGTTTATAATATACTATACTACACCACACCATACCAATTTCTCTTGTCATTACCAAATACTCTCTCTGTTGAGCAAAAGTAAATTCCCATCCCTCCCAACCTTTCGTGCATCCTGACTATTGGAGAAGGCTTTAGGACCAGTCAAGGCCAGTGTTTAAATGGAAGTTAGTTGAGCCATATTGTAAACATTTTAATTTATGAAGGGCTCAAAAACCATGAAGGTGTTATTGAAAGACAGCCACCTGGATGAGCTGGGCGTGGAAAGGGGTGCAGTCAGTCCTTCCCAGTTCAGATTTGTACTCCAGGCGTTGGTCTCAAAATAGAACATTTCTTTAACACACCGTCCACCTTGGTTCATTAAAAAAAAAACTCCTTTTTCAACTTCAAATTACTCCAAAGCTTATTTTCCCATAGAATTCTGAGGATTTTTGTTATGTAACTTGCTTATGGAGTTTAGTTGTTTAGGAATTTGTTCTAGAACTCTGAAATGTCTTCAATTTATAAATCTGTTGCCCTGGTGATAGATTCTTTCAAACTTCTAAATCTGACATGAGTAGTCTGCCTTATAAGCTATTCTTTGCATTTCTCTTGGTTTTATTATAGTTTTATGTGTGTGTATAGATTTATCATCCTTAGGAAACACACTTAAGGTAAGTTTTCTTTTACTTAAAAAAAGACTGAAGAGTGTTATGAAAATGGAATCATAGACCTAATAATATTTGATGGTAGTCTATTTTACTTAGCATAATTCTCAAAAAAATAAAAAAAGTTAGCTTATGTGTCAATAATTTGTTCCTTTTCCTGATTATTGTTCCATGCTTTGTTTATGAATTGGTGACATCTGGTTGTTTCCAACTTCGAGTAATAAATAAGGTTGGCAAGAATAGGCGTTTCCAGGCTCTTCTTCATGACATATAAATCTTAACATCTAAGGCAGCTGCCACTAGTATGTTTATTACCTCCCGCTCCTCATTGTACCTGTTGTTCCTCCAAAATCACACTCTCTCGCGTCTCTATTCAAAGTAATCACTCCTATGTTGTTTCTTGCAAAGATTATTTTAGATAATCTGTGTATTTCTATATACATATATTTTTGGAGTGATATTTTCTTTACAAATCTACAGTTAATCTACATTAAATCTTTGGAGGGAGAGAACTGGCAACATGACTGTTGACTTTTCCAGTCAGGAGTTCAGTGAGTCTCTATTTATTTAGGTTTTGGGGGCTGGAGAGATCGCTCAGCAGTTAAGAGCACTGACTCCTTTTTAAGAGGTACTAAGTTCAATTCCCAGCAAACAAATGGTAGCTCACAACCATCTGTAATGGGATCTGATGCCCTCTTCTGGTGTGTCTGAAGACAGCGACAGTGTACTCACATACATGAAATAAATAAATAGATCTTTAAAAAAAAAAGAAGAAGAAAAAGAAACTAGGTTTTGGTGTCCTTCACCATCAATTGTCATTTTTACTATATTTTGTATATTTTTTGTTACATTTATAATTATGCTATTGTTATGTTATTATTTCTTGGATGTTTGTTGTTAACATAGAGAAATACTAATTATTTTTTTCACAACTGATAAAACTATATAGACAGTGTGTCATCTGAAAATGCCATTTGTTTCCTCCTTTCTATTCTGCATGACTTTTGTGTCCTTGTTCCTGATCATTGATGGTAAACAGTCTTTCACTATTCAGTATAATATAGTATGTGACCTTTTTTAGAAAGTTAACTTTTATTACAGCTTTGTTCATAGTTTTATATAATGGCTGGGTGTTGAAATTTCTGAAAAGATTTTTGCCCTGTTCATCATTTTGCATTGGTTCATTCTCATACTCTGTTGACACACATTTCTTTAATACCCATAAGACTATTCAGGTAGTCTACTTTATTGTGTTGAGTAGGGAATCTGTACCCATTCTGTGCTATGACATTGACTTCTACAGTTATTAACCATACCTTTTTGGTCAGTAACTAACCACATACATGGCAGTGGTCTCAAGATTATATTTCCTGATGATGCCATAGTTTTTATAGGTATACTCTGTGGTTCTTTTTAACAATAAAATTGCATTCTCCAGGATGTATATCCATCATTAAATGGGATGTAATTGAATATCTAACTTCTCAAGGTGGGCAGGCAGGTGGTGGTTAACCATATACACTCTAGGATCAAATCCCCAAATCCCTTTGCAGTTTATCTAAAGTCAGCTTCAGTGTCCTCACCTACAATTAAAAACAGTAGAAATTCCTATCCTGTGAGTAGCAAAATAAAATTGTGCTCCTTAACAGCTTAAAATGGTGTCAATTATAGTAGAATCTCATTAAGTGTTAGTTTCTGGGGCCTGCTGCAGTAGGTATTCCCATATGTGTATCATGAACTGTATCAACTTAATCACAGCTAATACTGAAAAGACTGGTGCCTGAATCCACATCTTCAAATTGGAATCTTGGGCTCCTGTAACAACACGATACTATAGAGAAACCATGCCCTTCCGTGCAGATTATAGTCAGGTGGAATTTTTGTGTTATTTTAGACGCATGAGTTAGTATAAAGATGTGAACACCAAACATTAAAATCTCCAGGACATCTTTTAGTGGCTTACTGGAACAACTGGTCAGAATATTAGAGTCAGCAATGTCCTAGAGAATTGAGGTCTGCAGACTTTACAGTGATTGCTACATTCTGTTGCAAGGGAGCCAATCAATTCTCACATCAAACCTACTCTGTATGAAAAAGAATTAGTGAGAAATTCCTGTGCTTTGGATTCAGTATTAGTTAATCAATAAATACTATAAGAAAAAGCACTGAGGTTTCCTTAGGGCTTGGACGCTTTCCCCTGTAAGCATGGTTCTTCCCTTCTGAATGTAAAATCTGAGGTAGACAAAAATTTTCTTTCTCATTGCCTTTCATCTAGATAGTTATTTCTTGCTTCATTCTTATTCCAAGCCACACAATTCCTATTCTATTTCTGAAATACTTGTTGCTGTTGGCTTGACATATGTATAAACAAGAGAAATCCAAATAGTGAACTTTCAGTATAAATGGGCAATTAGGATAAGAAAACTGTTGCAGGATATTTGATCACACAGTGAATCCCAAGATTGTGTTATTTACTTTAAAAAAATGTTTCTAGTTGGATGTGGCTCAGCCCTTAGTACACACCTTTAATCCCAACAACGAAGGTAAAGTTAGTTTGTAGAAGGAAGCACCCATGTTTGAAAGTGATGACTAATTGAGTGACAAAGTGATGAATCAGAGAAAGACTTGACAGAATAGGATATGCCCAACTCTCACCAGAAGAGAGAGGAAAGGGAGGGTATTTAAGAGAGCAGCAGGCGGGGAAGAGGGGTTTGGGGGGAGGGGGAAGCAGTTTTACCTGGACAGTTGTACAAAGACAGAGAACAAGCAGACATAGGTAAAGACTGAATGATCAAGAGAATGAGAAGGAGCCAGAAGATTAAAACAGATTGCCAGAGTTAGTTTGAGGCCAAGTAGAGCAAAAATTCAGAATCTGAAAGAGAAGGCAGATTGAATCAGTCAGCTTTGAGAGGAGTTTGAGCCAGAACAGCTGAGTTGAACAGCCAGCCAGAGTTCAGGAAGAACAAGAAAGGGTGAGCTCATTCAGAAGTCTCAGAGGCTGAAAACATTCTAGGCCTAGATAAGATTGTATGAAGGCTAGATGCTTCCAGGATTAGGCCTAGGTTAGTAGCCAAAGGGAGTAAGACATTTAAGATGACAGTCATTTAAGAGAATAAAAGATACTACAGAAAATTGCCTTTTAAAATTTTTTTTAGATTTATTCATTTTATTTATTCCTAAATGTATGCACATGCCCCACATTCCTACCTGGTGTTCAGGGAAACCAGATGTAGTCAAATCCCTGGAACTGGAGTAATAAGTTACAGCTGTAGGCCACCATGTGGGTGCTGGAACCTAACTCTGGTCCTCTGCAAGAGCAGGTAGTGTTCTTAACTGCTGAGCCATTTCTCAAGCTCTGAAAATGGCTTTTTAAAATGATGCTCATATCACAAGAGATTGGCCTATACCTATGCTTCCTAGTCTTTGTTTTACTAGCTATGTGGCTTACTTGTAAAAATAGCAAGGCAGAAACAATGAATTGAACTCTAGGGCTTGCTAAAGTTAATGAGACATTATATTGCTCTATAAGTTTATAAATATAACCTTAAAATTGACAATAAATGCTTGCATATTGTAGAACAGTGATAAATAGTAACTAAATAATAGAAATGACAATAATTTTTAAAAATGATTTATCCATCTACTTACAGGTCTCCCTTTCTTATTTGTGTTTAATTCTTCTAAAGGTTTATCAGGTATTATTAACACATCTGAAAAAGAATGGAAAAAAACAAACCCAAAAGTCATATAAATTGCTTGGCACTTAGAACATTTGAAAAGAGAAGTGGGCTTTATAAGTACATCTCTTGGGCAGGAGTAAAAGCAGAGTGGCTAAAAGTTCAGGACTTGAACTCCAGAAGTTTGTCCAACTGACCATTTAATTGGGCAAGTAAGCTTGCCTCTTCTGGCCTTGGCTTCCTGATCTGGCAAGGGATTAAGACCTTATCTGGAGGAAGGTTTTGTGATGTAATGTCTAAAACATCTAACCCTGTGCCTGGTGCATAAAAGGCATGAAAGTAACCATGTAATTGATATCCTTAGCCATCATTAGTGCCCTCTTCACCCTGATCCATGGCTATATTCATACCCTTGGGTCTTCACCTAGTAGTAACTATGATTTTCAGTATTGCTGTAGGAATGTGTGTGGAAAGAAATAGAAGTTACGTGTCACTGTGCTCTGTACATTCCATGCACATAATACATGAATTTAGGTATTAGCAGATATTTATGTTAAGCATTTCTGCTTTTAACTCTGGCTCTTGATGGCAGTTCAAACATTTTAATTAAAACTTAATTAAACATATCACTGTTTCGCTCCTACCTTCTTGGGAAGGGGCTGCTAAATACAAGCTGTGTGATTCATGGCTTGCTTGAAAGGTGGCTTTTACACACCTTTGGAGCTGTGTCCCTTTCTCTAGTAGATATTTGGGTAATTTTCCTTTGTTACTTTGCAATCCATACCCAATTCTAGGCAGACAATCTATATTCTAGGTATCTATCATGATAATACATATTTCTTAATAATTCAATTTGTGATACTAGAGAAGCATCTTCAAAAACCAAGAAAATTATAAAATGGTGATCACAATGACCATGAATTTCAGTGAATCATTCTGCTACCTGACTGTTTATGTACAAATACCAGGACTCAGAAGTCCCAGTGAAAGGTACTCAACAACTGGAATTGGAGTAGCCTGGTGCGGTGGAACATGCCTTTAGTCCCAGCACTGGAGAGGCTGAGGCAGAGGCAGATGGAACTCTATGAGTTCAAGGTCAGCTTGTCTACATAGTGAGTACCAGGATAGCCAGGGCTCTGTTGTATATAATTATGCTAATTATCGAAGAATGGTATGCATAAAAAATTGAATTGAAATATAATATAATATAATATAAATATAATGCAAGGTATAGCAAAACCACTTTTTTGTTGTTTTTGAGACAGGGTTTTCTATCTATGTGGCCTTGGCTGTCCTGGAACTTGCTATATAGACCATGCTGGCTTGGAATTCACTATGTAGACCAGAGTGGCCTGAAAATTAAAGAGATCTTCATGCTTCTGCCTCCTGAGTACTGGGATTAAAGCTGTATACCACTATGCCTGGAATAGCCACTTTATTTTTATTTTTATGTTGGTTTTTTTTTTTTTTTGAGACAAGCTCTTATGTAGGTCAAGACTGGCCTCCAATTGGTTTCATAGCTAATGACAGTCTTATACTGACTGATCTTCCTGCCTCACCACGCCCAGCTATTAAAACCACTTTTAGTACATAATTAGAAATCCTATTTAAATAGGGTGGCAATGTTGTTTGGTGACGAGTTTTTATGTAGCCCATGTGGGCTTCAAACTTGTCATGTAACAAAACTGACCTTGAATTTGTGATTCTCTATCTCCCAAGTGCTGGGAGTACAAATGTGTGCCATTACACCTGTTTTATGCTGTGCGGAGGACTGAGCACAGGGTTCCCTGTGTGTGCAGAAAGCCTTCTACCAACTGACTACATCCCCAGCCTCAGTGACCTCACCTGTAAAACACAAGTGTTAGCTTCACAGGGTTTATTGGCTAAGACAGATATGTGAGGTATTCACAGAGTTCTGGAGACTGACTAAGAAAAATAGTAGTTGTAACTGACAACAGAAAAATAGTAGTTGTAACATATAGCTCCATGCTTTGATTGTTTGAGGCAGAATTTCACTAGCTAGCCTGAAACTCACCATGTAACTAAGCTTGGGACTCATAATTCTCTTAATTTTGCCACCAAACTAGGATTATAGGCTTATGTCTCCACCTCTAACCCACTCTTTCATTTTAAAAATGGGAAAATGGACAGGCTGGGGATATAGTTCAGTGATAGAGCACTGGCTTGGCCCTGGGCTTGCTCCCCAGATAGTGGAAATTTGAAGACTTTACAAATCGGTGACTTAGGATCATAGGCACAGTGTCAAAGCTAAGATAGAATCTCGTTTATAATCTCACTTTATACAAAAGAATAACTTCCCATTCTGACACAGTTGAAAATAGTGGAATATGAAGTCTGCTTTCTCCAGTTTACCTCAAAAGTTCTATGGTTAGGAGAATCCAAAATAGAGGGTTTTGAGATATCCATCAGTTTTGTGCTACTAAAACAGAATACCCAAGACTGGAAAAATTATAGGGAACAGAAATGTATTTCTTAGTTTTAGAACCTGAGAATTTCAAGATGAGAGGGCCAGAGTCTGGGGAGGATCTTGTATCACTTCACAGCAGGAAGCAGAAGAGAAGGACAGGGATGGAGAGACAAAGGGGGCCATGCTTCCTCTATTACAACAAAGCCACACCTGCAAGAACAACCCACTCCTGGAGTAACAGTATGAAATCATTCACCCTATTCTCATGGCAGAATACTCTCTCATTAGGGCCCATCTCTCGGCACTTCCGTCTTGTTAACAATATTTCTAACACGTGCTTTCTGTGAAACACATTAAAGCCATAACATTCTGCTCCTGGCCCTCAAATTGGAGTCATTTCACATGAAAAAAATACATTTATTCTATCCGGTGGCCCCAAAGTCTTGACTTGTTTTGGCTAGCAACCCAAAAGTCTAAAGTCCAAGGTCTTGTCTAAGTCAGACTTGTGTGAGACTTGAGATATACTTCATTCTGCAGCAGATTTCCCTCCAGCTGTAAACCTGTGAAACAAGTTACCTGCTTCTAAAATAAGATGTCTTGTTAATTCTGAATGATGTTTCAGTCATTTGTTTCCTAGAATAAACAACACTTTAACTGTACTGCCATTGGGCAGGAGGTCCTAGGTGCTATAAGAAGGCAGAGTGAGCAAGCCATGTGCAGCGTGCTACACTTGTTAAATATTGTAGTGTCTGCTACAGTTCCTGCCCTGACTTCCTTGGATGATGAAGTACAAACTATAAAATGAGTTAAACCCTTTTCTTCCCATGTTTCTTATGGTTCATGTGTTTTATCACAGCAATAGAAACCTTAACTTTGACAATTTGTTAATCACGTTTTTGATTTGATTCTTTTCTCCATAAGCCCTTAAATGAAGGCTAGTCTTTGCACCCTACAAACGTATAAAGAAATAAAATTACTTGCGTATCTTCTGCCTGTAGCATATACTACAGTTATCTTGTTATTTTAACTTCATTTTGATTAATTACTGTTGTCTCTTCTGAAGGAATATGTAGTCACTGTACAACTCTGACTGTCCAGGTTATTAGAAGATGCCCAGGTACCACTCTGACATACACTGTGTTGGCTACCTTGATTCCTTGGGAATCTTCGGTTTCCTTCAACAGGACATAATTCCTCAGGGGCCTTTGTAACTCTGACTCACCAGTATTGTATGATCTTAGCTTTCTCTATTTATGCTGTATTACTCGCTAACTATTGTTATGATGGGACCACTAAGAAAAGAAGCTTCTCAAAGCAGGAAAATGTGTTCATGGGAAGATCTATCCAGTAGACAAACACTTTCCATACAGATAAACGTAATACATTATCTCCAAGTTAAATTAGAACATATGTTCAATGAAAACTGTCTAAGCTCCCACTTTTTTTTTTAGCTCCCACTTTTTTTTTAGCTCCCACTTTTTTTTTTTAGCTCCCACTTTTTTTTTAGCTCCCACTTTTTTTCTTTTAGCTCCCACTTTTAAGCTCTTTCATATTTTGTTTTGATCTTCCACTGTTACTGGGAGGCTGTGTTTTTATAATAAGAAGAAAATAGTATAATTTATATCTTGAAGGAAATTGTGATAATCATTAATTTATGAGAGTTAGTGTTCCCAACTTCAATGGCCCAATATTTGAAAATTATATTAATTCTTAAATAATGGCTTACCTGAAAAATGTGGAGATTTTTCTATTTTACGCCTATTCTAAAATAAAAATGAACAGAAAGTAGATAGAAAACAATTAAATATCAATATAATTTTAAAAACAGCATTGTCGATGGTAATAAATGAAATTGTTATCATTTGTATCTATATTATATTAACATAATCTAAGCAATGCAATTTGGGGATGTAACATACATGTGGGGCCGAAGCATTGTGTAAATAGGCTGTTAAGAAGCAAATGCCTAGTATTAAAAGAAAACAAATGATATTACGTTTATTATTATATATTTTTATTTTTCCAAGTCTCAGGAAACAAAAAAATAATTTAAAGAACAAATAGAGACAAACTAAATAGAAAACAAAATGTATATCAGAAAGATACTTAAAGAATTGGTCTCTCCACTAAAATGAAACAGTCAAACCTGACGTAGCAACTATTTTAGAATTCTAGAATATAACCCAAAACCTCCAGAAAATAAAAGACTGCTTAGAGAGGGAGGAGTTTTTTTAAAGACAAGTTTGGTATTTCAGGACATCTTGGCTACAAAACTAACTCAAAATTGGAACAGCCCTTGCAAAGCTACTTTGCATCAGTCAGTAAACATCCCTCCACCGTGAGCGACAGCAGCCCTTGAAGGAGAAATGATTCCTACAATTAACATTATATTTAAATGATCTAATTTTTAACAAAAAGTTACAAGATATGTATGAAATATGGCCCACTCAAGAAAAAATGAGTAAACAGATAAAATAGTAAATTACAAAAAAATGTAAAATATAACCTACAAGAAAAAATAGAAACCACTTCCGAGGAAGGCTAGGTTTTGAATTTAGTAGGCATGCATTTTAAAGAAACTTTTCTAAATATGCCCAGAAATCTAAAAAGAACCAAGGGTTCAGAGACAGCAGATTAGAGATGCCCATTACTTCCTAGTAAAACCTGGTAGCTAAAGAACCCATTGCTCATCTCACAAAGAAATACTGGCTGTGCTACTTTTATTCTCATTTTCCTATTTTTAGTCTGTGTGCCAGCTTGGCTCTGGGGTTTTTTTTGTTTTTGTTTTTGTTTTTTTGAGTTCTCTCTTGCTGCTTCTTATGCCTTGGTTGCACAGGCTTTTCTTCTCATTCACAGTTGGCTTTGCCTTTTCCTTTACCCTACTTCATTCTCTTTAAAATAAAAATAAATACATTTAAGTGTATGCGTGTTTTGCCTACATATCTGTGCATCATGTTCAGGCATTTCCCACAGAGGCCAGATGAAGGCATTAGATTCCCTGGAACTTGAGTTACAGAAGGTTCTGAGCTGCTAGCGTAGGTGCTTGGGACTAAACCTGGGTCTTCTAAAGTGCATCAAGTGTTCTTACCTACTGAGCCATCTCTCCCACTCTTCATTCTCTTTTTATTTCTTAGTTATAAAAACCGTTAACTTTAATAGTCTTTAAAGTCTTGGTTTATCCTATTTGCATTCATTCACATCCACACCTTTGGGCGGATGTGAGGACCCAGTTGCTTTTTAACTGCAGTTCATTGTTTCACTATTGCTGACTGCCTTCTCTCCTCTACACGGAACAGGAAGCACCAGTCCAACAGAAGACCACCGCTAAGAAAATATAACACAAAGCAACAACAACCAAAGCGTAGGGGAAAATAGACAGACATATCCATTGCAGCAGATGTACAAATTATAGTGTAGAAAAACACACAAAAAGAAAGCATGAAAAGCAAGCACATAACGTTCCAGTAGCTCCAACCATGATAGTTGTTGAAATGCTCAACAAGCAATTTTTTTAAAAAAAAATCAATTTTTAAAAATGACCAATTACTTCAAAGGAGACTTAAACGGATGAATGAAGTATTATCACCCAAGGATGAAGATAGCCCTGCTTTGACAGCTTAGAGCCCAAGACCAGTGGTAGAATAACCCCCTAGAAGAACGACTTACCTGTTATTCACTGCTGAAGAGCCCAAGATCTGAAGTTCCAGCATGTACTTGATACACACAGCTGCATCTTAAGGCACGGTTATTGATACTTAGAGAGTCTTGAATATAAGAAAGACAGCTTCTGTCTTTACTAATCTCCTTGCTGTGGTCACTTCCTATATTCCCAATGCACTTGGGAGATACTTGCCATTTAAAACATTAGTCATCCCAGGAACTATTATCTGGGGAGTCTTGGAGGATCAGAGAGCCTGCCTAGCCCACAGACAGCAAAACTAAATGTGTGAGCAGAGGCCCCTGGTATACAAAGGAAATCTGTCAAAGTGAAGACAGTTCTGGTGAACATCGGATACTTGTCCAGTATATATTCAACAACAGCATACACTATAGAAAAGATGTGAATAGAGTCCAGAAGTCCAGCTGAGACCCAGCCAACCAGCATCTGTGGAATTGGCAATTTCCAAGTTTTGAGAATACAGAAATCTATCCTAATAACACATCCTTTTGTCTTGCTGTTGTTTATTTGGTTTTTGAAACTTGTCTAACTGTATAGCTTTGACTGGGCTGGTAGTCACTATGTAGCCCAGACTGTCCTTGAATTCAGGAGAGATCTGTCTGCCTTTGCCCCAGGTGCTAGCATTAAAGGTTGCACCACTATTCCTGGCCCTTCTCTTGACTCTTTTGATCTCTCCCACTTTTCTTCTTTTACTGCATTCTTAGCAGTATTTCACTTGTAGTTTTGCTTTGTTTTTTAGTTTCTTTTCTTGCCTAGTGGTTCCTCCTTCACTCTACATTTAATAATATTTTTATTTTATCTTACTGAGTCTTTAACACCTGCTATTTTATTCCTGTCTTATATTTACCTAATTTTGCTTTTGAGTTTATTGGAAAACATTTTTGTTTTTAAACACGTTTTGAGTCCTTTGCTGTCCTCCTCCACGTTATTCTTCCCCATCTCTCTCCTTTTATCTTCCTCCTCATCTTCTCTCCTACCCCATCTCCTTTTATCTCATTTATTTACCCTTTCCACACTTACTGTAAATAGTTTTGAACCTGGTAGTACCATCTGTAGTAGTTTGCTATTTTTCAAAACTGATGGAGAAATATGGACCTTCCAAAACCAGTACAAACAAAGGCAGCAGCTAACCATGAAGATAACACTGCAGAAGATACTTAAAGGACACTCTGCATACAGGAGAAAGAACAATAGCACAGGAAAGAATAAACTTCATCAGAGAAATAGAATAAAGATAAGAAAGAATCATGTCCAACATAGTAACCTGAGAAATTGAGGAGAAAGCAAAGAACAAATAATCCAGCAAGAAGACAAAACAACCAACAACAAAATGACAGACATTAGGAAACATCTTTCAATTATGACCATAATGTAAACAGCTTGAAGTCACCAATAAAGAGTCTCAAGCTAGCTGATTGAGGTTAAAAAAAAAAGTTAGATTCAACTATCTGCTGTTTCCAAGGGACACACCCCATCAGTAAAGACACAGATTGAGAACCAGGTAATAGAAGTTGCTCCCTCTTGTCCCCCCACCCCCCGTGTCATTCCCTTGTCCCATCCCCAGCCCTGTCTTCCCACCCTACCTTTATTCCCTGGGGACTCAGTCAAACCTTGCTGTCGACCCAGCTTCCCAAGTCCCATCCCTCTGTGTCAGCTGCCTCACCAGCCTGGGAAGCGGGTAAGCCTTCTTCACTCTCCTTCTTTCCCAACACTGCAATTTCCACATTCTCATCCCCCAGCCCTGCAGCACACTCTTGCCTGTTCTCACTCTCTGCCTCCATTCCCTAGAGACTCGGCCTAACCTTGTGGTATCTCACCTTTCCTCCTTCCTGTGGGCCTTCCCAGCACCCACTTCTAGTCCATTGCCTTTACTTTGTGTAAGTCCCCACCCCATACCTAAAAGCACTTCCTACCAGAGACTTCTACTGGTCACAACGTAGGAAGGATTCAAGTAAGAGAATCGCACTATTTTTCCTGTCTTCCATTTCAGACTCTTCATTCTCACTCTGAGCCCAATAAACAACCTGTTTGCATGTGCCCTTCCTCCCACCTCAGCTTCAGTCATTGAAGACCCCAACCCTTGTTTTAGACCCAGGGTCCCCCTAGCCCTTTCATCCCTATCTTTCCAGATAACTGTTTGCCTTACTACAACTTACTTCCGGGAGCCCCTCTTACCACCATGCCTCCAACTTTCTGTTGCTCCAACCTCTAGATATGAATAAGAGCCCTTTAAATCTTTCCTGAAGCCTCTCTCAGCCTTTCCCCTAGCCAGCTTTACCCTGCCCTGTCACCATTAACCTGCAGAAGCACTCCTCATCAGGCAACCCACAGCCTCTATACTTCCCTAAAATCTAGAGAGGGCAACAGAAACCAAGGAACGGAACATCCAACAAAGGCAAGATCAGCTATTTAAAAAAATCTAGAATCACAATGATCCCAATCCCAGATGCCTGGACACAGCACAAAAATACAACCATTAATAGTCAAGACAATGTCTTTATCAGAACCCAGCAACCCCACTACAGTAGGCCCTGAGAAATTCAACATTGCTAACACACAAGACACAGACTTTAAGATAACTATTATGAATATATTCAAGGACTTTAAAAGTATATGAATAGATCCCTTGATGAAATCTGTGAAAATACAAAGAGTGGAATGGAATGATGAAAAGAGTTCTAGAAATGAAAACAGAAATAGTCACTAAAAATCTAAACAGATAAAAACTGAATGAAAAGGTGGGGAAGTTAAATAAAACCTCAGAGGTAAATCTCACCAAGAGTACAGACATGAAGAGAGAACCTCAGGCATTGAACACAAGGTGGATACCTCAGTCAAAGAAAATGTTAAACAAAATTCAGGCACAAAACATCTCAGAAATTTGGGAGACTATGAAAAGGCTAAATTTATGAATAATAAGAATAGAGGGAGGAGGATAAACCCAGGTCAAAGGCACTGAAAATATTTTCAATAAGATCAGAGAAATTTTTTCCTAACCTAAAGAAGGAGGCGCTTATCAAGGTACAGGAAGCATGTAGCACACCAAATAGACTAGATCAGAAAAGAAGCTCCCCGTGACATGATGATCAAAACACTGAATGCACAGAAAAAAAGAAAGAATATTAAAAGCTGCAAAGGAAAAAGACCAAGTAACATTTAAAGGCAGATCTACTAGAATAACACTTGACTTCTCAGTGGAGACTCTAAAACCCAGAAGGGCCAGTATGAATATGTTCTATAAACTCTAAGAAATCACAGATGCCAGATCAGACTACTATACTCACCAAAACTATCACAATAGGTGGGGGGGAACAATGACAAAACAATTTAAGCAGTATCTATCTATAAACCCAGCTCTATAAAAGGCACCAGAAGGAAAACTTCAGTCTGCGGAGGTTAACCACACCCATGAAAACACAAAGAATAAATAATTTCATACCATCAAGAGAGAGGGGAAATCCATACAATAATGAAATAAAAGGAATCAATATAAATGAGTCATGGATAACTCTTAACATTAATGGCCTCAATCCCCTAATAAAAAGATACAGACTAACAGATTGGATTAAAAAACAGGATCTTTCTGCTGCATGTGGCCAAGAGTCACATGTTAACATTAAGGACAGCTATTAGCTCTGAGTAAAAGGATGGAAGAATTTATTCCAAGCAATTAGACCAAAGAAGCAAGCCGGTGTAGTCACTTTAAAGTCTGAAAAAAATAGACTTCTAACCAAAACTATCAGAAGGGATAGGGATGGGCACGACATTTTCATCAAGGGAAAAACACCACCAAGGAGATATCACACATCTAAACATGCGCCAAACACAAGGGCATCTATGTTTATAAAAGAAACATTACTACATCTAAAATCGCACATTGACCTTCACACAATGATAGTGAATTCTCTATTCTTACCATTAGACAGGTAGGCCGTCCAGACAAAAACTAAATAGAGAAATGCTGTAGTTAAATAAGGTTACAAATCAAATAGACCTACCTTCTCTGCAGCTAGTGGAACTTCCTTCAAAAGTGACCACGTATTTGGACACACAGCAAGCTTCAACAGATACAAGAAGACTAGAATAATACCTGCAACTACCATATATTAAAGCTGGATATCAGAAAAAGTAACTTTATAAACTTATGGAAACTGAACAACTCAGGACTGAATGAAAAATGGGTCAAGACAGAAATTAAGGATATTAAAAACTTTTTAGAATTGAATGAAAGTGAGAACAGAACATACCAAACCTATGGACACATTGTTCTAAGAGGCACATTCAGAGCACTAAGTCCTTACATAAAAAGTTAGTGAGATCTCATATTAACAACTTAGATACAGCATGATATTGACATAAAGACAATTCCATTGATGAACGGAATTTGATTGAAGTTTCAGACATAAAGTCTGCATACCCATGGGCATCTGATCCTTGTTAAGGAAGCTAGAAATACATATTGGAAAAAAACCCAGCATCTTCAACAAGTGGTGCTGGTCAAACTGGATGGCTACATGTAGAAAAGTATAAATAGATCCATATTTATCATCCTGTGAAAAAAACTCAACTATAAATGGATCAAAGACCTCAGCATAAAGCCAGAAAAGCTAAATCTGATTTTTTAAAAAGTGGGGAGTAATTTTCAACTCATTGGCACAAGAAAGGAGTTTTGGAACAGGACACCTGTAGCACAGGCACATAAAACATGAAGTGGTACCTCCTGAAACTGAAAAGCTTCTGTATGGCAAAGGGAACCATTCAGGCAAAACAGTAAGCTATTGGATTAGAAATAATCTTTCCCAATTACACATCTGATAGAAGGGTGATATCTAAAATATATCAAGAATTTTTAAAATCCCTGGACATCAAGAAATCAACACAATCAAAAATGAGGTACAGATATAAGAGTTCTCAAAAGATGAAATACAAATATCTAAGTAATACTTAAAGAATTGTTCAATATCCTTAATTATCAGGGAAACGCAAATCAAAACCACTTTGAGTTTTATCTTACACCAGTCAGTTTGGCCAAGATCAATAAAACAAATGACAGCTCATGTTGGCAAGGGTAACACTCAGCATTACCTCAGGACTCTATCAGCATACCACAAAAACCTGCATATCCAGGCGTATCATTGCAGCTGTCCTATTACAGTAGTCAGGAAATGGAACCGGTCAAGATGCCCATTGACGACGACGTAAAGTGTGGTCCTATACACACAATGGAACCTTATTCATTCACAAGCTAAAATGAACCTACGGCATTCACAGGAAAATGGTTGGAACTGGAAACTGTTTCTGCTGGATACAATAAGACAGGCTCAGTAAGACACATGTCACATGTTTTCTCTCATATACAGAACCTAGATTAAAAATCATCTGCATATAAAAAAATGCTAAGTAAAAGCCAGAAACAAAATGCTATATATCCATATAGCTTTGTTTATATTAAGTATTCAGAAAGGATAGATCCTTAGAAACAATGCAGATTGGTAATTTTCAGGGCCTTGAGGCACGGGCAAATGCATGGATAAAGCTGTTTTCTCTTGTTGAAATAATTCACAAAGAGGGTTGAAGGATGGAGGCTTTCTTCTGGAAGCACGCCAGCAGACTGAGATGAAGTCTTGTGTTCCTAAAGGTAGACACTCACAAAAATCTATCTCTTGTGCTTCGGAAATCCATTTCCCATGTATGTACTGACAACAGATCCTCCAGGATTCCAGCAGGACTTTCTTCCTAGGCGAAATCTAGAACATTAGTGGAGTAAACTAGAGCCCCCATAATTGCAGCTGCTTTCAAGTCAGCAGAGTCAACACTCTCCTTTGCTAGCTGTTTTAATTTCGCTAACCTTCATCTCACACACATCTTATCTTCATGCCTAATTCCTTCTGGGACAAGGTAAACAGCTGGTCTTTTATCAAAATTGAGCATGGATTCATGAGCATCAAAGTATACCTCCTCTATGTCTCACATTTCCCTCCATGCTCAACTGCCCAGAACACTGTTTCATTGCGCTGATATCTAAGATGGCCACTATTTCCCATGCCTTCTGGTACTTGGTCATAATAGAATTGCCTAAGCAGTGGCCATAATTTACAGTTTAATGGACCTCTTCTTCCATCTCCTGATGAGAGTGTCCTTCATTTGAGTACTAAGAACTTCAAACCTATATAATCTAGAGTCCTGGTATAATAAAAGTTATCCAGATGATAGGTTGCCAGATGAAACACAGAAAGTTCAATTAAACTGACTGTCAGGTAAACAATGTATTAAAAGTATGTCCCAAATATTGGATGAGACAAATTGTTCATCTGAAGCACAACCAGATTTCTTATTTCTATTTTCTAATTCTACAACAGCCCTACCAAGTGAGCCACTGAGAATGATTCTAAGGGCCACTTTTGTTTTCTTTCTTAGACTCATCTATTCTACTGATGGGAATTACACATGTACATAAAGAACAGTGTACCACAGTCTGGACAGGTCATTTCACAATTCATCACTCATTATGTTTTTAAAGAGACAGTCTCATGTAGCTCACGGTCATCTTTAAAGTGCTTTGTAGCTGAGTATGACCTTGTACGTTTCCTCTTCCTGCCTCAGCTTCCTGAGTACTGAGATTACAGACATGGTGCCCACTTCTGTACCTTCTTCACCATCAATTGGGCCTGATCAAATGTTTTATGATATCATGAGATACTGGATCACACCCTGCAAGCAATATCAATGTTGATGAGTCCAATAGGAACTAAAGGAAAATCCATTCTTAGAATATTATTTGCATGTGTTAAAATAAATTATCAATACTTTCAAGGGGGAAAAGGTTCTCAAATAATCATCCTATGTCGGGTGACCAGCTCTACCCTTCAAGAGACAACATGGTCTTGAGAGGTTCAGCATTGCTCATTGTTACTGGCATATCAGACGTTAGACAGAGTTAACAGCTAAGTCAACATTGGTAAAGAAGAACTGGGGCTGCTGAGCACTTGCCAATCTCTGTTGTAGACACATTGGCTACTTCATTACTTCATCTATGGTTCCATTCTTGCAGAATCTGATAACAGAAGGTAGGTGCCATTAGCTGGCTGTCTTTTGTGTAGCTACTTACTAGCTCTCCCATGGTAGACAGTTGCTAAATGGGCATTACCTTCAGACTTTGTGCCCATTCCACTGTGGCCCATCCATATGTCTCTACTTCTGTCCTTGACTTTTGTCTTCTAATATTTTTTTTCTTTAAGACTTCCTAACTGGCTGACCGGAATATTTGTCACTATTCACAGGTTTCTATATAGTGAAGCCTCACTAAATTTACAATAGTATTTTCCACTGGGTCAAGAATGGTAAATAAAATCAGACACTGGAGATAAAGGAAACTTGAATGTTATATACTTTTATTTATTTTTATTTTTAAAAGACTCATAATAATGGCAAAATGGAAATAATATATTATGTCCTCTTAGGGATTTATCATGTACAAAGACTCAGGAACCCCACCACTCCATGGATACTGCCATCAGTGCACCCAGGCCTAGTGGGAAAAGTGCCCATACAGAAGACTAAGGAGTTCTTTGTGGCACTGGGATGCAGCTCAGGAGTAAAGTGCTTGTCTTGAAAGCATGAGAATCTAAATTCAATCCTCAAACCCCAATAAAAATTCTGGGCATAATGGTATGCGCTTGTAATCCCAGGACTGGCGAGGTAGCAACAGATGGATATTTTGGGCCTGCTTGCCAGCCAGCCCAGCCTACGTGGTGAGTTCTAGGACAATGAGAGGCTTTGTCTCAAAGGAGGTGGATGATGTTCCTGAGTGACATCCTAGGCTATCATCTGACTTCTACACATGCATGCACAAACATACATAAACGTATGTACACGGTCATACATACTCATTTGCATGAATATATATACATATAAATTTAAAGAGTCATAATGTTGCGCCAAATATGTAACCTTTCATAAATTCTTGGACAGTCAAGTATGACATATTTTGCCTAGAAAATTCAGTTTTCAAGGCTCTGACAGATAAACAACTTAATTTTTTCTCTTTCTCTCCATCTCTGTGAAAAGAATGAGATTGTTTTTTCCATTTGCCACAACATGAAGTAGCCTAAAATACACTGTTTTAAATATGTCTAATCCAGATACAAAGAAAAGTATCATAAGATCTCACTTGATGTGAAATCTAAAAAAAGTAAAAGTTCTAATATACAGAGATATAGAACAAAATAGTGGTTATGAGGATAGAACATGCAAATACAGACAGAGGGTTCAAAGTAGTAGATACAAAGGATTGACATGGTAGAAATCTGAAGTACAACATATGAGGTAAATAATAAAATTATACAGCAGGGGCCAGAGAGATGACTCAGTGGATTAGACCATGTAGCTCCTCCTGAGCATATGAGGAGACCTCCAAAGCTCACTCCCAGAGTGACACACTTCCTCCAACAAGGACATACCTCCTAACAGTACTACTCACTATGGGCCAAGAATATTCAAATCACCACATTTCACTCCCTGGTCCCCATAGGCTTGTTCAAACACATAAGTCTATGGGGGGGCGGGGCATACCTAACTATAGCATAATGCAAAATAAATTCAGTCCAACTTCAAAAATCCCCATAGTCTATTACAGTCTCTCTAATGTTTAAAAGTTCAAAGTTCAAAGTCTCTTCTGAGATTCATGAAATTTCTTAACTGTAATTCCCTATAAAATCAAAATGCAGATCACATATTTCCAACATACGATGGCACAGGATATACATTACCATTCTAAAATATCATAGCAAGGAAATACTGGACCAAAGCAAGATCTAAAGCTAGCAGGTCGAACTCCAAACTCTGTGTCTCCATGTCCAAAGCGCTCCTTAGGTCCCCAACTCTTTTCATACTTGTTGACTATTGGCAGATCTGGTGTTCAGCAGCAACAAACTTTGTTCTCATGGGCTGGCTCCACTTCCAGTTAGCAGCTTTCCTCCACAGGCATCCCATGGCTCTGACATCTTGGTGTATCCAAGGCAACTTCAACATAACAGCTTCTTGTTCCAATAATCTGGGATCCATACATGATCTTTTGGGCTCCTCCAAAGGGTTTGGGTCATTTCTTCAGCTATGTCCTCTGTAGCATTCTAGGATCTGGTTGACTCCACTCCAATGCTGCTACTGTTCTTGGTGATCATCCCATGGTACTGGCATCTCCAATTACCTGAGAGTCTTCTGCTGCAACCAGATGACACCAATAGCCTCTCATAGGCTCTCTTCACGGTGCCAAGCCTCAGCTTCTTTGCATGACTCCTTCATTCCTCAGCCATGAACTGCAAATGAAGCTGCACCTTCACCAATGGCCTTCCCTGACCTCTCACAATACCAAGCCTCAGCTGCTCTCCTTGATCCCTTTATGCCTTCAAAACTGGTACCACCTGGGTGACTCTTACACATTACCAAGTCCAGCTGCAGCATAAGGTACAACCTTGGCTATCTCTGGAACACAGCTTCTTTGTGCTCTCAGAAAACACTTCCCAGAAGATTTCACTTCAGTGATGCTGGTCTCTTCTTAATCACCACTAATTTCTTAGCTCCAGCTAACCACCCTCAATTTTCTCAGTAGTCCCTTCTATTCTTGACTCTAAAGTCAGAGCCACATGGCCTAAGCTGCTGAATTCTGCTGCTAGCTGGAGCTAGAACATGGGCCCTTGTTCTATTACATTATCATCAGCTTTCTGTTCTCCAACTCCTTCACTGATTAAACTTGGCTGTCCTGGAACTTGCTCTGTAGATTGACTTTGAACTCAAGAGACCTGCAGGGCTCTGTCTCATGAATGCTGGGATCAAAGGCATGTACCACCACGCCTGGACTTAAGCTTTTCTTTACCTGGAAATTGCTCTGTTACAGGTTGGCCTTGAACTCAGAGATCTGCTTGCTTCTGTTTCCTAGGATTAAAGGCATGTGTCACCATGCCTGGACCTAAGCTTTTCATTATAGATCTTAAGTTGAAAACTAGGAATAGCCATCACAATCAATCCCTTGTAGATTTGATATATAATCATATCACCTTATGTCCAAATGAAAACAATAACTGGGTTGTAATAATGCCTAACATGATATAACTCTCCCTCATACAACTGCAAATGCTTAAGTTTAGCTGGGTGGGATCTTGCCCTGAGGTCACCACTCTCTTAATTCCATTTAATATCCTTGCACATAGGATTTAGTTTCATTCCACTTCCTGGTGCCCCTTTATTCTTGGAACCATACATTTTGTATTTTTCCTTTCTAAGCTTGCTGTGCTTGATCAAATTGCTCTTCATGACAGTAAACCAAAAGACAAATTCTTTAGGGCTTCAAGATTTCCTGTGTTAATTCAATTAATATAAATCTCCGTACCTTAGCTCAGGCAGACTCTTTGGACAAGGACAAAAGCAACATTCTTCACCAAAACATCCTAAAAACAATCTCCAGACTTCAAATCAATTAAAGCACCAATGTCTTCCATATCCCTACTAGGATGGCTCATTAAGTTGCACTTAAAGTATTCCAAATCCAAAGTCCCCAAATCCACATTCCTCCAAACAAAAACATGATCAGGCCTATCACAGCAATACATTGGTCCCTGGTACCAACTTCTGTCTTAGAGTTTCCATTGCCATGAAGAAGCACCATAACCAAGATAACTTTTATAAAGGTGCACATTTAATTGGGGCTGGCTTACAGTTTCAGAGGTTTAGTACATTATCATCACATCAGGAAGCATGGCAGCATTCGGGCAGATATGGTGCCAGAGAAGGAGCTGAGAGTTCTGCTTTTTGATTTAAAGACAACCAGGGGAGACTGGCATTCTCAGGCAACTAGGAGGAAGCTTTCTTCTACTATGGGTAGCTCCTCCTGAGCATAGGAGGAGACCTCCAAAGCCTACAGTGATACACTTCCTCAAACAAGGCCACACCTCTTAAAAGTACCACGTCCTATGGGTCAAGTATATTCAAACCACCACACCCAGAATCCAGAAGATGGCTAACAACTGTCCTAACCCCCATTCCAGGGGATCTGATGCCCTATTCTGACCTCAACAGGCACCAAGCATGCAACAGACACACACACACACACACACACACACACACAGAGAGAGAGAGAGAGAGAGAGAGAGAGAGAGAGAGAGGCAGAATATTCATATACATAAAGTTAAATAGAAAAAACCCAGGTGCCTTTAAAAATAAAATGATACTGCATATGAGACCCATGCTGAGTAGATTTTATCTACTCTTACAACAAAAAGGTAATTATATAAGTGTATGTTAAGTGCTTCACATAGTAACCTTTTTACTTTCTATGTGTCCCATAACATTATGCTATATACTGTAAACATATATGATGAAAAACTACACGTAAAGTAATATTTAATTACTATACATATACAAAAACCTTATATGCTATATGTACATAAACATTTTTGTCACCCAAATCTTAATAAGGTTGAAAAACTATCAAACGACAGAAAGGAAGAGAGACTTTTGGTGAGAAAAATTACTCAATGTATGATAAACCAAATACTTTTAACATTGACTTCTCACTACAATAGAGGGTAGCCAGAGGGCAATTGAGTAGAAACAGCTACAGAAACAAACACTGTCAACCAAAAATTAAATATCTAGCAAAACTATTCTTTAAAAAAATTTTGAGGGGAGCTGGAGAGATGGCTTAGTGGTTAAGAGCACTGACTGCTCTTCCAGAGATCCTGAGTTCAATTCCCAGCAACCACATGGTGGCTCACAACCATCTGTGATGGTGTCCAAAACCCTCTTCTGGTATGTCTGAAGAGAGCGACAGGGTACTCATATACATAAACAAACAAACAAAATAAACATTGTGAGAAAGCCATATTCTTAGATTAAAAACAACAGCAACAAAATCCCACCCAAAAATCAGGCTAACATTTCTTCCCTAAATATGAAGGTCAGCTACATTTCAGTCCACTGGGCTAAGAAATGGCATCTCCTGGGTTCACTGAAGCTTTAAGTTGACTGGTGTTGAGGCACACAAGTAATAATAAAAAAATTACATGGGCACAAAATCTGAATCTGAGACATTCTCCCCATGACTGTTACAGAGAAACTTTATCTGAAGGCTCTAGAGAAACTAACTTTCAGTGAAGTCTGAAGGCAGCACGGGGTATTGCGTTACACCACACCAACCAGCCAAACCCAAAGAAAAACCAGAGGGCTTCCAGTTCATAAGGACAAATGGACTTGGTTTTCTGAAGCGTTTTTTTCTAAAGCGTTTGAAAGTACAATGAAGACGGGAGGAATAATGGTGACAAAGACATTATAGAGATTTGTAACAATGGAATAAAAACAAAAAACAACAACAAAAAAAACAAAATGGGGCCTTCTCATTCTTGTTTGCTCAAAAAACAAAACAGAAAAGAAATTTAGGCTTATGAGCAAAGTCATACTAAAACCACATATTAAAAGACGTATAAACAGGAAATGGGAATAGATCTAAAGGCTCCATAATGAAAGCTGACCTCACATAAAACCTAGCACTCCAGAAGTGAAGCAACCGTGACCCCAAGGTAGACTAGGTGCCTTAACAAGTTTTTCTTCCACAGGTGACTAAGGAATGTTGAGTGGAAATCAGCCATACCCAGGAATGAGAACACCGATTAGCTGTTCAATACCAAATGGTCAACACTGAAAACAAATCCAAGTGACACCATACTGACTGAGGTTATATAAATATATACATATGTATACCTGTATAAAATGGCAATTAATGAAAAATAGACCAGGAATATTAAAGAGAGAAAGGAGTGGGTATATGGCAATGTCCAGTGGGAAAAGAGAAATGATGTAATTATAATCTCAAAAAATAAAAACAAAATTTTAAAGGAACATTTTTTCCAAACAATAAGACAAGACACAACCAATAAACAGCGGATAGAATCTTCGAGCTTACAAAAACTTCAAGCAGCACTGTCTAGAAGACTACTGGACAGACACGCAGGTGTTTCTTCACTGTTAGCTTCACTACGATGAAACTCAAGAGAGGAAACTATGGATATGTATAAATTTAGAATTCATCAGTACCAAAGGTACAATTGACAAGATAAAAGGCTAGCATTTATCCCATTTAATTATCTGAGTAGACCAATCTCCAAGTTCAGCAAATTCCAAAATCCTGTGGGGTCATCAAAGATATTTAAAAAAAATCTTTAGCATCAAAAGAGAAGACTCTTTTAAAATCAGATTGCTTTACACTGAAGGAAAGTGGTACCTGGTAGACCCATTGTTGTTGCATTCTGTCACACAGCCAAGATGTGGTCTATGTGCACAGTCATACTAAAACCAAAGACAACAGACAGACTCAAAGCTCTGTGTATAAAAAGGAATTGAAGAAAGGAGACGGAAGGGTTCAATCCTAGTACGTATTGCTGAAGAATGTTTTTCTTTAGCATTGTTACGTGTTGGGTATGAACTGTTTCCCAAAAATGCTTCTAAGTTCAAGGCTGGGTCAGTCTCCAGCTAGTGGCTCCAATCACTCAGAGGTACTTATGTCATGAATGCTCTGAGAGAATCAGTGAGTCGATCCATTCCTAGCTGGAGTATTTTGAGGTGATGGAAACCGTGGGAAATGGAATCTGACTGAAGACAGTTCTGGGGCATGCTTTTCAAGGGTGGATCTCATCTCTGAACTCACCTAGCTTGGCTTCCTGGCTGCCAGGAGGTAAGCAGTCTCATAAATGACATGAGACTCAGACCTAAAGCAACAGGCAACTCTGGACCCCCAGGACTATAAGCCAAGTACCTATTTTTTTCTTTTCTTTTCTTTTCTTTTCTTTTCTTTTCTTTTCTTTTCTTTTCTTTTCTTTTCTTTTCTTTTCTTTTTTCAGGTACTTTGTCACAGCAATGAAAAACATGGCTAACACACACTGTACTTGCTTTGTGTGCTTGCTATAACAAATTACCACATATTTGGTGACTTGGAACAATCAGATTTATATTCTTACACTTCTGAAGGTCAGAAATTCAAAATCAGTTTTACTAGGTCGAAATCAAGATAAGGAGGGTCATGCTTCCTCTGAAAGCTGAGGAGGCTGGATGGGGGGGGGGGCACATTCTTGCATCAGCCAGCTTCTGTTGAAAGAGGTGCTCCTTGACTTGGTACAGGATGTCTCCAAATCCCAGTGCTCATCTCCACATCACCCGCTCTTTGGGGCCAGTTCCCATCTGACTCTCTCTTATAAGGATGTTATGATGGCATTTAAGCCCACTTTGGTAGCCCACCATTATTTTCCACCTTAGCATCCTTAATCACATCTGCAATGTTTTTGCCATTCAAGATTAACACTTACTGGACCCAGAGATCAGGACTTGTTATCTTTAGGGACCACTAGCCAGTTTATTACAGCATATTTAAATTCAAGTAGTTGTCCCTTAGTATCTATAGGAGATTGGTTCCAGGACCCTCACAGGATACTAGAATCCTCAAATAGCCAAGTCCCTTACACAGAATAGGATGGTGTTTGCATATAACCTATACATATCTTGCTATGTACTTATAAAATTCAAAATATTAAACTATAAAAATACTGTTATACACACTTGCTTAGGGGAAATATACATTGCATAAGACACATTTTGTAAAACAATTTTAATGTGCAGTTGGCTGGATACGCATGTGTGACATACACATATGGAAAGATTATTAATATTTACACACTACATATGTGATATTAAAGACTCCAAGCTGTTATAACAGAAGTGTTTCCTTTCCTATTGTAAATAAACTTGTGGAGAGGGAGAGAGTCTGAGACAATATAGAGTTCCGGACTCGGCCATTCCAGGCCATTGCCAGTCTCCAGCCATTCCCAATAAGGCACCAGACAAATGAAGGAGCCATGTTGGGATGACAAACTCCAGGTTGGCATTTCTTCAGTTGATATTGGGTGAAATGGAACTTCCCAGAGAAGTATAGACTATGAAACAAGTCTTGAGAGTAAAAATATTTCCAGACATTAAGTTTTGGGATAGTTGCTATGTGACTATTTAGAAATGGCTACCAAGAGATAAATTGCTGATATAACAAAACCCCTAAAATGTGGAATTTGTTTGGGAGCTACATCTTGGTAAAAAAAAAAAAATTGGAAAATTCCTATAAGAACAGATGATATGAGAAAGATGTGAAGGTGGTTTTTACTGGAATCTAAACGTTATCATGGCGACAAAGTCTGGCAGCCCTCTCACCTAGTCACATGGCAGACAGAACTGGAATATCTGGCTAAGAATTCTAAGTTCATGCTAAAAATATATAAAGTGAACTAGAAGAGGGATTGTTGCTCCTTGAAGCAACATCCACAGAAAACAACCCTGAACCACAATTTGCTGGTGTTGGAAAATATACAGGTTCCACATACGCTTCTAGTCAATGAGTCTCAAGGTAAGAAATGATCTCACGGCAGAAAGCAAATCTAGAGCACTGTTGGTCAAATCTGGTTTTAAGGGCAAGAGAACAAGGCTTTAACATTATTTAAAGCCAAAAAAAAAAAAAAAACGCTATCATTGGATGCCTAACATACATTACTTGGAGAATCTTAGGTGGCAGCTTAGGCTCTGTCTGCTATACAAACTCAACACTTCAGGCTACTTTGTTACAACCACTGAAGGCTAAGCCCAAGGAAATGCAGACTTGTCTTAAAACATATGAGGGTGTGATAGTTGACTATTAAAAATAATTAGTTACATAAGAAACCCACACTTTAAATGAATTATAGTATCTCACACTGGAATAGTTTAAAGTGAGTAGAGCTACTTAAATCCACAACTTCCTCCATAAAAAGACACTGAACACAGATTCTGAAGTATATAAAAAGTCATTTCTTACAAAAAAAAATTAAAAGCATACAGCCAAGATCCAAGGGGACCATCACAAATGTGAGAGATATTAATCAGCTGGCTAGTCTGTGCATCACATTTCACTCTACTTTTGAGATGCTGAGGGTTTTCCAGCTTGCAGAACATACAAATTCTATTCCTGATTCACTCCTGTGTGTGGCAGACAGATAATTGAGAGCAGCCATACTTAAGGAGCCTGTCATTTGTCCCTGGTTTAAACGTTAAAATTCTTTATTTCAAGGCTGAGTCTCTTAAAAGTAACTGTGTGAGACTGAGGATCTGGGAAGGAAGGGGAAATACTTTACATGTAAAAGAGATGTTCACTGCTGGGAAGTTAATCTATGATAACTGATAGTCTAATATGGTCCCCAGTGACAAAACTTCCCAAGGTTCAATCAGTCTGGGATGCAGTGGAAGTGGAGCTAGACTGAGTCTAAGCCTAAGTCTTATTCATTCCTATGGCTTCTGCTTCTGTGTTTTAGAATGCCTGGGTTGCCACATAAGGAGCTCAGATGCCTTGCTGAGACAGTACATGGAGAGAGCATATGAAGACAGTCACACAGAGAGTGTGAGGGACAGATAAGGCCTGGCATTACAGAAGGAGGCACAGGAGAGCAGAGCAAGTGAGGGAGAGAAGATCAGAATGAGAGACACTATCCGAGTCGAGGACTGCGTAGCCTAAGCATGCCCCGTGGTGGTCAGCCATGTCAGTGAGCCGTCACAGTTCCAGCCCAGCCAAGGGTCTAATGATGTTAATGAAATCCATACAACACCCAAGATCTTAGGAAGCAGAGCTGTCCAAGTAAGCACAATCAATTCCACTGAGCACTGAGAGACGAGGACAGGGCTGTTTTCAGCCACTAATGTTAGGAGAGACTTACTGTGCAGCAATAAATGCCTTACCATACACAAACTGAATATTTTAGGAGTCAGACTGAATATACTACAAAAACAGCAAACTACAGACCATGGCAAACCACACATTTTTTTTTCTTGCCTTTTCTAGACAAGGTCTCTCTGTGTAGTCTTGGCTGTCCTGGAACTTCTCTGTAGACCAGGCTGGCCTCAAATTTATAGAGATCCATCTGCCTCTGCCTCCCAGTGCTAGGATTAAAGGCGTGTGTCACCACTGCCACCCAGCAAAATTTCAGACTTTTAAATGATTAATATTCTTAAGTTAAAAAGACTCATTTTGAAATTTAAGAAAAACCTCCAGCTCTTCAAAAAGAGAAATGTATTCACAGGAGAAAAATAAAAATGACTACTAAGTACTAAAGTTTTCATTACTTAAAGGACCATTAATATTTAAATGCTTTTAATGAAAATATAAAATAGAATTAGAGAATATTCTACATCATAAAAATTTCTGAGACTAAATTCAAGTATAACGTTTAAAGTGCTAAGTTATAAAAGACATTGTGTGTATGAGCGTATGTGAGTGTGTATGTGTGTGCATGTGTGTGTGTGTACTCTTCTTTTTAGCATTAGAAGGAAGGAGCTAACAACACGATTGGAGGGGTGAATAGATAGTATTCATCAATGTATTACCCAGCTGGGAACCCTGTAAGCTACAGTATCAGCCAGCCTGCAAAGACATGCCCACTGGAAAAATAGAGGATGAATCACCACTTTATGATTAGAAAACACTGATTCATAAATTGAAACTCACACCTGATGCTGATATTGGGACCAAGAACACCTAGAGAGGTCATAGGTCCTAGCAGAGACCCTATACTACTCTGCTAAGTGGATATAGTATTCAACCAATGCCTAATGACTTATTGTTATACCTATAAATTACTACATATTTCAGCCTTCATTGAAAGTTTTTTTTTTTTGTAGTGTATGGTGATTAACACAGAGACTTAAAACTGGTCAGGGTACATAGAAAGTGAAGCTAGAATGTTCAGTCCTAAATGGGGCATCTCTATCACTTCTCCCTCCTCCCCAGGCTCAAGGGTCATTATGCAAGAGAAGATAGGAAGATTAAGAGTCAGAGTGGATGCAAACAAAGAAATACTGTTTTTAAGACACAACACAGTAGTTACACTGTGGTAAGCGTTCAGGATCGCTAACCCCAAAAGACCACCAAGGAGCAATCACACTGGAGTCTTTTTGATTCAAGCTCGAGCTCACCACCAACCCTGACGCAGCAGGACGGGAGTGTGCAGCCCTGAGCCCTCAGCGGGACAGGGTTTTATAGGAAATGGCCAGTGAGTAAGCGAGGGGGTTTCTAGCCTGGCAAGAATCTATTGGAATGACTGTTGTGAGCCGACAGATGGGTGTTCTGAAACAAAACCATGAACAATCACAAACGGTCTGAAAGTACATCTGGATCTATCAGACTAATCCTGATTGGCTGTTGCTAGGAAGTAGCTAGGAAGTAGCTAGGGAGTAACTCTGGGGTATGAGCCAAGGACAAGCCATGGGGTCCTTCCTGGTACTTGGGTGCAGCTCGGGTTCAGCTACAGGTCAAGTTCTCAAGGCTCTTTTTCTTTTAAAATGGAGGCCGGACCCAAGATGGAGTAGATGGCCTCTCAGCACATATGAACTCACAAGTGCTTATGACATCATACAAAAGACTTATGTCAGTTCAAATCAAACCAAGATCCTACCCTAGAAGACAGGTAAGCATGAAGTCCTCCTACTCTCGCTAAGGAGCATTGGAAACTGATAGCTGCTGAGGGAGGGAGGGTCCGTTTTCTCTAAGCCCCTTGTAAGCTGACCATGTTCCAGTAGGAACCCTCACATCGAAGAGCACACTAGCAGTGAAAATTATACTTGATGGATTTAACAAAATAAAAAAAGAGTACACAGCATTGGGTGAGTAGCGAAAGGGTGTAGAATGGGAGGAGTTGGGGGAGGGGTAAGTATGATCAAAATCCATTATATAAACATTACAAAGAACTAATTCAAATAAAAAATATGAATTTGATTCCAGTATGAAAAATAAGGAATATATATTCTTAACAAAAGTTGAAAGAACCAAAATTGTTAGAATGGTAAGGGAATTATAACTACTTGTATTTAGCTTGTCTTTTCTTTCTTTTCTTTTCTTTTTTTTTTTTTTAAAGACAGGGTTTCTCTGTATAGCTCTGGCTGTTCTGGTACTCACTCTACAAGACCAAGCTGGCCTTGAACTCAACAGAGAGAAACCTGCCTCTATGTCCTAGTGTTGAGACTAAAGGTGTGTGCTACCACTACCTGATTCAGCTTGTCTTTTATGCTTTTCATTTTCCAAATGTTTTATGAGCACGTATTACCTTTACAGCAAGTAAATAACATTATTCAAATTATATTGCTCTAAGCTATTGTAATTAAGAATAAGTTCCCAGGGTTGGAGAGATGGCTTTAGTTGTTAAGAGCACTGACTACTCTTCCAGAGGTCCTGAGTTCAATTCCCAGCAACCACATGGTGGCTCACAACCATCTGTAATGGGATCCGATGCCTTCTTCTGGTGTGTCTGAAGACAGCTACAATATATATATATATATATATATATATATATATATATATATATATATATAATCTTTTTATAAAAGAATACATTCCCAGCTACAGTTATTTAATATAATTATATATGTTGAAATTTCAGAGGGAATTTAGCTATAGTTCCGAATCCATAAAAGGATGAGGAGCTAGAGCTAGACACTCAAATGTCGAAGGCTAGTACACTGGGGAGAGACCCTTGCTGAAGCCTCTAACTCCTCCCAGTTGCCTCTTTTCTGTTGTTGTTCCCTTGGTTCATTTTTCTTCACTTCACATCCAGATCACAGCCCCCTCCCTCCTCTCTTCCCAGTCCTACCCCTACAAAGCCCTCTCCCTATTTCTCCCACCCCTTCTCCTCAGAGAAGGAACCCCACCCTCCTTGGGTACCACCTACCCTGGGGCATCTTTTAGTCCCAGCAAGTCTAGACACATCCTCTCCCACTGAGGCCCAACCAGGCAGTCCAGGTGGGGGAGGGATCCAACGGCTGCAGTAAAGGAAGGAGGGCGCTGACAAAGGCTAGTGTGCCTTACATTTACACGTGGAGTCTCAAACAAGGGATGGATGTGCTATGTTTTACAATTCTACTAGAATAATTTCTCAGGCTTTTACATGTCTTTTGAATTTATATTTGTGGTTGTTAGTACATTTTTTAGCAGAATCACACACTAATGCAGGGGACTGATTTGTACTGCTAACAGTTTGATTTCCTTCAAAGGATTTCCCCCTTAATTGATCAGTACACATGGAGTAAGAACACTTAATATATTTAGACACATTTCTACTTAGAGGCATTTGAATAACTTTGAATTTATTGGTATTTAGTAGATTTTAAAAATAATTATTTTGAGTTTTCCTGTCTGAAGCTGTGCTGTGGGGGAGACTCATTTAGTTGAGCTTCTGCTGGATCTTGCCTTTGAAAGCCACCTTTCCATTCCAACTCTCAGGAGCCCAAACTAGCCCTCTTCCTTTCAGTTGGTACCTCATTCTGTTGGAGAGAAACCTAAATTCCTCCTCCTTATTCTCTCAGGATTTATGGGTAAATATCTCAACTTTACCTCTTGTTGAGATGAGGCTATTTTTAAAATGCTTGGATGTTTGGGCATTAGTTCTTCATCCGATGAAAATACTATACTTTTCCTCTCTTCGCGTGGCCTTTCTTCTGGTTCGGAAGTCCTTTGTAAATGTGGCATTTCGTCTTCTTCTATTATCTGCAGGGTGTGAATAGGGGGCAGCAGAACATCTTCCTGGGGTGTTGAGTCATCACTTTTAGATAAAGATGACTCTGAGAAATTTTGGTCCAACAGCTTTAAAACTGGTATGACTCGGCCTTCCTTATCACCATAATCCATCACCTAAAAAAAAAAAAAGACCAACAGAATGAACTTAATCATTATTCACTAGTGACTTTTTAAAATCAATAAATCGATTTTGTCTGTCCTTTACATACTGCCATTGATATTTACATTCCTTAAGAAGACACTGAGAAATCTTATACTTGGCCTGAGCATAGACCATTGTCTGAAATGTGATACAGCAGATGTTTATGAGGCAATGGCTTGCATATGTCTGGATTGCATAAGCTGGTGATGTGTTAAGGAAATCTGGGGGCTGATGTCTTATTGTCACATTATCACCAATGTCATGAAACAAGGGAAGCTTTAGTATCAAAGAAACTGTAATAGTAAAATAATACAAAGAAGAGAAAAATGAAGGCTAGCTTCTTGAACTAAATGCGCTCAATGTTATACAATGTTATACAAAAGTCTCTATTGTTTCCCCAACTCATTTCTTTGACTTGGGGAAAGCAGTCTATGCGGATTCTTCAGCTGACACTTGGCAGTCACAGAACCAATATGGAAATAATTAAGTAGCACCAAACAGCAGAAATGAAGCTTTGATTCCTTACTGATCTACATGGGGATTTATCCCTTAATAGAATGAAAAATGATATTAAGATAATTCCATTTTTACTGATTTTTATTATTAAATTGTATATTGTTAGGTTCACATTGTGATGAGCAATTCTGGTGAAAGTAAAAATGTGCTTCAGTCATCTGCTCCTCAGATCTTAGTAAAATTTCACGGGTTTTCCCCTTTTCTTCCTCAACATTGTTAAGTCCTATTCCTTGCTATGCACTCTAAATTGTTAACTGTTTTGTGCTCAAGTCTGTTTCCATAGAGTAATTTAATTTGAAACTACTTAATAGTATAGATATTGCCATAACAGAAATGACTGAATAACTTTAGGGATGCTTTTTAAGTTTTACCTGTAACTTATATTCTATCTCTTCATAGAATAATGACTATTAGAAATTCTCCTGTGGTTGGAGAGATGGCTCAGTGTGGTTAAGATCACTGGTTGCCTTTGTAGAGAACCCAGGTTTGATTCCCAGCACCCACATGGTAGCCCACAGCCATCTACAACTCCAGTTCCCAGAAAGATCCAGTGCCTTCTTTTACCTCTGTGGAAACCAGGCATGAATATGCATGCCTGGGCCACGAAGGCAAAACACAGACAAATGAAGAAGAAGAAGGAGGAGGAGGAGGAGGAGGAGGAGGAGGAGGAGGAGGAGGAGGAGGAGGAGGAGGAAATTCTCTTACCTCATTTGGAAAACCTTCCGATTTTCTGTGATGAATATCTGTTTAAAAAAAATTATGAAGTCTCTGTTTCATTTAAATAACATTGCATTAC
>NW_021604613.1:12791610-12796027 GCF_004785775.1 Grammomys surdaster
AGAAATAAGAAAGGGTGTAGAAGTAAGAATGGAGCATGTAGGAATTGGTGTGTAGCCTTTATATTGTTCCCAAAGTCCCTGGAACATTTTATATCCCACTAACAATGTGCAAGGTTTTCCATTTTCCCACCGCCTGGCCAACACTTGTTATCTTTTGACTTTTTGGTAACAACCATCTGATCAGGTATAAGAGGATATTTTATTATGGTTTTGATTTACATTGAACTAGTGATTTGTGATGTTGCACATTTGTTTTTCCCTTTGTAGAGATTTGTATGCAAAGTCCCTGGGCCATTTTTAATCAGGTTATTTACATTGATTTGTTGTTGTTGTTAGTGAACTGAAAAATTCTTTATGCTAATTGGGTATTAGCCACTTACCAGACATGTGCTCTGGAGACCTTCTGTCTCATTTAGTACTAGCCTCGTGGTTCACTGTCTGTTGTCAGGGGCTCTTTGGTTGCATTTAGGCCAGCCGTTTTTGCATTTGGCCATGTGCTTTCACTTTCTCATTAAAGGAATTATCACCTGCACCAACGTCATTGAACTTTTCTCATATATCACCTGCAAATCTTAGAGTTTCAAGCCTCATGTTTTAAATTTTTAATTCTCTTTAATTCACTTTCGTTTTTAGATAGCTCATGGGGAGAATGAGGTGGGTTTTTACATGATTTTGTATTGTACAGCTTTGTCATTTATTTATTAGTTCTAACATGTTTTTCTTGTAGAGTCTTTAGGGTGTTGTATATATAAGATCATGCTCAGTGCTGTCAAACTGCCTTCTACATGTTTGTAACTGTCCCCACAGATTACTGCTGGTCTCAACCTTGGTAGGAGAAGCTTCTTCTTCTTCTTCTTCTTCTTTTTTTTTTTTAACAATAGGCAGCAGTCAGTGCAGAAACTCAGAACTGGTCACAGCACTCAGAATAAGTGACTACTGCGTGCTCAGCCCTAAGCAGGACATCCACATCACACCCTCAGGGAAGAGTGTGGAAACACAGAGTAGAAAGACTTTCAGAAGATGAGGAGTACCATGGGATGCATATTCTGGATAGGACAGGTCCATTGCACCCATAAAGTCATAGTAGCTACCTACACACAACCTCAACAAAATCAGGCCAGTCAACTCGCCAGCATGAGTGGAGGAGAGTCTCATGAGGCTCTACCCCTAGCTGAGGAGATGTCGCTATTGAGGGCTGCTAGAGAAGGGGCAACCATTCTTCTTTGGGTGTGTGGCTGCTGATAGGTTGTTCCAGTGGATGGTGCCGTGCACACATGCACACAGGCAGCACTCATGATAATCATGGGTTATTAAACAAAGAAATAATGACACGAAGTTGGAAAGGAAGGTATTGAGATCCAGAGAGAGAAGGGGGCACTTAGATTGGATATAAAACAAGATACACCATATACATAGTGCATGAAATTATCAAAAGATAAAGAGATCCTAAAAATGCCAGGTCATGTCCTGTCAAATTATGAGCTGGACTGCAGTTATTTCTTTTTCTTGACTAGTTCTATTAGGACTTCTAGTATTATGCTCAATATAAGAATCGGGAAAGGGCACCCTTCCTTTGTTCCAAGTTTAGAGAAAAACTATACATTAAAAAATTTGGCCAGGCAGTGGTGGCACACGCCTTTAATCCCAGCACTTGGGAGGCAGAGACAGGCGGATTTCTGAGTTCGAGGCTAGCCTGGTCTACAGAGTGAGTTCCAGGACAGCCAGGGCTACATAGAGAAACCCTGTCTCGAAAAACCAAATAAATAAATAAATAAATAAATAAATAAATAAATAAATAAATAAATAAATTTTGGAGAGAGGTCAGGCATAGTGGCACATGAGAGGTGGAGGCTGGTGGATTGCTTCGAGTTAAGTCTAGCTAGCCTGGTCTACATAGTGGGCTTCTTTCTGTTTTTAGATTTATTTTTGTCTTATGTGGGTGAGTGTCTTCCTACATGCATGTCTGTACATTGTGTGTATGTGCCTGTTGTGTGGTGAGGTCAGAAGAGGGTTTTGGATTCTCTGGAACTGGAGTTACAGATGGTTGTGAGCCACCATGTGGGTGCTGGGAACTGGATCTGGGTCCTCTACAAGAGCAATGAAAACTCTTAAACCTCTGAACCATCTCTCCAGTCACACTTTATTTTTTTCCTAGTCTAGATCAATTTATCAATTTTATTTACATTTTTAAAAACTTAGTTTTATTGATTTTTTTCTATTCTCTAATTGAAAAGAAGTTAGTATGATCTTAATTTCTTCTAACTTTGAAGTTTACTCCTGTTCTAGTTCTCAGTGGTATGAACTTAAGTTGTTTAATTTTAGGTCTTTTTGAAAATACATTTTTTAAATTTTAATTATGCTTATGTGTGTATGTACTCATGTATTCTGATGCCTATGGAGACAGAGGCACTGGATCTCCCAGCGGTTGGAATTGCCGCCAGTGGTGAGCTGTCTGACACTGAACTCTGCAAGAGCGTTAGGCACTCTGAGCCGTGAAGCCCACATCTTTTTTCTGTGGAAGCCTTTATTGCCATAAAAACTGACCGCTTACTAGACACATCCCTTTCAGCATTGCTTTTACTTCAGTGGATGTATTTAGGGTATCTTCTAATTTTTCTTTGCATTGATTCTGTGTTTTACTAGCTATTAAATGTAAAAATTTAAATCCCTACATAGTGTGAATTAATTTTCATTTTCTTCTGCTGACAGGTCTACTAACTACATTCCATTGTGATTGGAAAGGTAGTTGGTATGACATAAACCAAAGGTATGACATTAAACCACTGCCAATTTGTTGGCTTGTTTAGTGACATCTACTCAGAAGAATATTCTATGAACTCCTGAGGAGAATGGATAGTCTATGCTGTTCTCTAGAATCTTCTACATACATCCATTTGGGCTATAGTCAAGTCAATTTGCTCTACAGTGCTATGAAATTCTTTTGTCAATTTTTGTCTTCCCGTACTATTTACCATAGAAAGTCTAGTTTCCCGTTATTTTTGTATTGCTACCTGCTTCTCCTTTTATCCTCTTTTACATATCGTTAAGTTCTCTGACTCTGGATGCGTATATTTACAGTCATTTCTTCTTGATGAATTGACTCCTTTGTCATCATATAATGAACGTATTAGTCTCTTTTAAAGTTTGGACTAGTATTTTTATGATATAAGGACAGCCACCTCTTTTGGCTCCAACTTGCGTGGATTTGGACTCATGTTGTCAGGCAAGAAGGCAAGCACCTTTGCTTGGAGACCCATCTTGATGGGCTCATTTTCCTTGTTACTTTTATGTTGATATTTTCATATAAGAGAAAACTCATTTCTGTTGTTAAAGCACTGTACAGCAAGCCTTCACCAATTCACCTGCTTAGAGATTCTGGTTCCTCTTTAAACTTTCATTCACGTTCAAACTATCTTTGTTCTCAAAGACCCTAGGTATTAGATCACCAATGGACCTTGGACAAGCAAGACAAGAGCCAGTGCCTCAGCCTGTCTGCGGGAAGAATCAGAATGCTGACTTCAAATTCCTGATTCCTCTTGCCCTATTCACTCAAGTAACTATATTACAGGCATGCACAATCATGCATGGTACATTTTTTATTCTTAATGTCTCAAGCATCTAGAGTACACTAAGTCTTAATGGTGTTCTGATACAGGCAAGACAGGATGTCCTCAGAAAAATCAAAATATTAGCTATGATCTTATCTCTTGATCTCTACAGTAGGTGCCTTAAGTATTCCTAGCAGCTAAAATAGAGCAGGTTTTATGCTCACTCAGCATTTGGGAGCCTGTCAGTTTCTGGATTTCTTGTAAAGAGGAATTATTTTATGTCAGCTATAAAATAAATAATAACAGATTATTTTATGAATGTGGTGCGAAGAAATAAATAGCAATATGGTTAATTCTTAAGCTCCAGGGTCAAACTGACTGAACTCAAAGTCAACTCTTATCAGTAAATGGCTGTATGAATTCCAATTAGTTGGCTATTTAATCAGCTTAATTCTCAGTTTGCTTATTTATAAAGACATGGATAGGAAAGTGCCCAGAACATATGTATGTGGTGGAATACTGGAGGCCTCAGAAATACCAAAAAGAATCAAGTCATTAGATGTTAGCGATAAGTTAAAAAAAATACAAAAAAAAACCCTCTGGAGAAGCAAAAACATAGTACCAAAAGTGGTGTGTGAGCCAGGCGGTGGTGGCGCACGCCTTTAATCCCAGCACTTGGGAGGCAGAGGCAGGAGGACTTCTGAGTTCGAGGCCAGCCTGGTCTACAGAGTGAGTTCCAGGACAGCCAGGGCTACACAGAGAAACCCTGTCTCGAAAAACCAAAAAAAAAAAAAAAAAGTGGTGTGTGCTTTGGGGGGTGGAGGAGAGAGAGAGAGAGAGAGAGAGAGAGAGAGAGAGAGAGAGAGAGA
>NW_021604613.1:12796037-12838905 GCF_004785775.1 Grammomys surdaster
GAGAGAGAGAGAGAGAGAGAGAGAGAGAGAGAGAGAGAGAGAGAGAATGAATGCTGTTACTTCTTCCCAGTGTGTGATACTGAAGGCAGAGTCTGTGATGACTGATGAGTTCACCCTTAAAGCCTGAGTGTTGGCTCTAGAGATCCTTGGGGAAGCACTTGCCTAGCATGTGTGAGGGCCTAGGTCTCATCTTTAGCAACCAAACTGTAACAACAGCACCAAAAGGGAGCTTGTGTGTTTCATGTAGACTGGAGACACAACAGCTCTACTATACTACCTTAGTACAGGAGACAGAAATATGAGCACACACACGTGTACATATGGCTGACATAGCTGGGGAAATGGAAATAGCATGGAAAGATAAGTAAGTTACAACAAAACACTGCAATAATAAATTATATCACATACGTAAAGACTTTAAAGATATAAAACCATGTACTTAAAGTACAGTAGTATATATACTTTAACTTGTTTTCTAAATAAACATGAGAGAGAGATGCTTAAGAGACCGTGTGAGCACTATTTTTCATTAATTAAATCTCTTACTGATAACTTAGGATAAGTTCTCAAATTAGATACTAATTGAGTTTCCTCTGCTATAATTTCTCTTTCTGCCTGTCTTGTTCTTCTTTGACTTTCTCTTACACACATACACACACACGCACACACACACACACCTCAATAGTTCTATAGTTTAAATGCTTAACAAAAATATCTTTATAAATATCACAGCTAAGATTTAAATTTTTCCATCTTTAAAGAAGCAAAGAACCATTAATTTTTTTTAAACTCCTGAGGTGGGAGAAAAGACTCAGCAGTAAGAGCACTGGCTACTCTTGCAGAGGATCCAGATTCAGGTCCCAGCACACACATGGTGGCTCAAAACCACCTGTAATTCTCTTCCTAGAGGAAGTGATACTATCTCTGATAGCCTCTGAGGGTATCAGTAATACACATGATACACAGACATACACACAGATGAAACACCCATTCACAGAAAATAGATAGCAATCTTAAAAGTTAAAAGAAAACCTCTTAATAGAGGCCAAGACTTTTCTTAGGGATTATTACAAAATACAAATGTAATTGGTACAATAGAAAGAAGTATGCATGATCTGTGACAAAAGTGAAATTCATTTAGAGTAATTAAGTAACTTTTATAATATACCCACTTTCTTTAGTCATCTTAATAATAAACATAAAAATTAACTTGATTTTTACCGTATGTTGTTCTTTCAAGCTCTTCTAATATACTAGAATTTGATTCAGTCGCTTCATTACTTCCCTGGACACACAAAGAAAGAAAGAAAGAAAACATGTTGGGTAGAATACTTAAAGAACTAAAATATTTTTTCTGCTTTCATATTTATTTTACAGAGGACAAGAAGGAGTTGGTGAGAATATTAATCCAAGGAGCATGATTTCAACCGGAGTTACTGCTCCAGAAAGAGGCAGCGGTGTCACAGAGGCTGGAGCCGGCAAAGCGATGCAGAGCATGACGCAAGCCATGCAGCGTCAAGCATCGAGGAGAGCAAGGGACGCACCGGGATCGGAGTACATGATAGCCTGTGCTCTAAAAGTATGTACATCTTTACAAAACTCCAAGAAAATTTGTAACACACAATGACATTGAACCTTTTTATGAAGTATCTTTAATAATAAGAGCACAAATCCACTACCTCTCTAATGATTAGTCTAAGTTTCTCCTAAAAGATTAACTCTATATTAGTAAATAATTTAACCTGTAACAGTATACTACTGCCCAATTATTAGAAAGAAATTGTGAAACATAAAAATATCAACATAGTATGACTAGCATTCCAGGGTTGTGATCTTAGTAAATGTTTTATCTGAGATAGAAATCCTTTATTTCTTGATCAAAATGTACATATTAGATTACATATCTAAATTTCAAATGAAGTATTACTATCAAAATGCATTTAAAAATCATTGCAGCTCAACAAGACAAAAAGTACAATTTAAAAATTGTTCAAAGATTTGAATAAATACTTATCCAAAGAATATATATGAATAGTGAATGTATGAAAAAATGTTCACACCATCTATCATTAGAGAAGTGAAAACCAAAAATGCAATGAGTCAGCACTTTGAATTCTCAAGGTTGTCGGGACCATTGGGACCAGCAAGCACAATATGGGAACCAAGAAGAGATCAAGATTCAAAACCACCACACACTTTCTTATTGCA
The DNA here is from genome assembly GCF_004785775.1 of Grammomys surdaster. NCBI lineage: Eukaryota > Metazoa > Chordata > Mammalia > Rodentia > Muridae > Grammomys > Grammomys surdaster. The sequence continues at coordinate 12,798,246 of NW_021604613.1, forward strand.
ATGTAAGATGACAAGGCCGATTGTACAGATAGTTTGACAATTTTTCAAAACTTTGAACTGGAAATTACCATGTGACCCAGCATCTATTCCTGGACATTCATGCAGGAAAATTAAAAACATTTGTTCACACAAAAAAGAATACAAGAAAGCCAAGCACGTTGGTCCACATCTGTCATCTCAGCACTGGGGAGGCTGAGGCAGAAGGATTTTGAGGTTGTTAGCAAGTTTAAGAGTAGTCTACACAGTGAGACCCCATCTCAAGAAGAACAATGGAAGTCTGCTCATGAATGTTCACTGTAGTGCCCTTCACCATAGTTCGTTAGTATAAATAACCTTGATGGTCATCAGCAGATGACACAGACAAATGTAGTGTATCCATACAACAGAGATGTATCTAGAAACAAATGAAGGGCTGCTATATGTATAACTGGAAAACATTATGGTAAGAGAAAAAAGTAAGCTACAAAGGACCAGGTACGTATGTAGTTCACTTTTAGAAAATGTCTGGGATAGGCAAACTTATACAGGAGAATAACAGACTGGCTGCTGCAGAGGGCTGGAGGGTGGTGAGAGAACTGAGGAGGTTTTCACGCATGGTGTGCAGCTACCTCTGTTTAAATAATGAAATTTTCTAAAACTGATTGTGGTGATGGATATGCAATTTGGTGGACAGGCTAAATGCCACAGAAATGCAGACTGAAAACTGGCCAGTTAATTGAACCTTATAAATCATGAATAAACACTTATGGAATGATACATTGTTAATTAGAAAAGGTTATATAGTGGTAATAAGCAATTATCTGATCAAACATTCTTTTTTTTTCCAGAGCTGAGGACCCAGGGCCTTGCGTTTGCTAGGCAAGCAGTTTACCACTGAGCTAAATCTCCAACCCCCTGATCAAATATTCTTAATTATCAATTCATATTTCTACTAAACATGCTACATATGAAAGAATACATTTTGTCAATTACCTTAGAATCTCTTTTTACCATTTTTGGATTAATAAGGTTTCTTAAATAATCAGCTTTTTCTATCCATGTATTCATATTTCTATATTCCTCTTTCATCTTTTCCAACCTAAACAAAGAAATCAGCCAGAGATGAAACAAAGCCAGTGACAGAAGAGTGTTATAAAAGTCACAAAACCCACACAGTATGATCCATTTACACAAAGTTCCAAAAGCGACACACCAACAAATTATCTAAGGATACCGTCAAAATAAAGGATTACAACAAAAATAAGGGTCATGGTTATGGGAAGTGACCAGGGACAGAGGTATACTACATAGAGGTACACACATGTATTTCCAACATTAGTAATGATGATGTATTTATCAGGTAGTAACTTTACCATCATTAGTTATGCTTTATAAACACATTTCAGAAATTATTAAATTATGTATTATTCTTGGTGTTTTAAAATGCTTATTTTGGTTAGTCTGGGCTGCAATAATGGAATATTATATATTGGGTGGATTAAACAGCAGACACTTATTTCTCACAATTCACAAGCCTGGGTTGTCTGAGGTGCCAGCCTACTCAGATTCTGGCAAGTGTCTTCCAGGCTTCAGGTGGCCCTCATCTTATAACCACATAGTGGAAGGATGGACACCATGGCACCTCCTTGTTTTTTAACCTTTATACGGTTAAAAGCTCTCCCTTTAAATATTGTTACATCAGAGATTAAAACTTTAACATATTAATTGAGAAGGCTGGTGCTATAGCTCAATGGCAGAGCATTTGCCTAGCATGCTTGAGAGCCTGTGCTCAACCCCAGCAACACAAATAACAGCAAGAATGGGGGCAGGATGAAAACACTTGGGGTAGCGCTAGATATTCATACTTTTTGTCACTGCATGTATAGATACTATTTTTATCAACAAAAGATGCTTTTCCATTTAAAAGACTCTTGCTTCTTAACTGATATGAATTATAATGGCAAAATGCCATGCCTGTTTAGTTAAGCTCACTGAGAAGGTGTATAAGTGGGAACGCTGGGGGTAACAGTGGCTGCTAGGCAGCAACATTTCAAAATCTTTTCAAATCCCTGCAGAAAGTACTAGAATACAGGTAACAACTAAAAGTCCATGGATGGCCTTTATAACGAGCCTTATAGCAAAGTATTTAAAACTTCCTTTAAAACCAAACACCAGCATTGAGGATGTCCATATGTAAGAATAGAGGGAATGCTGTATTTGACCACAAAATTTCTTAGCTAATTTTCTCCTCAAAAATCTGAGTCTAGAACTCCTCATGTATTTATCCCCAAAATGGCCGTGAGGCTTGCCTGGGCCAATGGGACCGTTAGTGTGACATTAAGATAAGCATGAGGAGCACTTTGCACAGTGGTGTGTGCCCTCCCTCAATGCTGCCTTCAGAATGCCATTCTGTAATGAAGCCAGGTGCCTACCAGAAGGCACCTGGAAAACTCAGCTCACAGCTCACAGCTAGCACCAAGTGGCAGAGGGATGAGCAAATGTCTTGTGGTTCATCTGTTTCTACTATCATCTGACTGTACAACTGATCCCAGCCAATAAGTAAAACTAAACAAGTTAGCCTATAGAAACGTGAGATATACCTACATTTAGTGTGGTTTTTAATATGGCAATAGACAACCAGTAGCACTGCATTTGAAGCATAATCAGAACCCAACCTTGAAAACCAGGTAACCAAAGGAGAGAGATGATCATTCATTCCTCTCCTCCTACAAGGAATGTAACACTGAGCAACCAAGAAGAAGATTTATAAAATCATTCTACTTAATTAAAAAAAATGGCAGAATTAGAATAATGATTTGATGTTGTATTCCCAGAAATATAGTACCGATGCTAACAAACCCAAAACACTAAAAAACTGCCAAGGCAAACATCATGTGCCCCATAATAAGAGAACCAGTGTCAGTCTCACCAAAGAAACCATGCCTAATTGAACCAAGTCTTGCATTGTGTGTCCAGTTTGGGTACATGCATATGACACAGCATATTAACTCTGAGTGTGCTAATCCATCTGCCCGTCCTCTAAAGTTGTAAACAACAAAATGCAAGGTCCTGCCCCCAAATATTATCATGTAAGGGGTGATGTGATGGCTATGGCTTCAATATATGATGTGAATGTGGGAAGTTAGCTTCAGTCGCTGTTGCTACTCAAATCCTAGATCTGATAACTGCAAGCTGGTATTCCTGTAAGTCTGTGTCTAGTGCATTTTTTCACTTTTTGCTCGTGTGTGTGTGTGTGTGTGTATGTGTGTGTATGTGAGAGAGAGAGAGAGAGAGAGAGAGAGAGAGAGAGAGAGAGAGAGAGAGAGAGAGAGAGAGAGAGAGAGAGAGAGAGAGAATTACATCCTCTTGCATATAGTTGTTTTACTTGGTGCAAGACACTGAATTTAGATTTTTGTAGAATTAATTTGAGGCTCTTGTGTGTATTTTCCTCTAGAAAAGGCATGCATTTACTTCTGGCAGCCTCTTTCTTCTAATGCCAGAATGAGGACCAGTGGTAGACAACAGGCAGTGGGGGCACGGCATTTAAAGACAGAGTTAGTCTGTCATAGTTCGTTGTTGGCCCAGGTGGAAGTCTGGGTGTCTGTGAAGACTATCATCCTTGGGATGCACTGAATTCTGGCTTGTCTTTCTTCAGGACGGCATATATGTCTTAGCTCTGTTATACTTTTTACCATCTTGGTTACCACCAGGGCCCTTGAACATATGGAATGGAACAACGGGCTCAACAGCCCTGGGTCTCTGTACTTCATGGAATCTAGGATCAGCAAATAGTCACTGCTTTTATAACATTGCTTTCAAACAAAATTCAAAACATACTTCATTCAGACTTTGTTACTATTGTACAATGAAATGGTCTGAAATAATTTAGGAGAACTTACGGAGAAGTGAGTATGTGTACATGTGAATGTGTGTACATGTGAGTGTATGCACATGTGTGTGTACATGTGAGTGTGAGCATATGTGTGTACATGTGAGTGTGTGCACATGTGTGTGTGTACATGTGAGTGTGAGCACATGTGTGTGTACGTGTGAGTGTGTGCACATGTGTGTGTACGTGTGAGTGTGTGCACATGTGTGTACATGTGAGTGTGAGCACATGAGTGTGTACACATGTGTGTGTACATGTGAGTGTGTGCACATGTGTGTGTACATGTGAGTGTGTGCACATGAGAGTGTGTGCCCATGAGAGTGTGTGTACATGTTAGTTTTCCACCATCCTAAGTTCATGAACATGAGCTGATGACCAAAAAACACACCTCTGTCCTCTAATCTGACATCTGTCTGTTTATCAAAGACTCATTGAATATCTACCATATGTCAGGTACTCTCTAAGTACCAAATGCACAAAGTTTTCTCAAAAAACTTAAGAATCTAATAGTTGAAGACTAAAAGGTATAAAGAAATATATATTAAACTATAAGTCATGAAATGCCTTCAGCCAGTGTCATGATGCTGGACATCATAGCCTCCAGAATTAGGATAACTAAATGTCTATGGATTAAGCCCCATTGCCTCTGTTGTTTTACAGAAGAATGAGCCACTGAACACCAAGATTATCGTGATCAAGGTATTAGAAGCCACAGCTGAGTATTTGTATTGAGAATGGAAGGAACTATACAAATAAGTGGAAATTCCATAACCGAGGAAGAAAATAACTAAAATTCAAGTTTGAATTAGTTCAACGTCAGATCAAAAAGAGCCAGTGCAGTGGAGTGTAAGTCAGAAATACCCAGACTGACAACGAAAATATGACAAGGAAAGATAGTACAAGAGACCATAGAACAGATGGGTGGAAGAGCAGCTGTCTTATGAATGGGTCCTCACCTCTTTTCTTGCCATAATAAAGTACCCAATTTACTGAGAAGTATAAATACATGAAGCAGTGTCACAATGAACATTCTAAGCCACCAGAAAGCCCGCAATTCAACAGACAAAATTTGGAACGCTAAAGATCACATGTAAATAAATGAAATGCATGTTCTTTACCTTTCCCGGGGCTTCTCACGGAGTTTTTCAAGTTGCACCATAGTTGCCTGGCTGGTTTCAGGAACCCCAATGTTAACGTTAAATTCTGGGGATAAGAATGCTGGGTATTCTACTCGTTGTGGAGTAATAACATTTCTGGAAAAAGGTAATAGAGTTAAATGCTGACGTGACGTAAAAGTATGTCCCAGTAATCAGTGGTAACAGTTGTCTGGATCAGTCTTCCTCTCACGCCAGCTCACCCACCACCATGGGCCATCAAGACAGGTTAAGGAAGAAGAATCAGAATCCTGACTGAGCGCTTTCTTGGTTACTCGTCCTGTCAAGATTGTGGGCAGTAGGGAAAGAAGAGGAGGATGGCCCAAAGCAAGGAGAAAAGAATTTGAGCCCAGGCCTTTTAGTAACTAAACATTTATAGCCAAATCTGCCTTCAGAGTCCTCCATTCTTTCAAACAACTAACTCTATGGACTAATCTTGTGCCACATTGTATTAATATGTCTGTCTATATAGATTGTTTTATTCCACCTTCACAGAAAATTCACAGGAGAATAATTATGGAATCCCTTTCTGAAGGGAACCAGAGAAGGAGTAGATGAGGGACTGGGAGAGGAGGAGAGAGGGAAACTATGTTCAGAAAGAATAACTATTTTAAAAGAGGTGGTGACTTACTGAATCCACTTGACATACAAGAAAGCTAGCAGTAAATAGATCCCTTACATATATAACAGCTAGCAAGTGTCTTTTCGGCTAGTCTTCACTGTATACATAGTTCTAAAATAGGATGCATAACTTCCCCATTCCCTGAATATGTTCTTCCCCGTATTCCCTGGCTCAGGAAGTAGAAGCACCACATAGGCATCCAGTAGCCATAAATGTCAACCACCACTGTGGCCTCCCTTTTCTCTGTCACTGTCCATCTCTCATCTATCACTCCATAATCTCAAGAGCTGTGATTAAACATCCTAAATATTTCACAAATTAATGTGGTCACCTGTCCCACTGGATTAGGGATCTCTAGTGAAATACATTCAGTGTGGTGCAAATATAGATAAATAGGTTGTCATATTATGTTGACACCATGAACTTGTAGAAGCTTGAGTTCTGCAGGGTGAGTCTGCTGGCAGGTGACCCAGGCCTGCCAATGCTATAACTGAGGTGACTGCACAAGTCCTATTCCAAGTAGACAGGCTCAAGAGCAAGGGGATTGCTCTAAGCTGGTATCTCAGATTGAAGGTGCTTACACAGGAATAGTTTCCTTACTGGGGAGAGGTCGGTCTTCTTGCTGTACTCAGCAGATTAGATGAGGCTGCCCACATTAGTATCTGCCTTATTTATAACACCTATTTAAATATTAATCTCATCAAAAACTTCTCCCTGAATGATGAGCAAAAATCTTGTCATTTTGTGGCCAGTAACACATGTGACACATATGACACATGAATTACTAATAATCTGTCTACTGTCAGCCTAGCATGTATAGTCATGCCTTCAATCATCCTGAACCTCCAAATGAAGATGATCACATGATCGCAGTTCCATCTGACCTGATATAACTGTCCTCTGCCAACAGACCAGGAGAGGAGGTAAAGTTTGAGCGATGTTTAGTCCTCTCCTCAGCACCTCAGAACTTTATAATTGTGATGTCGTGTGATATAGGGATGAGAGGTGGAAGCAAAGCTATTTACATCTATGTGTAGATACATACAAACACACTTATAACCAACTCGGGAGGAAATACTCATAGCGAGCATACCCTTGCTTCTGTATCTCACCATATGTCACTGCCTATACCTCTTTATTCTTCCATTGCCTGTCCTGCCCTTCCTCTACTTTAGCAAGCTCTGTAGCTGGTGCCTTACCTGGTGGTGTGATTAAAACTTCCATCCTTCCTGGCCATTAATAGTCCTGTGCAGAGTAAGGTGTACTTTTCTATTAAATTTTATTCAGGACCAGGGAGATGGCTCAGCAGGTAAAGGTACTTGCTCCCAAAATTGAACCTGAGTTCCATCCTGGCATCAAGTGGAGGAAGGACAGGACCAGTTTCCACAAGCTGTCATCTGGCTTCCACATGATGCCACTGTGTGCTCCTACCCCAAATAATTTTTCTTTAATTTTGTAAGTTTCCTCTGTATTTGTCTTTTCTGTGCACGTGTATCTGTGCACCACATGCATGCAGTGCTCATGGGAGTCAAAAGACAGAGTCAGAGCCTCTGGAACGAGACTTACAGACAGTTGTGATCCACTATGTGGGAGCTGGTGACTGAGCACTGGTCCACTTAAAGAACAGTCAGCGCTGTTAACCACTGAGCTATTTTTCTAGGCCCACAAATAATTTTTAATGCAAAATAACATAATTCACATGGTATGGTGATATTAAGAGCTATCCTAAAGAGTCTCGGATATCTCAGCACACCCGTCCTTTTGCCCACTGTGATTTAGTCCTTCGTGCTTTCCTCTGCGGTCGGGATCCACCATTTACCCAGTGCAGTGACTCCTCCTTTACCTATTGATTCTGAGCCATAAGGACCCCGGAAGCTGCGCAGCAGTCTTAACTTCTAGTTCCGTGCAGTCTCTCAACGGAAGCATTTACGTTTTTGGAAATAGCTCTAGGCCAGCAGAAGATAAGGTTACAAGACCAGGAAAGAACGTTTTGCTCAGGAATTGTCAGTTTTCATTCCCATGTCTTAATTCATGGACTACTGAATGCTGGCTACAGGAAACAATGCATCAGGTATTGGTAACAGATATTGATGACTCAGAGTACATAAAACCACCTGGAGAACCAGGTGCCAAGCCTGCAGGTGTTGATGGTGAGTGACTGACGAATGGGAAAGGCCACTGAACTGTTCAGCTGAGCCAGTTGCTTCAGGATGGCAGGGGACATGGAATACTATATTTTAAACTACAGTTCATTTGTTAATAAAGTATTTTTTGTGCTGGGAGGTAAGAAGTGTGTGTGGGATGTGTGTACATAAATGTACAGGTGCATGTACCCACATACATGCATGAGAAAATCGAAAGCCTGCAGGTGTCTTATTCTATACCTCTCTATAACAGGGTCCCTCACTGAGCCTGAAGTTCTCCATTTCAGCTGGCCTGGCCAGCAAGCTCCTGGGATCTGCCTATCTCTGTCCCTCAAAGATGGGGATACAGACAGCTCCAGCCATGACTGGCTTTGTGCATGGATGCCGGAGATCTAGATGCACCTTGCAGAGCACCTCCCCAGCCCCACTCTTAGCTGGAGTGAGTGGTGTTGCATAGGCTCCTACAGAGCAGAAACAGGAAACAACTAAATACTTGGATCTTAGAAACCCTCCTTTTTACTCAGTAAGAAGGATCTTGCTGGTGAATTTCCTCATTAAGCCACATCTTCATTCACAAAGAAGGTACCTCCCTCCTCTCCAGACCTCAGCTCTTCTGCCCAGGGTGACATCTAGAAACTCAGTATCTCTCCCATCTTTTTGTCTATTTGCTTGGTTTTCACAGGGTCTCATATAACTCCCAAACTCCCCATTTTCCTGCCTCTGTCTCCCAAGTGTTGAGATTACAGACATGAGCTCTGGCTTTTTCTCTCAAGTATTAAACAAAGGAATTCAGTGTTCCCTTTATCTTAGGGTCTAGCCAATCTTGGCCGTGTTCTCAGGGTTTCTTAAGATAACTAATATGCTCCATCAGACCTTTAAATGCCACTTGATCTTAATAGAGTAATGAGACTTACGTGACAGGGTCTGTTCTCTCTGGAGGAGGTGCAATACTCATAAACATAGATGGTTCAATGACTTTCTGAAGAGGTTTTAACTGAACAAAGATGTAGGTACAGTCAGTTATAATTCACAGTAATAGAATTAACACCACTATCCCCAGCTCCCAAAGGCCTATACAGTTCTTAAATGATGAACATCAGGGGAAGAGGAGTGAAGACGACAACTTAATTTGTTGGGTACTAAATATCTGCCAGGCATTATATACCTTTAACTTTCTCAAATGCTTTTGATAAAACTATGAACTAAGTATGCATATTTTATAGATTACACTGAAGATCAGTGATTCACTCAAAGTTACAAAATGGTGTGCATGAGTGAACGACGTGGAACGTGAGTGTAGCTTTCCTGGTTCTTGAGTGGAGATCTTTTCACACCCTCACAATAGGTGAGTAGGAGGCATACCAATGCAAGCCTCATGGCTGCACTGTGCTTTTATTGGACAGCCAGTTCCTTTTCATACAATCTCTTTGTTCTGTGTTTTCAGTAAGGTCTACCTACATAAAACAATATTTGCCTCGTTTTATCTGAAAATAAGCTATGTTCTCTGTGTGTGCACATGAATGTGCTCATTTGTATCTGAAGACATATGTGCATGTGTGTTCACATGTGTATGTGCTGCATGTGTAGTCCAGAGGACAAGTTCAGGTATCATTACTCAGGCTTTCTCACTGGCATAGAGCTCATCAAGGAGGCTACACTGGCTGGCCAGCAAGCACCAGGGAGCTTCGTGTTTCTACCTCCTCAGTGCTAGGATTACAAATCTGAAAATAACCTCTCCCTCTAAGAATAGTTACTCTTATATGTTACGCTTATATTTGAACACAAACCTACGTCTAAAAATACTCATAAGCTATCACTGCTATATGTAACTTGCAGAAATAATGACAGTGAAAATTCTCAGTAGAAACAGCCTTTACCCACAGAGCCATGTGCCAGTCCTAAACATTTTTTAATGTTTTTTGTTTTTTTGTTTTTGTTTTGTTTTTGTTTTGTTTTGGTTTTCCGAGACAGGGTTTCTCTGTGTAGCCCAAGCTGTCCTGGAACTCACTCTGTAGACCAGGCTGGCCTCGAACTCAGAAATCCACCTGCCTCTGCCTCCCAAGTGCTGGGATTAAAGGCGTGCGCCACCACTGCCCGGCAAATTTTTTACTTTTAAATGTTGCCAAACTGGAAAAAAATAGAGGCTCAAAATAGAATGTGTTGATTGATGAGCTAAAACAGAATACATTTACTTTACAAAGAAGGGAACTAACCTGATGTGAAAATCCATAACCGAAGTTTCCATAGGAGAACATAAATTCCACTTCCACCCTGCAGACAGGCTAAACACAAGGAAATCATTTTACTGTTTGTTTACAATGATGTCGGAGGAGTGACGGGAGCTAATAATGTCATAAATCTGTATGTTTAGAAAAGCCCAGGAAAAAAAAAACTAAAAAATAAACCAAAGCTTTGTTTATACAAAGAACCCCAAAAGAAGATTTTATTCACTTCCCAGAAAGTTAAAAAGCCTCTCATCTTAACATTAAGCAATGCTAATGGTCAAATGTACAAAATTTAAATTAGAATCATTAGTAGGATTATGCTCAGATATTTACATATATAGTATGTATTTTATATATGCATATATATCAAATTATTCACTCACGTCTTTCATCTCTACCCCAGATCAAATTTTGAGACAAGCAATCTCACCTCTCAATCCCAGGCTGACCTCGTGTGAAGGGAAAGAGAGCGCCATATTCAAGGTGGCAGGAGTGTCTCGGATTGCTCAATTAATCAAATTGCTCACTTAAGCACATTCGGAATTCAGAGACTCTCCAGCAAGGCTGGAGAAAGCACCGAAAGCAGTGGAGATGTTACACTGTCTCATCCAGTGATTTTTAATCCTCTCTCTCACAATTTACTAAGCAGGTCAAAGTGTTACAAATATGTATATATGTATATACATAACAATAAGAAAAGGAGGCCATGAATTTGAAAGACAACAAGGGGGAAGTATAGAAGGGGGAATAATACTATATTGTAATTTAAAAATTATTATAAAGAACAAAGATACAGAAAGTTAAATTGAGTCTGGAAAATGATACCAAATTTTTCATAAAATAAGTTAAGAATTTATGAGCAAACACACACTTTTACTAATTCAGACAGCTGAGGTTAGGGTAGTGAAGAATTTAAAAGTTTAGGCTATAAGCTATCAGAGTAAGCTCTCTATGGTGTTAAAACATCACACATGCATAAATCTTAGGAAGGTTTGTAAAGTTCTTACGGAGTTCCTACGCATCATTTGCATTATTTCGGTAAAGCAGCCTTTCTAGAAAGAAAAATCTTAAATGTAGAATTACTCATGTATGTATCTGTAATTTATCTAAAGCATGCTATAATACAAAATCAGGCAGTAATTTTCAATATATACATGAATTCAATAGCTAAAATACAAGTACAATATAATTTTAAGTAAATTAAAATCAATGTTCAGTAGAAAAAAATGTTCTATTGCAAGTGACAGAAATGACTGTAGATGTTAGCACTTACAGAGGGAGAAATGTTTCTGCTGACTTGACTTCCCTTTCTGGAAATCACCCCCCATTCTAGTTTTGAGAGGTAGGTGGAAGACTCCTCACATCGCAAGGGCATGGACAGTATCTGAAACCTTCCATCCTTGGTCCGAATCTGTGGTCATCTCTGCTGTCCTACGAGTTATCTCACCCAGTCCAACATCCATGGTTAATTCTTTTCCCTGCGTATTTTTGCTACTCGAAGTTTCATGGTTAGGAACACGAACACTACATGCTGAGTCCTTCACTGAGCTTTCTTTTCAGCTTGCACCACCACTATGCACTGTGTCTCTTATGGAACCCAGAGGCAAAGAGGCCTCTCTGGAGCCCACACACCAATATTGTTCAGGAAGTAACGTGGACTCTGCCACACTACCCTTGACTGTTCCAAATTATATGACCTTGAGTGGAGATTCAGAATTCTTTTTTTTAAGCCTCATGCCATCTGACAATTCTAATATTTTTCATATGTTTAGAATGAACTTTGTTTCCTATGCATGTGATAAATCCATGCATAGGAACCCATCAGGAGCCATGATGACAAATACCAATTACACAGCATGGTACCAAGAAAAATGGTTTCTGATTTACTTTTTGTCTTTTTGAGACTGTTTCATGGAGCCCTGAAATCACTATGTGGCCAAGGGTGAGCTTGAACCCTGTCTTGTCTGTACCCCCAAGTACTGGGATTAAAGGTATGGATCCCTATGTAGCCGATATTTTTATATATACCTGTATTACTTCATAGAGATGTGATTCCGAACTGCCTAAGGGAAGTGGAGGCTTTTCTGAATCTCCTCCATCTTGCATTAGTTCCAAGTAAATATAATTCCGCTCATCGTCTTGACGTCTGGGAACCTCAACAGCAGAATATATGAGAAGTCGCATTAAATTTTAAGTCTGAATTTCAGACATAATGTCCAAATAAATACATCTATACGTTATACTATATCATGGGCATCACTAATTATTAGTTTTTATGTTATCTTTGTGACTTTTCAAGTTCATCATTCCACATATTCTAATATCAATACAATCAGGACCTGCTATGTCTAACGTTAATTATGATCTTTTGAATCATCTATTACAGAATCATAGTAACAAACCAACATGGCACTGGAGCAGAACAGGCACAGACCTATGGAACCAAGTGCAGGGTCAGACATAAGCCCACACAGCTACACCCACTTGATTTTCCACAGGCACAAAAAAAATACACATTGGAGAAAAGACAGTTTGCCAAGCAGGGCTAGAAAAACCCCCAATACCCAGATGCAGAAGAATGCTTGAGATCCCTACCCCCCTACCACTTACCTTGTATAAACACAAACCCGGAGTGGGTGGAAGAGGTCCATGGAAGACCTGAGTCTTTAAAAGGTCTAGAAAAGACACTCCGAGACACATTCATGGGCAATGGCCTTCTGAACAGAGCTCTGACAACCCAGGGACCAGCAACAAGTAGGAACGACTCAATTCAAAAGCTTCTGCATGGCAAGGGGGCGGGGAAACCTCTTTGCCAGCTGTTCATCTAACAGGAGATCAATATCCAGAGTATGCAAAGAACTTGGAAGACTAAGCACTGAACAAGTCAATAACCCAGTCGATAGATGTCAGATGAGCTGAAGACACATTTCAAATGAGTAAGTACAAATAGCTAATAAGTGCATGAAGAAATGTTCAACTGCTTTAAGCCTGGGAGAAATACAGATCAAAACAATATAGATTCGGTTTTGCCCGAAGGCAGAGGCTCTGGAGGATGCAGGGCAGGGCTTCTACATTACTGGTGAGAATGGTAAGCCATGAGAAAGTTCCTTAAGAACCTGAAAACCTGTCCCTAGATGCCTAGCAGATGTGACTGCTGTGTCACATGTGTATCAGTAGGTGGAAGAGAGGAGAGAGGCTACACCCAATGTTCTGATCTATGGACATCTGAATGGTTAGTAGCCTAACACTCCCTGAAAAAAAGCAAACCTGAGATGACCACCCTCTGGTGCCAGGCAGGCCTGGGCAGGTTCCCAGGACAGGAAGCAAACTGGAGACTAGAAAAACTCTGCCTGGGACTAGAGGTCCCAGGAGTTAGCCCAAGATAGATGGCCATTTGGGTGGACAGGTAGAGGAGAGCCTGAAATGACCACCAGCCTGGAGCCTGGGTAGGGAGCTAGCCCGAGATGAACACCATTCTGGTGCTCCCCATGTCTGGGAGGTAGGGGCAGAGATGATTCCTGCCCTGAGCCATAATGCACAAGCAGGGAATAGCACTCCAGAGACCACTCCTGAGATGACCCCAGACACTCAGAGACTCTGGGCACCACTAAGAGGAGCAAGTAAGTGGTGGAGAAATGGAAGAGAAAGAAAAACAGAAAGATGTGAGTACAATGAAGAGTGGTAGAACTGGAAACTTGACAGTAGTAACAATCTGATATGAGTAGCTGGTGATGCCACCTGGGACCATGGTGGGTTCTGGTCTGTGCTGATACTAGGGACTATGTCTGGTTCCACGGCCCTGCAGCAGCAGGGATCTGTTACTACCAAAGGCCAGGTAGATGTACCTGATCTGGGCTGCCACTGGGGACACGTCGATGTCTGAGGAATGTGCAGAACTGGCTCCATCCCTCACCTGGGTATTGTGGGCAAGCTGGCTAGGGCTTGAGAACAGGAGAACTGACCCTACACAATCGAGAAATTGCAGGTTAGCCAACCCCAAGGATGCAAGCAAGTATGGGAGAGCTAGCCCTACCATTCATCTCCCTGTGGTGGTATGGACAAGAAAGAGATAGCCTCCTCCCCTCTTGCCTCTCACCACCTTTGGTAGGCAAGAGACCCGGCCCTGAGGTCATGAGAGAAGAGCTGGCCCTGTCCATCACCAGCTGCAGCACTTGGAAGACAAGGCCTAGCACTGCACCTGGGCAACAAAATAGAGCTGACTATGATGTAGGGGTTGTGGGTGAGCTGGTCCGGAGGGCATGAATATGAGAGAGTTGGTCCTGCAGTCCTGCACCTCCTGTGAGGTGTCACCAGCAAAGGAGAAATCCCCTCCCTACCCTTTTGCCCTCCCTACTGCTACCAGAGGCTGACAGAAGAGTTGGCCCAGATGGGGTCATGAGAGCAGGAGAGCTGGCCCTGCTCCCACCTGCTGCAGCACTCAGGGAGGGCAGACACTGCACCTCACCTGGCCAGCAAAATAGAAATGATCCTGATAGCGGTGGTGCAGGTGAGCCAGCCAGAAGGGTGTGAATGTGGGAACGTATGGGGACTCTATGAGGATGACTCTCACTTAGATTCCAGAGGGGGATATAGAGACTGAAATGGCCACTTCCTGTAGCCAGACAGGACTTCCAGAGGAGGGAGGGGGATATCAATTCACCCACAAAACCTTCAACCTAAAATTTGTCTTGCCCACAAGATGTGTGGGGATAAAGGTGGAACAGAGATTGACAACCAATGACTGGCCTAACTTGAGACCCAACCCATGTGAGATAACCAATCGTTGATGTTATATATGATACTCTGCTATGTTTGCACACAAGAACCTAGCATAAGTGTCTCCTGGGAGTCTTCATCCAGCAGCAGATGGAGGCAGATGCAGAGACCCACAGCCGAACATCAGGTGGAGCTCAGGGAGTTTTGTGGAAGAATGGGGGACAGAAGGGGACATCAGATCCCCTAAAACTGGAGTTAAATCCTGATAAGCCTGCTGGGAGCCAAACCCAAGCTGTTTTCAAGAACAGCAAGTAGTCTTGACCACTGGACTATCCATCACTATTTTAAAGAAAGTTTTAAAATGTATTTAAGCTTCTAAGAAGCTTAACTGTAAACAGGAGCATACAAAGTTCCAGTTGAGTGGCAATTTAATGGAGTATGGCTTCAAGCCAGAGTGTATACACCCCAACTCCCTCAAATCCCAGTCCTACCACCCCAACAAACTCACATGGTTCCTCAGTTTCTTCATTGTAAAGATAATTTTTTAAAAGAGTGTGTGTGTGTGTGTGTGTGTGTGTGTGTCTGTCTGTCTGTCTGTCTGTCTGTCTGTCCGTCTGTGGGACAGAGGGAGTGGGAAGAGAGAGATTTAGGGTTGTTGAAAACAACTGGAGGCATGTATATGAGGGGATATATGAGCGGAGAGACAGTTATGGGTGAGTGGACAAAGCCAGGGTGGAAGGTGCAGGGAAGAGCACAGAAGAGACAGGAAGAGCAAGGAGAGCAAGCCTTCCTTATGACACATGACTAGAGCCTCAGGAGTGTGCTGACAGGCACGCCACTGCACCTCGCACACACCACAGGCCTTGCCAGGGCAACAAAGCACTACAAAACCCCAGAGAAGACAGTACTGCCTCTGCTTCTGGTCTGCCTTTCCCTCCAAAAGATATAAGTAGCTGGAATATTTGAAACTGCAAAGACACATCATTATATTGAGAAGGGAATTTTCACATTACCTGTACAGAAAAATACTTCACCTCATCAAACCTAAGTACAAGGTTCCTCTCATTATTAACGGTTTTCAAGTGACGAAGTTTTGTACATTTCACAATGTGGTTTACGGAGACACGCATGAACAGATTAAAATGCTGTTGGCCAATGACTAAAAATAGAATATTTAGGAAACAAGTCGTATTGTGATTGATCAAATAACACTGTAAAATCTATTAAACAATCTAGGATAAAATATAAAAATTAATCAAGTAGATAGAGAAGGTAATATCAGAGTAAATTAAGCAACAGAAAAAATTCAAGATGTATTTGTTGCCTCTCAGTGCTCGGCACAGTGGTGTTCACATTTCTCTCCAGGCCTACCACATCTTTGTTCTCACATTATCACTATAATTCCTTTGTAAATTTTCTATATATTAATTTTAAGGTGACTAAGCATATATGATACATAGGTGTCATTATTTTCTGGATATAATTATGTATAAAAGTTTTTAAGCAAGCATATAATTGAGAATAACTGATTGTTGGATAGAATTTAGAACAAAGTGTTCTACTCTGATTCACTACAGTCGTCATTTTCAATGTCCATATTGCTTTCACAGTACTGCATGACTTTTAAAAATGTTTTCAGAATTTAAGTATCTTAAAACATCTCTATAGAGAAATTTTGAAAAACTCGTATTATACAAAAAGAGAAAGAAAGGAAGAGAAAGAAAGACAGACCATAGTGAGAGTGACTTAAGAATAAGGATGGAGGAGTCTGGTCATTCAGACCTCTAATCCCAACGCTTAGGAAGCTGGGACAAGAGGACTGAGAGGCCAGCCTGAGCTACATACCAAGACTTAGTCTAAAACATTTAAAGTCTTTTTTAAATGTTTAAGGGATGTAGACTTGTTGTTTATAAAAATTAGCATTACATCTAAGGACAAAACATATTTTTCCTTTAATTTACATGGAGATTGAGATAAATCACAGGTGGCCAAAAAAAAAATGTTTTTCTTTTTTTACTTCTACACTAAAAAGTGGGATTTGCTTACTTTTGCTGTCCTTGAACCTGATCAGGCATTTATGATCACTTTAACATAAATTCAATGAATGTGACTAAAAATGGCATTAGGATGGATGGGACAGACATTCATCAAAGTGTAACATTTAAGGGAACGTGAAAAACTATGGCGATCAGGATCTTTTGTAATGTGTATAATATTTTTAAACTGACTTGAGTGCAGGATACCAGTGGTCTTGTGATAGGAACAGGCATTCTCGCCGCTCAGCCCCCAGCCCCCAGCCCCCAGCCCCGCCCACTCTGGCTGGCTCCACACTGAAGCACCAGACTTGCTAGTCCCTTTCAACTGTCAATGCTAAGAGGCTCTGACGCAAGGACCACCTAGTAGGTAAACAGAGGGTTTGACTATAAGAATGCTTAGTGTTTCAAGCTGCTGTTTTCAAGTAGTTAGTAAGTCAGCAATGAGTATCCGAAAACAGCAAGATGTGGTGATATTGTCATCTACAAACCAAAAGGATACACCTCTGAGAAAACTGTCTACAGCTCTTTATGTGAATCGCCAGACAGCCCACCTACGACAACCAAAACAAAAACACAAAAATCAAGCACATCTCTTTAAAGTTAACTTTCTTACACTTTACATTGAACTGTATTTAATTCTTTTTCATTATTTATTTATTCACTTTACGTAATTGAAACCCCCTTCCCTCCTCTCCCGCCAGTCCTGTCCTTACATCCATCTCCCACTCAAACCTGTGTCCAGGGGGCTCACAGAAACTGTATTTAAAATGTAAAAACACAGTTGTGTTGTTTTTTTCCCACTAGAAACACTTTGTTGTTTGTTCTTATTAAAAGTATGATTTCTTGGGGCTGGAAAGATGGCTCAGTGATTAAGAGCACATTCTACTCCACAGAGAATTCAAGTTCAGTTCCCAGCACCCACATCAGGTGGACAGTTACCAAGGAGCTGGTGCCTTCCAGCCTCGTGGGCACCAGGCACACACATGGTGCACTCACATACTTGTAAGTACTGAAACACACAAATAAAATAGAAAAAAAACCCACTGTTTAAGTGTGTGTGTGTGTGTGTGTGTGTACATGTGCATAATGGCATGTGTGTGGTGGTCAGAGGATAGCTTGCAGTAGTTGGCTCCTTTCTTCTACCACGCAGGTCATGGGGTTGAAACAGGCCCTCAGGCTTAGAATGGCAAGTGCCTTTACCCACTGGATCATCTCACCAGCCAATCAATGTATCTTCTATGCATGCAGAAAAAAAAATCACATGGAAACCTATTACTTCTGAGGTTTGGTGGGGACTGGAGTATGGAGGAGTGAAGAAGGGTCAATTTTCAAACCATAGGTCAATCTGAAGATAAGTAGAATCACTTAATGAGCTCAACAAAAATATTGGTTCACAGGACGTTAGCAGATCTTAGGTGGGGCTCCAAATCAGTGCCTTATACTTGTCAGGTGGGACAACTGGGAATCTTTATTATAGAAAACATTATTTCTGCGAATTAGAATGTTTTCTATAATTTTGGTGAATACTTAATGGTTTATGACTCAAAAAATTCTTGGTCATGTTTATCATAGAGGACTATTTTTTCACATACTTTTCAATTATCAGATAATAAATATCAACTGCATTTTAGATCAAATTAGAAATAATTTTTTCAGGCTTATTTAGGCTTAATTCATACATACCACATCTCCAAATGGTATCAAAGTCTGTGTTTGGTTTTCTACTACCATTTCGTCACTCTGAGACCCTTGAAGAGTTTTCTTTAGCATCTATAATGAAAATAAACAAATTTAACAATTTAGGAGTGTAGAACGTAACTGGATAAAATATTACTCCAACTTAATATTTGGGTGTCTGTTAAGTATCTGGTGCTCTAGGCAGTGGCCATAACTACAAATGGATGCAGTACATGGAGAGTCATTTCTATCTTGAATAAGTTTATAAATTAGTGAGCAAAGAAAAATATACATAATTAAATATGGAATTATCAAGGAATTCAGAAAAAAATGACATATTTGTATGAACTACGGGCTTGCTAATGAGTAGCACACAGAGAAAGGTATTTTGAGACATTTGTGAGGTCACTCCATCCAGTTACCACCAGTGTGGCAATCACCTGAACTAGAACTTCTATTCAAATGTAACTATAACAAAATGAGAAACACAGATGAGACATAAGGCATGTTAGAGAGCGATATCACAACTTCCAGATTTCCTAGAAGGAGAGAATTAAAATAAAAATTCCAGTACAAACCTGTGGGGACAAAGATCAAGACAAGAAAATCCATAAGCGAATGTGGAAAATAGAGAGGAAGAGAGACAAAAGAAGAGAGAAAGTCTAGAAGAAGGTCCAACACTGCAAAACTTCTGACTCCAGGTGGTGCCACACTGGCCCAGCCGAGAGCCCTGAGGGAAAGGAGCAGGTCCAGCTCCTTAGAGCTTTCTTAGAGGCATACCGCTTCTCGGGAAGAAGACAGAGAAAACGTGGATTCCCTGAATGCATGACAGGAAAGAGAAACAAAGGTGTTCGGGGGAAAATTAAGGCTATCAGAACAACAAATAAGAATGACTGATCCTATTTATGTTACCCTTTCACCTGCCGTCACTTAGCTCATCCCTATAAACGCCCCTTCAAAACCTTTTTAAAAGCATAGTGCACTTGATCATGCGCAAAAGGTGACTTGGGGTAAGAAAAACCAAATCAATTGCATTAAAACTTATTATAGGAAGAGAACTGGAAGAGATTTTTATTGATGGCATTCTTCTCCTATTGGAAGCCTCCTCCCTGAGGTCTGGCTCTCATAATATGTGGAGGTATTCTGCAAGCTGCCAAGGGGGAAAAGCAATCCCGAGTCCTACCTAGCTGTGAGCCACAACAGTCACCAGCCCAGCAAGATAGCCCCAGTGGAACAACAGTGGCACCTTTATCTTGCAGGTAACCAACAGCTGTCTAATTGAACCTGAGACTAGCTTAACATGGGAGGGAATTCATGGCCAGCACTGTAAACCTGGCCAACTACCTGTGGCTTGAGAAGTTACAGACACTAAAGGAAAACCTACAACTAACATTTTCCTAAACTAATATAATTTCTAACTATATTCTAAATACTTATCCTTATACCCACAGATAAATGTAGCTCTTACCCCATCAAAAAAAGTTTCTTTTTGCAATAGATAGAGACTATTACAGAGACTCACAATTGGTCAAAATAGGGTGCCCAAACACAACTGATCCATCTGAAAAGCCACTCACACACTCAAAGGAAAACCATGCAAGGGATAGAGAGTAGGGAGGAGCCAGAGGAGCGGGATACCTCGTGACTGGCTGAGGAAGCCTTGAGTGAATGAATAAAGAACAGATGAATCCCTGAGTGAATTTGTATTGCTGACAATGTCTCAGACCTTTGGGAATTCAGCAAAGCCACAGTCTGGGACAGGCTGGGAGGGGTGTCTGAGTGTGAATGTGGGCAGTGTGTGTAAAAACCAGCAACTGTAGCTTCCTCCTCCTGGATGTTACAGCCTGAGATGTTACTGCTCACCTACAGAGATCTCCTACCAAGGCTAACTCCTGTCCCCTGTGCTGTATGTGACAAACATACTGGGGTTCTGGCTTGCTGGGTAGTGGGTGCAGCTCCATCAGAGCACAGATAGCCCACCTGATCCCAGCTTTTCTGTATGTGTATCTGTCAGTTCTTCATTTCTTCACTGCCCCTAGTCAGATTTTCAGGGTTCTAGGACCCAAGCTATACAGAGTCTACCGTCATGTAGACATGACAGGCTGTTGATTGCACCCATGACATCTTAACGATATGATGGCCTGAACAAGGCCCACATAATGATAACACCAGCTGACACGCCAGGGTGAATGGGGCGATTCCACAAGTTCTGCCTCTAGCTGAAGAGCCACAGTCAGCCAATGACTACTGAGAGAGGAGTCCATTTTCTCAAGGGATGTCTGACAAAGACTGTCCAATTCCAAATGGTCAGGCCTGAACACATGGACATAGGAGCCACACAAAATGAATTCAATGGGGTGGATTTACAGCAGTAATTCAACAGTAATTCAAAGTGAAAACCGAAGTGTTTATCAATTCAAGAAATAATTTTTTGAAAAGATAACAATGTCAGAAATGGGTTAGAATTCCAAAGTGCCAAGATAGCATGGATTCTAGTAAAATTTAATGAGGGCAATGAAAGGAGACAGGAATCAGATGATGAATGTGAAAACAAGACAGAGACTAACAGCACCAAGGTTAGAGCAGTCTTCCTGAACTGGTAGAGAAGTAAAAAAGACATAACTGAAGAAAAAGGCAAAAACAAAACACTGAGAAAATAACCAATATTCAAATCAAAATCTCCAAGAAATTGTTTTAGGCAAGAAGAGGAAATATTAAGTTACAATGATATACCTACTCCCAAGCTATACCTAGACTCTATTGAAGACACTCGATGAAGGTTAAAGCTACTAAATTGCTTATAAGACTAGCTTAATTTTTACTATTTTATCATAAAAGAGTACCATAAAGGCCAATGCATCAGTAATCTGTGGGTCGGGGGAGGTGACAGGCTAAGACCACGTGAAGGAGCGAGTAACTACCTCAGAGTATGCCTTGCGCATTTAACTTGTGTCAGTGCTCTGTCTGTAAAATAGCATGTGTGTAGATCACCTTTAGACGTACTACATTTTAACAATATTAATTCTTTTCATTTATTTGTATTCTCTTCTATTCATTAATGTTTTATAGTCTTCAGTGTAGAAATAGCTTGCCTCTTTGGCTAAATTTTTTCCTAAGAGCTTTATTTTTATAACTATTACAAATGCAAATTCTTTCTTGATATTTTTTCAGGTCATTTTCTGTAAGTGTACAGAAACACTAACAATTTTTTGTATGTTCCTTTTGGAACCCCCAAATTTACAGAACTCTTTCAGTTAATTCTGACAGTTTTGTGGCAAAGTTTTCTATCTATAGTGTCATGTTATCTACAAACAGTGACAGTTTGACTTTCCAACTTGGATGTCTTCTTACATAATCACAAGCTAGAACTTTCAATACTGAGTTGAACAGAAGGGTATCTTTACCTCATTCTATTTCAAAGAAAACCTTCCTATTTTGTCCTCATTAGGTAGGTTTGCTGTGGGTTTGTGTACATATACATATATATTACATTAGATATATAATAAATTAGATATTAGACATATTAGATATATAATGTGTATTTAAATATATTAGATTACATATATCATGGATGGTGAATTCTAAGTAAGTATATAATATATATAATATATAATATATATATTTATAATATATTATATATATATTAGATTTCAAGATGCTCCCATACTGTTTCTCAGGAGGCAGTAAAAAAGCCATGTGGGAAGCCAGAGCTTTCATCCCCACTGGTATAACAAGACAGAACCACCTTCTTATACCTTCACAGCATCATTGTACACCAACCTCAGGAGGGCCTAGATTTCCATTCACACTCAGTAGTAATAAGGTACTATTCATCTCCCTGCTGGGGTGATATCCAAGGAGGTCCACTGAAACGTAAGAACTTTCCCACCGCCCAGCAGTTACAAGACAACCTCTGATACAGGCTGTGCTTTCCTACTGCAATGAACTAAAAATAGAAGTAGCAAAAAAAAAAAATCTTTAAATATGTAGGAACTAAAGGACATACTTCTAAACAGCCCGTGCCAGGAGAAGGTAAAGTACCTCTGAAGAAGAAGTGCCAAGGAGACCGGGGGAAAGCTGGCTACTAGAAATCTAACCCAAAGAAACAATAGTCTTTACACCCACTATCGCTGAACTGCAATCAGTTATGGCTTTTAAGCATTAACTTCCTGACTTAGTGTCAAGTATTTTTCAAGAATTACTTGTTCAGGCCTTAAAATACACAACAAATTCTTAGTTGACAGTTTTTTATTAAAGTGCTTAAAAGCTGGGTATGGTGGCACACACGTAATTACAGCATTTGGGAGGCAGAGGCAAAAGGATCAAGACTGTAACGCTAGCCTCAGCTACAGAGCAAGCTTAAAGCCAGCCTGGACTATAATGCCCTGTCATACACTGAAAGCATTTAACAATAACAGTGATTTTTCTACATTGATTTTTATTGTCTACAATGTTTTCAGTTCTAACAGGTTTCTGGTATTGTAATTAAGATTTTTTTTTTAAATGTATAAAGCAAACACTGAAAATTTCACTCCTTTCCATCATATTTGGCTTTTTATTTCTGTTTTCTTATTTAATTGTGGTGGCTAGGATTACCAGCACTGCCTTAAATAAAAATCCTAAGAGCCGGCATCTTAGACATGGTCTTGAAGTCAGAGGGAAAGCTTCCTGCTCTTCACGTGTGAGTGTAAAGTCCGCTGTGGCTTTTCACACATGGCATGCTGAAGACTCACTGTGCTTTCATGTTCATAGTGCCACCGTCCTCAGTCACTAAGAAAGAAGTAACTTCAGTCTGTGCATGGCTGATGGGAGAAAATCCAGTCTACACTCATAATGAAATATGCTTTAGCTCGGGGTGGGGGGCAGGGAAGGAAGGAGGAGGAGAGGGAGAGGGGGAGACAGAGATTTATTTTGACTCTATCCTTTGTCTAGCATGGGTTAATTAGAGAATATTATTCTGTGTGAACTAGACAGACACAGGAAGACAAGACTGCCATGATCTCATTTATATATGGAATCTGAAAACTCTTGGAAGACTAAGATGTAGAGGCTGCAGGGAGGGCAGGTAGGCAGGGGAGAGACGGTAGCTGAAGGATACATAGTTTCAGTTACATGAGCTGAGTACATTTCAGTAAGCTATTGAATAGAATGGTGAATATAGTTAATAATAATGTATTACATATTTCAAAGTGCCTGGTATGCATGAGTCGCAGAAATCCAATACTGCCATCTTTTTCATAAAAAATCAATTATAGTTATCAATAAACAATTGATTCAATTATTTAACATATCTGCAATCATTTTTGCTATTGTTGCAACACACACACACACACACACACACAAACACACCACATCTATGGCTTAGATGAAGTTTAAAGTAGCTACTCAACAATTACCATATCATAAAATATGTCAAGCTATAATATACTCTGCATGTACTTAAGTGAAACATCCTGTTTATTATAACGTTTATATATTTTTTATTTTGGAAGTCTGCTTTGTTAAGGTCTCATTCTGTAGCCAGGCTAATGTGGAGTCCAGTATGCAGCCTAAGCAGCTGTCAAAAGCACAGGGATGTTCCTGCCCCCTCTCACCTTCCCCCCAACCTCCATCTTCCAAATGCTGCAGGTACCCGCTGGAGCTCCATGCCTGGCTGGGAAGTCAATTTTGAATGTGTGCATCAACAGATATAAGATCAGTGGATCCTTTATGAAACCTTTGTTACAGGTGACTCACGGTCAGCTCCTTTCGACCTGACAATGGTGCTGCCAGTCTCACACTGTGACTTTTGGGTTTTCCTTCCTCAGCTGAGTACAGCTCTCTTGAACAGCAGTAACACCAGCAAAAGACATATTTGCCAAATTCCTATCAGAATCTTGGCAAAGGTCCTAAAAACATCACATGAAGATGCTGATACGACCTAGAATCTCTGCTGAGCCTGGGCAGAGATTGATTTCGTCTCAAGAACTCAGTCTCACTTTGAGAATCCCCCAGTGACACTTTTACTGGAAAGCTGTGCTGCCTTCACACCATCTGCACTCCCGTCCTCCAGGCTGAGGCTCTTCTTACCCGCTCTCTTGCACTCCACGGGTCTTTCTGAAAGCCTGTGAACCCACACAGTTACCTTTTCCTAGAATGCCTTTACTTCCTAGTCCTCACAGGCGGGCGGAGCCCCTTTATCCTAAAGTTAGTTAGCGATCACCCACATGGTGATACAGCTGCATGTCTGGCCCCAGCCTGATTCCAGCTTCAAGTATTCTTACCCTCAAGTGGCAAATGCTGGTGTTGAAAATAATAGTAAATAATAATAACAACTACAGTTTCATCATTATACAAAATAGTTATACAAAGAAAGGGACGGCTTTGTTGTCATTCGTCCAGCCCAACTCTTCTACATTAGAGGAAGACTCACTAATCTCATTAGCCAAGTCCTCATTGTGTAAAGAATTGGTCACTCAAAGTGTATTCTTTTTAGCATTATTTTTCCTTGCCAAGTTTAAGAGTAATGGCTTCCCTTTACCTTCTTGGGTTCTTTGTCCCCATGAAACAAGGACCACTACAAAAAAACAAAACTCAGGTACTACCCCTAGAGTTGCAGAAGAAAGTATAAGGATTTACCATCTTTGAGCATGAGTGACTGAGTCTGGGAAGTAGAGGGACACCCCTAGGAAGTGCTAAGCGACCACAGGCACGGTAACGCTTCGTGCTTGCATTTAACTCCAGAGTACGAAATTTGCCAGCTGAGTGGATCAATCACTTGTATGACCTTATCTAGCAGAGAATCTAGTCTAATTTTATAGATGGATAAGGAATGATAATAAAAAAAAATTTCAAGTTTGGAGAGTTGGATCAGAGGTTAAGAGCACTGACTGCTCTTCCTAGAGGTCCTGAGTTCGAGTCCCAGCAACCACATGGTGGCTAATAACAATCAATAATGAGATCTAGTGCCCTCTTCTGGCATGCAGGCATACATACAGGCAGATCATTGTATACATAATTTTTTTAAAAAAGATTTTAAATTTTTTTTCATGGAAAAATTTTAAGGTGGCATATGTGGAGAACTATACATTTTAAAAAGAAAAATTGTTTCTTTTTAAGCAAATGGAAGAGTGGAGAGACAGGAAGATCCCCTTTCCTTGCTGGCTGTCAGCCTAACTCCAAGTTCAGTGAGAGGCTCTTTCTTAAGAGGGAGGTTAATCAAGCAGATAAAGCAGTAAACTCAGTGTCCTTCTCTGACCTCTGAGTGTGTATGCACACATATGTGTGCATACATTGTACATACATAAACATATACACAAAAATTAAATGACAAACTGACATCACAGCTGGACTTTCAAAGCATGCTTTTCAAATATGGTAATGGTTTGGCTTTGTATTAATAAATGAAATATATCTAAAATCAACCAGAAACCCTCCTGTCTCCCTTGGCTCTTTTGTTTGTTCATTCATTCCCGTCTTCATCTACAGCCTAACATCTACAAGGAGAGGACTCTGTCACCGAACCCCCACCATGGTTTCACTTTTTATTTCGAAACCAGGTTCCCCAGGTTGCCCAGTCACCAAGTCTATTTATCGTTTTAAACATTGGGGTTTTAGAATTTAGAAGTTGCCATACACAATGTACACATACACAACAAACATTGGATGTAGGTACTAATATATTTTCTACTGATCAGGGTGTAATCAGAGACATTTAGAATCACTCCTGTTGGTCACATTAGATACTTGTAATCATTATTATTATTATTTTGTTTTCATAAACTGACCTCTCTGGAGACATAATGGCCCCATATCCTATGCATGTACCATAAATCTGAATCAATACATTGTGGTAAAATCAAGAAGTTATTGGGTCTATCTTCACACAGAGGCTGTAAGGGAAACCTGTTCTTGCCTCTTTAGACTCCTTGGCTGAATCACTCCTGTCTCTGTTTCTGCATTCACACCATCTTTTCCTCTTCTGAGCATGCCCTGATTGTTCTCTAAGTCTCTCCTGTAAGGACATTTGTGATGGTTTCTAGAACCACTCTTATTCTCAGGATAACCTCCCCGCCTCGGACTTCTAAACTCCATCACATCTGCAAGCATTATGCTGCTGCATAGGATAATTTCTAGAGCTATGTGCAGTGTTCTTCCAACAGAAACACTTCCGGCGAGCTGGAAGAATCCTTCAAAAGACACAAATGGCCTCTGATATAGCTACATGGAGGTTATGCAAGGATCAGCACAGCCTACCCAGCCAGCACACCCATACCAATGCAGTCTACTACAATTATTCTCCAAGTCTGCAAAGGATCTGTTCCCTCACATGCACAGCCATCAGCATAGGTCTATAACAAGCATACACAAATCAAGAAAACATGACATCACCAAAGAACAATTTCCTAATAAGCAACCCCAAAGAAATGGATATCCATATATTTCTGTAAAGGGCATTATAAAAGTCTGTTTTAATGATGCCCAGGGAACCAAAGAACACAGATAGCAATTCAACAAATATCAGAAGATCAAGGAACAAAGGTTTGGAGTTTAACACAGATTAAAACAACTAAACATTCTATAGCTGATTGATAAGATCAATTCTTAAAAATGCAATAGAAAATGTGGTTGCTTGAATAGGTATGGCCCCCATAGATTCATATGTGTGAATGCTTGGCCCATGGAGAGTGGCACTATTAGGAGGTGTGCCTTGTTGGAGTAGGTGTGTCCTTGTTAGAGAATGTATGTCATTGTGGGGGCGGGTTTTGAGGTCTCTTATGCTCAAGCTATGCCGAGTGTGACACAGTCTCTTGATGTCTGGAAATCTGATCAAGATGTAGAACTCTCTACACCTCCAGTACCATGTCTGCCTGCACACTGCCATGTTTCCTGCTATGATGATAATGGACTAAACTTCTGAAACTGTAAGCCAGTCCCAATTATGTTCTTTATAAGAATTGCCATGGTAATCTTTTCTCTTCAAAGCCATAAAACCCTAACTAAGACAAAGAGTATCAACAGTGGACTTGATCAAGCAGAAGAAGAGTTCCAAGAAAATCCAGGAAATGAACTATCTAGTTACATAATTTCTTTACCAGTGAAGGTAAATTTACAGAAAAGTCATAATATCCTAACCTGATATTATTAACCTATAATCACTTACCTGATATAAAAGTTTGACAAAATTATCAAAAATATTGGCATGATAATTTGTCATTGAACATGCAAGATAGTCATATGTAAATAGTATCACCAAACCAAAATGAGTGGAAGGTGTAAAAAAAAGTAGTTTTTGTATGTGATCAAAGTTAAATTGTTATCAACTTAGACTATAGCTATAAGTGTTTTATGTAAGCTTTATAGGAAGCACAAGGACAAGAACTACAGTAAATACACTAAGAAAAAGAGGAGAAAGGAATGAAGACACATTGCCCTCATATTAAACTGTCAAACCAGAAGAGAAGACAGGGATAAAGAACTAACATATCTAAAGAATGACAAACAAGATGGCAATATAGGTACTTATAAATAATTACTTTATGTGTAAGTCGATTAATTCTCTAGTCAAAAGATGAAGAATACGCAAATGATTAAAACAAAACGAGGTGGGCACAATTGCAGACCCCTGTAATCTCAGCTCTTGGTAGGCTAAGACAGGAATGCTGTCCTGTGTAACAGTGAGAAAGATACAGGAGATCATTATAAAATAAATAATGGGTCAAGGCATCAAGAAAATTATGATAATTGTAATAATATCAGAGTACATAAAAACATTGATATACCCGAAGAGACACATAGCAGTACAATACAACTGGTATTCAATACTCTACTATTTTTATTTTTTTTAATGCAGGGCCTTGCACATGGTAGCCACTAGAGTTAGTATTGCTGTGATGAAATACCATGAACAAAAGCAAGTTGGAGAGGAAAAACCTTATTTGGCTTATACTTCCACATCACCATTCATCACTGAAGGAAGTCACAATAGAAAAGCAAATAGGGCAGGAATCTGGAGGCAGGAGCTGATGCAGAGGCCATGGAAGGTGCTGCTTACTGACTAGTCCCACATGGCTTGCTCAGCCTGCTTTCTTATAAGACCCAGGACCACCAGCCCAGGGAAGGCACTACCCACAATGAGCTGAACCCTTCCCCATCAATCACTAATCAAGAGAATGCCCTAAAGGCTTGCCTACAGCCAAATCATTTTCCCAAATGAGGTTCCTTCTCTCTGATGACTATAGCTTGTGTCAAGTTGACTTAAAACTAGCCAATACAACATACAAGTACACTACTATTGCTATCCCCACAAGTACCCAACTGTTAACAATGAGCAGATTTTCAGGCATAAAACCAACAAGGAAATGTTAGATTCAAAACTACACTTTAGACCAAGATTGCCTGATAACACACAGAATATTTCATCCAACAGCAGCAGAAGACAGGATCTTCTCTAGGGCACATGCTCATTCTTCAGGATAGATACTTCCACAGATGTGCTACACTCTATCAAGTATCTTTTCTGACCCCAGTGGTGTGAAATTAGAAACCAGTAAAAAGAAGAAACTGGGAAAATTCAGAAGCATATGGAAATTATACAAAAAAAAAAAGGATCCTGGGGAACAAACAGGTGAAAAAAATGAAGGGAGAAATTTAAAAATGCTTTAGACAAACAAAAATGGCTCTACAACAACCAAAACTTACGAAATGCTGCAAATGAAGTTCTCCAGGGAAAGTTAATGACAGCAGAGGCCTATCCCATAAAAGAAAGCTCTCACTTAGGCTAACTTTTCAACTCAGGGAAGGAAGTAAAATTAAAAAGGAAAGCTCCAATAACAGAAAGAAATAAACAAATGGTAGAGATAATGAATAGAGTTCAGGAAAGCAATTGTACTATTAATAAAACAAAGAGTCATATAGCCAAAAAGTACCACAAGCATTCAGAAGACTATTTTTATTTAAAATTTATATTTATTTTTCCTAGGTATCCATGTTTTGTATGCATATATGTGTTTGCATTGCATGTATGCCTGGTGCCCAAGGAGGCCAGAGAAGGTGTAGATCCCCTGAGACTGGAGTTATGGATGGCTGTGAGCTGCCACATGGGTGCTAGGAATCAAATCCAGGTCCTCTGGAAACTCAGCCGGTGCTGTTTACTACAGAGCCACCTCTCCAGCTCTACTATTTTAATTTTTATATTTATCAAAGAGAAGTATTTATTAAAGGAGCAATATACTGTATATGTTAAAGAAGTTTGGGAAATCATTAAAGAACTTTGGGAAAACTGAAGAGAAAAAGACGAGAATCTGATAGGAAAAAATGATTTGATCTTTCAATTCTTTCTCAAAAGATTTTAGCGGAGACTTAAACAAAGAAGGAGATGTGCTCTAGCCTCCTCTCGCGTCCCTCTCGGAAGAGGACTGGCTTGTCCATCACTGTGCCTTACACATCTGGGCCAGAAGCTGGCATGTATTTCAAGTAGTAGCCATAATAAATGGAAGTTGACATGTGAGCAGTGGCGTGGTCATGTGAGTAGTGGTGTGGTCATGTGAGCAGTGGCGTGGTCATGTGAGCAGTGGCGTGGTCATGTGAGCAGTGCCGTGGTCATGTGAGCAGTGGCGTGGTCATGTGAGCAGTGCCGTGGTCATGTGAGCAGTGACGTGGTCATGTGAGCAGTGACGTGGTCATGAAGACAAGGCCTAGCATTAAGAATTGCAGTGATCTGCTGAAAGGAATCAAAGGTGTCCAAAGAACTGAGACCTGGGGGCAGCTCTTCACATTGCCTTTTGTTTAGTCTTCGAGACAGATTTTCACTGTGGTGCCCAGACTAACCCTCAGGTCCCAATCCTGATGTCATAGCCTCTGATGGCAGGAACAACAGGTGTGTGCCATCAAACCTGGATAGCAGTATACACTTTTATTAAAGCCATAAGCTACAATATATCTTAATCTAAGAACTATGCATAATCAATCTTTCCTGTTTTCTCAGTAATCTATACCTCAATAAAACTTTTTGGAAAAAAATCTCTTTAAGGGTTGGCAAAATGGTTCAAGAAGTAAAAGTGTTTGCTGCTTAAGCCTGAAGAGCTGAGTTGATCCCCCAGAACACATATAATAACTCTACAAAATTATCCTCGATCTCCACATGAACATTCTGACAACTCCCTGTAATAATTGTCCTAGTCTGCTTTCTATTGCTGTCAAAACTATGGTGGTCGTTTGAAAGAGAATGGCCTTCATATGCTCATATATTTGATTGTTTGGTTCCCTATGGAACTGTTTAGGAAGGAATGGGAGGTGTGACTTTGTTGGAGGAGGTGTGTCACTGGGGATAGCGTTGTCAAAAGCCCACACCATTTCCAGTGTGGGCTTTTCAATTTTACATTGAAAATTGTAAATGTAATAAAAGTCTCAGAGTTGTTACTTTGGGTGCTGGAGATTGGGTGGAAAGACATGAGGTTTTAGGTGGTTCCACCTACATTCCCCTGGCTGCGCCTTTGACCTTCAACAACCTTCAACAGTCAGCGGTTCAATGCTTCTCTTTTTCATCTGAAGTGACTCTCAAGCTCACACCTAGGATCCAGTTAAAATAGTTTTAGATTTGATCACTTCCTGCGTTGGGCCCCATTTCGGCCCCCTGGTTTGGGCCTTGTGGACAAACCCGAGCCTGGCTCAAGTTTCTGTGGCCTTGTGGGAGAGCCTAAGCCTGGCTCTCGAGTTTTGAGACCTATCTCAGTCACTTCTGTATTGAGGTGATTCAGCAAGACCTGTTTGGCCCTGCCTCTGCCCTTGCCGATGTAAAGCTTTGCCATTAGCCCTGTCAGTCATCCCATACCCTCCGTCACCTTTCCCCGCCTCCTACGTGACTCACCCCACCAAAACTCCCCCTCCCTATGTTCCAAGTTTATATAAGCGAGAGGCTGATGTAATAATGTTGAGTTCCTACTTCGACAAGACTACCGGCCTGGTGTGTTTCTTTTGGGCCACTGACACTCGCCATCCAGCTCGGGAAAGACCCGGCAGGACCTTACCGTTCTCCTCTTGCCTGGACCTGCCAGCAAGGAGCTGTCATTCCTGTATTTATCCTTCTCACTCAGGAGGACTATGGTAAAAAAAAAAAAAAAAATCTACATTTTAGAGGTTTATTTGTGTGTGTGTGTGTCTGCATGTGTGTATGTGTCTGTATGTGGGGTTGTATATATATATATATCTGTATGTATGCATGTGTGTCTGTATGTGTGTGTATGTGGGTGTATATATATGTGTGTGTATGTGTCTGTGTGTCTGTGTATGTGTGTGTATGTGTGTGTATGTGGGTGTGTGCATACGAGTGAAAGTGGCCTTGGAGGAGATCTCCTGGAGCTGGAGTTACAGGTGGTTGCAAGCTGCCCAAGGACAGAACTGAACTTAGGTTCCTCTGAGAACAGCACATGCCCCCCGACTCAGCCGTCTCTCCAGTATCTCCCAATCAGCATTTTCAGAAGCACCTCAGACGACCAAACTTTGGATACAGATGAACAAAAACTAAAACAAACAAACAAAAAAACCCAACCTAGAGAGAATAATAAAGATCAGTTATTTTTATGCTAAGGAAAATTTTACATTGAAAAGGAATCACCATGTTCAAAAAAAATATTGAAAGTCACTATTCTGAGAAATAAAGCCCAAATTCCTCAAGATCATGCACAATAAATTTAGCCCATGGTCTGGATTTCAAAGCACATCTCTTTTACAATCTTTGTGATTTTTAATTTAATATTATTAAAAACTTATCCTTTAGCGGGCTTTAATATGCTCTCAATTTACCATAACAAAGCTTTAAAAGAATGCTAAACCTTTGGGATTAGGAAAATCTTAGGCATCAAGTGGTTAACTTTACAGAGATGGAGCTCAGTTTTCTGTATGTGCTATTTGTTTCTGTTTTTATTATTTTTGTTTTGAGACAAAATTTCTCAGTATAGCCTTGCCTATCCTGAAACTTGCTCTGTAGTCTAGGCTGGCCTGGAACTCAAAAGATTCACCTGACTCCGTCTCCTGAGCAAAGGCACATGCCACCACTGCCTTTGTTTCTGGATAATTTAACTGCACAACTTATTAATGTAAGCCCAACAGAGGATGTAAAATTTCCTAGTAATCTTCTAACAACCTTTGTATAAAAAAGAATTACAATTTGGTTCTCCTTTGCTATCTACAACTCCATCCCCTCGATACCATTAAACACTATTTGATGAAGAGGCAGGGATATTGCCAGGAGTTTGAGACCAACTTGGGCTTCACAGCAAGTACCAGGTCAGCCAGGGCTTCTGTATTAAGGCAAAATAAAGCAAACTAAGGCCCCTCCATAACAAAATAAACAAATACTAAAGATAAAGTGGCTGAGGTTTAGCACATATCCAGATAAACTACATCTCAGTGATGGCGTTGACTGCGGTGAGCAGGTAGGGACTGGTCTTTGCCCTGTTAAAACAGCAATTACATTATCTCCTTAATCAGTCTTTCTTATGCTAGTTGATACAATGAGGCTGCAGGAAGTTAAAGTAACTGCCTACGGTCTCTAGTGTCACCACCTTTCAGATGAGGGAGTTCTCAGGATTACCAGCACTGACCCTTTTAGTCCCCAGGACACCCCCCACCCGCTCCCACCCCGGCCACCCATCCTTGGCCCACCCTCCACCGTGGCCACTCACAGTCAGCAGCCGAGTTCCTGTGCCTTTACCCTTGCCCTTGCCCTTGTCTTTGTCCTTGTCGTTCTCTGAGAGTGGCTTGCCTCCTTCATCAGCATATCGGACTGAAGAGACGTTGGATGTTTTGCTCTGCAGGGGACCTGGGATACTGAGGGAACCCTTATGGGGAGTGGGGTTCGGCAGCAGGGACTGGGGCCCTGAGCTGCGGTTGCTCATGATGGAAGGCCTGTAGGCATAAGAATAGGCGGAGCGCTTCGAGGAGACGGAAGAAATGCGCTGGGTGGGAAATGCGGCTGGGGTGGTGGGAACCCTGCCAGATGTCTCTTGAGGGTTACTGATGGAAACCCTCCGGTTTCCCGGAGGAGGCAACTCCATTGCTGCATTCTCTTCAGGGCCCTATCTGCCACTAACCTAACCGCTGCTTGCTGCGCACGCGCCGCTGCCTTTCCCGCGCTTTCCTGGACCACGTGCAGAACGCCTGAGCTGCGTTTCAGTCGCCAGAGTTTGGAGGCTTTAGCAAGCAGGACCATCGGGTGTGGTTCCTTGTCAGGCAGTTCCCATTTTCCCGGGAAGCCACAGCTCACTGATAGGCACCCGCCTCCACATGATGGGAAACACTACCTAAGTCTCAGGAGTCTTCTTCTTTGCACACTCTATCTTTCTAGATTTAGAGTATCCTGTGTGCCACCTGGAGATTTCCAGCAACCTACTTGAAGACCTTTGACTGTTCCATATACAAAAGGCACATTCATATATTTATCTTACCTCTTGAGCCTCTAATATGTTCCAAATTTACTTGATGTAGTAATGCCACATTCGCAAAATTATGGCACTTTTTTAAAAAATGTATTAGAACAATTTTACCATTGTATACAAAGCAAACCCAGAAACTTTCAGAACTTTATTGACATTTAAAAATATTTTTCAAAGGTGGTTGTAAGGCAAGGTGAATAGCACATTAGACTTTTAAAAATATAAAATATTTTAAATATATTTTCCTACCTCAGAGCTATTATTCACTGCTATAATATTTGAAATGTAGTTTTCTTTTAGGCAAGAGTCTGCTCAAAAGTCAATTTAGTTAAATCTCTAGCACTACAAGAATTCCAGGGCTGGAGAGATGGCTCAGCGGTTAAGAGCGCTGACTGCTCTTCCAGAGGTCCTGAGTTCAATTCCCAGCAACCACATGGTGGCTCACAACCATCTGTAAAGGGATCCTATGCCTTCTTCTGGTGTGTCTGAAGAG
Organism: Grammomys surdaster; assembly: GCF_004785775.1. Taxonomy (NCBI): domain Eukaryota; kingdom Metazoa; phylum Chordata; class Mammalia; order Rodentia; family Muridae; genus Grammomys; species Grammomys surdaster. The sequence goes on from NW_021604613.1 coordinate 12,832,594, forward strand.
AGCAACAGTGTACTCGTAGAAATAAAATAAATTAGTCTGAAAGAAAGAAATAAAGAAAACTTTCATTGTACACAGTTCCTGCTAATATCCAACCTCACCCACAGAACTTTCCTAGATTCCCACCTCTAAGTAGACCAGAGCCTCCAGAAAGCGGACAGTTTACCAAGTGCTTTCTCACATACCCTACAGACACTGTTAACTGCTGTCTCCATCCTGTGTAGCACGCCCCCTTATACTGGGCTCACAGTAGTAGCTGCTCTAGACAGAATTCTTTAGGAACAAGAACGTGGTCCTTGCCTTTACCTTTATGGCTACGTGGCATAAAATCCCTTGATGCCCATGTGTTATCAGTGCGCGTGCCCAATGAGACTTCTCTTACCAGATCGTTCTGACTCCCAACAGATTCATGTAATGCAGCATAAAGTATACCTAGCATTACAGATTAATCTTGGGTTTTGTTTTGTTAAACAATGAGAGATGATTTTATTTGTATTGTAAAACTATTCCCACTAGGTTGTCAAGGTGGCACATGTCTTTAAACACATCTTGGGAGGCAGAGGCAGGCAGATCCCTGTGAGTTCAAGGCCAGCCTGGTCTACACAGAGAAACCCTTTCTTGAAAAATCAAGAAAACAAAACAAACTATTCTCGTGCTCTGCTTACTGGCTCCTTAAGGAGAGCCCAGTTCTGCAGGGCAGTTTAGCAGTTAAGCATTTTCCAGAATGCTTAACGTTTTCTGGCCAGGGCCTGAGCAGCAAGGGACAAGTTTATCACTATTTGAAATCCTTCCTCAGTGCACTTGTCTCTGGAGGCATCTGCTGGAAAACAACAGCATTATTGTTTTACAGTGAAATATATGAAGTATAAAGGAAAGGTATAGTCCAGGGTTGACAAAAGCCTGCTTCTTCTGAATTGTTACCAAGTCTGAAAATTCATTTAAACTTAATTGACGGCGGCAATTAGCAATGGTTTTGGGGTGGGACAAAAATATAGTCTTGTGAACAAATTAATATCTCTAGGAATTTTAGTTCATTGGTGATACACAACTTGAAAAGAACAGAAATGTGTTTCTCACAGTGCTGGAGGCTGCCAAGTCCAAGATCCAAATGCTGGGAGCACTGCTATCTGCTGAGGGTCTAGTCTGTGCTTTCTGAATAGTGCCTTGCAGAGTCCTCCTGAACACTGCTCACATGATAGCAGGCAGAAGTGTATTCCTGACCAAGTCCTTCTGTGAGTCCTGCAAGAATTCTGCATGCCTGGGTCTGAGATTCGGTCAGGACCCGATGTTCAGAGTCCTCTAAACCCACATGGTGTAAGGAGAACTGACCCCAGTTTCTTCTGACCTTGCTATGCACAACCAAACATGTACACCAAAAGGAAATAGAGTTAAAGAAACTTAAATTTAAAATAGAAATACATAATTTTACATTGAGAGATAATCAAAAGAAATATGATTTTGTTGTGCCAGAAAGCATTTATGAACCCCAAAAGACCACCAAGGAGCCATGTCCAATGTAATAGCATTAGGGCCTCTTTATCACAAGCTGGGGTTTGGGCTAGCCTCCAACCCAAACTTGACACAGCAGGATGAAAAGGAATGGCAGAGCAGCCTCAAACCCTCAGCGGGACAAGTTTTTAAAGGGAATGGAAGTTAAGCGAGGGGTTGAGGGAGGGGGTGTTCAATCTGGCAAGCATCTAAGAGAATGACTATAAGCCAACAAGTGGGTGCTCTGAAGCAAATGGTCTGAAAGTACATCTGAGACAATCAGACGAATCTTTGATTAACCGTTGCTAGGAAGTAGCTAGGGGGCAAGTCTGGACAAGGACAAGCCACGGGGTTTTTCCTGGTACTTGGGTGCAACTTGCTGTAGGTCAAGTTCTCAGGCTTTTTTATTTTAAAGATGGAAGCCAATCCCAAGATGGAGTAGGTTTGGCCTCTCATCTGAGAGACAACTAGAAAAATCTAAAATTAACTGGATATTAAATATTACGGAATTATGTTTTCTGATTGCTTTAATGATACTGTGCATTCATAGACAAATGCCCTCAGTTCTTAGAATACATTTCCCTTCAAAAGATTTTGAAAGAAAAAATGGGGGGAATAGCCAGGAAAAGTAAAAATTTAACATTAAATCTAATCTGATTATCTCACAATGCTGTGTTTTAGAATCTCCAAAAACTGCTATAGTGATGAGCCTGAGAAAACGGATGAGCCTGGGAAAACGGCTCGGCAGTGAAGAGCACCTGTGGCTCTTTCAGAGGACCTGAGTTCAGTACTCAGTACCCACATTGGACAGCTTACAACATCCTGTAGCTTTTGGAATCTGACACTTCTAGCCTGCAGGGTACCCACATGCGTGTTGCATGGACACACATTCATATAAATAAAGATAAAACTTCTATTTTTTAACCGCTGAGCTGACTGATAAGCTGGCTCAGCAGATAAACATCCTTGCACAAGCCTGGTGACCGGAGTTTGATACCCAGAATCCATACAAATAAGGAGAGAACCAACTGCACAAAGTTGTCCTTTGACCTCCACATTTAGTCTGTGGCACAAACCCCTTCCCCATCATTTACACACACTGATGATGAAGAAGACAACGACGAAAGATGTTTTTAAAGTGCTAAGCTCGCTCACCTTTCTCCTTTTTAGTACTCATCTCTAGAAGGAAATCATGCATTTTACAAAGCCCCTGCTCACAACTGACTTCACCTACAAACTTTTCCTAGATCCCTCCATTCCCATGTCTAAGCAGATTAAGAGCCTCGTCCTCCCTTCTCCCTGTTCCCAGAAACCTACGCTTCATCCTCAAAGATTCCAATCTGACAGGTCTGATATTCTCATCTACAGCCTTCGCACTTTGCCTTGAGTTAACCAATGAGGCTTTTGCACTGGACTTTCCTAATCATCACTGTCAAAGCAATCTTTGACATGCACTGTTGGATTGTTGTGGGTGAGGGATTTGTAGGTTCCATCAGTTACTCAGGAATGTTTCCTTACTGGGGTACATCAGGGGATGTGAAATCTAAGTCATACTCTCAGACCTGAATTCAGAGACCATTCTTCCAGTGTCCGTTATGACATTATTAACATAGTCAGCTTTCTCCAGCTGCAGTGTAAGGCTGCAGTCTCTATGCTGTTAGGAGCAAACCTAGCCACTTAGCTAATACAAAGCTGCTACCTTACTTTTCTGTGTTTCAAGTGTGATACAGATATAACTGAGTCCAAATCAAAGTACCACAGAGACAGTACCGCTTTCTGGAGGACTGCTTCCTTGCTCATCCTTGATAGAATTCCTGAATTCTACATCTGTTGGCTGTTGGATAAGAGTCTGTTCCCAGCCTTTTGGGTGACTAAAAGCCCCTCCACCTTTATAAGCAGAAATACCACAACTGACCAACAGCTCTTTGACAAAATCGGAAGGTTTAAGTCCTTTTGAAAACATCACCTATCTATGGTGAGCACTGCACGATGGAGGATATTCTCCCCATTTCAAGGCTCGTATCCCTATACACATCTGCAAAACCACTTTTGCTGTGAAAAGTTGTATACTCATGGACTCCAGGAATGAGAGGGGCCATGACTCAGCCAGTGACAAGCCCACACTGAGAGCACATTTCCCTACTTCTCCTTGATGACACAATTCAGATATGATAGAGCTCAGCTCAATATCCCTGCAGTTGCTGCAAAACAGACTATGAACTCCTATACTCCCAGCTGAGGATCACTGCTGATCAGTGAAGACTAGAACTGCCAGGAATGCCAGAATCGCATGCAGTTATAATTCTTGAACACAAGTGAACACCCGTTCAGCGACTCTGGCTTTAGATAGTAAAATCTATTTCTAGTATGCTGCTGACATAGAGCAATCCTCAAGAACAGACACCTCAATTACCAAACTGTCGATCGTCTTCTATGCAGCATTCAGTTGTGTGCTAATCTGGGAGGCCCAGTAGTTTCAGGGACGTGTCCAACAAATGGCCTTTGAGTCACCCTTTCTTCTAGCAGGTCTTCTCACTGACTTCAGCTGTCGGGGCTCACAGGCACCAGCTGAAGAACCATTTGACATGTGTTGAGACTGCTTTTTTCCATGCTGAACCCACCCCAACAGTGACATTTCCCAGGAACCTAGAGATATCTGAGAGTGTGAGAATCAGGATGGTGGTCTTCCACTCATGTTTCCTGTGACTCACGAGAAGAAGCCCTCAATTTCAGCATTCAAGAGGCTGGGGAAGGAGGATCAGGAGTTTAAGGTCAGTCCGGGGTACAGCGCAAGACCCTGTCTCAGCAAACCAGCAGAAACAGAAGGACTAAGAAGGTGGCTCAATGGCAGAGTCCTTGCCTTCCAGAATAAAATCCCAGGTTTGAAATCCATCAACTGTAAAAAGTCAGAGCAAAGATTCTCCAGAGGTTAGCCCCAATCACAAGTCTGAGCTGGCCCATGGTCCGGCTTCTCTTTTGCTATATTTGAGTTTGTTGTTGCTGTTTTTGGTTTCTGAAATGGGCTCTCAATTTGCTGAGGCTAGACTCAAACTTGCTGAGGATCTGAGGGTGGCAATGGGCTTGTGATCCCGTCTCCACCTCCCACATCCTGGATTACGGGAGCTGTGACACATTCTCCCAAAGCTCCCGATCATATGATTCTCACGTGCAACTAGATAGGAGAATAACTGGTGCAGATTCCAGAAAAGGAAAAATCTTCAGTGTATAAAGCTTTTCAAAGGATGTATTTCTGTTTTATTAGCTATAAAGCATCTTTCCATTCAGATGACAAAGTAATTATTACATGATACACAACTCTGGCCAGATTCAGAAAACACAAATGATGTCTGCAGCGTGGTCAATGGGAAGATATCAAAATACAAAGTGACGACAGTCCCCTTTCCCCATTCTCTAAATTTACATTTAAACTTGATGTATATTTTATAACACTGAAGTTAAGGCTTCTCTAAATTGGTGCTTTTCAGATAAAAATCATGAATTTAGCAAATTTGAGAGAACAGGAAACACACACACTGCCTGCTTTTTATCTTATCTCCTTATCACTAAGGTGATGATAATAAAGATATTAAGGTTTGGAATAAAGACCAGATATAATTTAAACACTTTTCATAATTTCCAGTAGCATTTCAGTATTATGTAACAAAAGCTCAATTATAAATGCACATATCTTATAAAAATACACTTAAAAACAGGAGTGGAGAACGCAGGTGTCACTGCAGGGAAGGAGCCAGTGCTATGGAGATGCTTTGATTGCTTTCTCAGGGTATGCGTCCACATCAGAAAAGAACATTAACTCTGGAGAAGAGAATAAACACATCATACTTAAAACCTCAGAGTGGTTTTACAGCTTAGTCACAGTCTGCTGAAATACTGATTCATGCATAACACTCACATAAGATATAAATTATTCAGGGAGTTTTTAATCTAAAAGCTAAGCTAGTAGCAAGTGAACATGTTTCATAATTTTAAAAGCTCAAGCATTAAATGTATTATAAAACTCTTAAAAATAAAATACACATAGCTGGGCAGTGGTGGTGCACACACCTTTAATCCCAGCACTTGGGAGGCAGAGGCAGGCAGATTTCTGAGTTCAAGGCCAGCCTGGTCTATAGAGTGAGTTCCAGGACAGCTAGGGCTATACAGAGAAACCCTGTCTCAAAAAAACAATAAATAAATAAATAGCACATAATAAAGATAACATTAACACATCTTACCAAGAAAATTAAGTCACCTAAGGTCATTAAAAGAGCTAAGAGGTCCAATTCTACGGTGATCAGGTGATTTAAGATGCAGGGGAGAGGGAAGGATTCCGAACCCACACTAAGTGTCTACTAGAGCACCTCCACTATGCTATCCCACTTCATTGCCAAAAGTCCCAATAAGCTAGGTATTATCCTCATTTTGTCTTCACTGTTAAAATGACCATCCTTAAAAGACAGCAGGCTTCTGAAATTCTTACTATGTATCTTGTACGTTGCAGTTGAGACAGAACAGTACCCTGCACAAGCCAGCCAGGACTAGTGTCAGTCCCAGCAACAATACAGAGTGCTGTTAGTTGACATTTTCATAATTAAACTATTATTTCACATAGAACTATACAATTTATTATTAAGATGCTAAGAAATATAAAAAATTAAACCTTGAGAATACAAACACTAAAAGTCCTCTGACATAAACCACTAGGCCAAAAATTTCTTTGGATGTTCAAACACCATAGTTCATGAGAAAAAAAACAGCAAAACACAATGGGCAACATTTTTGTGTGAGTAGGTATGCTGTATATACGTATTGTGTGCACACACACAT
>NW_021604613.1:12838915-12862312 GCF_004785775.1 Grammomys surdaster
CACACACGCATAGATGCTAGAGGTTGATGTCAGGCGTCTTCCTCTATCACCCTCTACATTATTTTTGAGACAGGGTTTCTCACTGAACCTGGAGCTCATCAATTTGGCCAGGCTGGCTGGCCATGAACTCAGGGAACCCCTTGTCTCTTCCCTCCCTGTGCTGAGACTGCAGGTGCACAACACTGTGCCTGGTTTTTACACAGGCACTGGAGATCTAAATTCAGCTACTCCTGTCTGCATATCAAGCGCGTTGCCAGCTGACCAGCTACCCAGGCCCAAAGTCCACGATACAGCAAACTGAAGAAATCACGGGATATTTAGTAGAACAACATGAGAACTGTAATGTAAAAAGTACAATCCTAAATGAAATATACAAAGAAATAGCATTCTGGCTTGGTATAATATAGTACACACACATGTACATATGGAAAACACCAACTGGACTCAATAGGCTGTATGTTCATGTACATGCCCACATATACACATTTTACATCTATAAATAAAACAAAATTATAGGAGAAAAGGTCATGAATTAGGAAGAAGGGACATGGGAGAGTTAGAAGGGGAGAGGGCAGGGTGGCGATGATGTTACCACAGTGCTCACAAGGGAACAGACGACAGCATGGACGCCCTGTCAAGGAAGTACAACGTACAGTAAAATACCAAGTGTTCCTAGAGCATTTGCTGATAACAGGGGCGTTCTAAAAAGACCCTTGGGCCTAGAGATTAGTGACTTCACTGGGCACATTAAAGGTAAAATAAGAAGACACTGTTAGACAATGAAGTAAGAGTCTATGTCAATGTTGGATGAGAATCACTCACTTCTCTGAGTATGACAGAGGCTGTGCTGGTGATGTTTTAAATAATCGGATGCTAGTGTTTTCTATTCAATTGTCCTTCTGATGTTCCTCTAAGCCTGGCTACCTCTCTGATGTAGGAAGGCAAGCCACTCTAGATCTTCAGGTCTCTTTGTGTCTTATTAGCACAGAAAGTAAAAGATCAAGTCAAAACGAGTTTCAAAGATGTCAGGAATATGAATGGACTTAAAAGTGTATCTTTTGACTAGCCACAGATTACATTTTTATTTTGCTGTCCACGTTAATAAAACTTCAGTCTCCAAAGCAAAGGCTCTACTTATGTAAAATCAGCTCCATTGTGAAGCTCTATCTTGAAGACTGATGTTTGCTACTTTTGACTTTCTTCAGGTGTGACACAAACATTCAGAGGACATAGCATATACCTAGGTGTCTCTCCATCATCTTCATATAGACAAGAAGATGAATAAGGCCCGTATGCAATGTGCTCTCATCCTGCATCTTAAAATGTAGTTGATAGTGGTTATTTAATGTTGAAGTAATGGAACAAATTAAGTCCAGTACTTGAGAGCATATTCAGTAACATAGTTAAACATCTAGGTTGTTAGTGGAAATTAACAAAAATATCTAAGGCTTAAAATAGGGAAGTGAATATTATTAGGTGGCAATTTTCCATAGCCTCAGATTTTTTTCTTTTTAGTATTTTGGGATGCAGAGAAATTCCCTAGCTCCTTGTCACCAAGTAATGTATTGAGAACATTTATTATTAAAGTGAATCATTTGTTTTGTAGTATATCTGTCAAGATTAATCTTACATAGCTTGGTTAAATTATTTACTGTCATATATATGACATAGACCTAATATATATAATATATATTTTATATATACATAGTGAAGACCTAGCGTGATAAGAACAGAGCTTTAGGAAACCCTCAATGTTCCCATAAGGCATACCTTCTGGAAGCCTAAGGACCCACAGGAAATGTTCCCGGGCTCCGACTCTCTAAGTCCTCCTTGTTTCTTCTGTCATTCTGAGACCTTCTTATTTTCATTGTCCTTCTAATAGTTTATTTTAAATGTATTTATTATTGAAGTATTATCGTAAGACTGATCATGAGAGAAATTGCACAATACTTCTATCTTTTTTTAGTTTAATACCTTCACTAAGATCCATGCCTGGTCTGTAAGACAAAAAGAGCCAGGATAATCCAACCAGAAGAGCCACCACCAGATTCACTATGATCCACGGCATGAGACTCGGCTCCTCCACTTCTGCTGCCCTGGGATGAGAAATGCTTGTTAGAAATGCCTTCATTTTTGCCCCCAAGTCCAAATGCAACTATTAAATATACTTTTAAAAAGTAGTCCTCTCCTAGAGAAATATCAAGTGTGATAAAGTGTGATCTTCCTAAAACAAGCAACAGAAGAAACCCAGCACACACCTGCAGAGTCCAAAGCCCATGTGAGCAGATCTCTGTACAGCAGTATAATGAAAGTTAAATGTTTCCCTCAAGAGTCCCAACAATTTCCCTTATAATATCATGGCAATATTCTTCAGCTAACAATCTCCTTTCTCTCTTAGCCCTCACCTATTCATTCTCTCAAAAGAGACTGTCATTCATTTAAACTGGACTTTCAGCCATCTGGTCAACCCATCAGCTGGCTACTCGTCTGTGAATGTTGGTTCTCCCCTACTTCCTAACACTTCTTGCTCAGTTCTTGGGCTGTATTCCAACCACCGTTTCCACCACCATTCTGTGATATTAGGCTCTCTGCATAGGGTAAAGGCATAGAGTACCTCCAATCCATCCTCATATTTTTAAAAGAAGGTAGTTCATTTAAGAATCCATGTATAAGCTGGGTATAGTGACTCATACCTGTAATCACAGCACTTAGGAGGGACAGGCAGTATGATCAGGAGTTCAAAGTCAGCCTCACCTAGACCTAAGGAGTTTAGGCTACTTGAAACTACATGTCAAGAAAAACAAAAGTAAAAAATATAAAAAGGTCATTATCCACTAACCAACAGAACAGGTATCTTCTTCTCATGGTTTATTATAAACAGAAATGTAGCCTTGTTATGATGTATGGATGAAAATGTGGAAAGATATCATTATCCTCCTCTTCCCCAATTGCTGCTGTTAGCATAACAACTGCTAACATTACTGTAGATTCTTACCAGAGGCTTCCATTGACAGAAGGTTCATAAAGGTGGATTCTGTAACTTGTCATTTGCTGACTCAGAGATAGGATCAGAGCAGTAAAATACACTGAGGGGAAGAAGTGAAATCACTAATAAATTTAACTGCTGTTCATATTGAACTTTAAGACCAAAATAATCCGTACTTTGGTGAATAATTATACAAAAGAAATTCATTTAACTCCAGTAGGCAGCTTTGTATTATGCAGGCATGGATATGGTGCAGTGTAATAGCTCATGCACAGCCTTATCATCGGAACCTGGCGAGAAGGAGCCTAGAAGGTCTTCTAAGAATTTAAATGACTTGTTCAAGGCCCTCAAACTTTAGCTTTAATAGAATCTTGTAACCTACAACAAAATGTATTGCAGATTGCTAGAAACACATAAAATGGTAGTCACTACTAAAAGGCCATGCCAGCTGTGTCTGCCAAGTGGAAACTGCAGAAGTTAGGTAAGTAATGAAGGTCAGCAAATTTAATTTCACTTATTATTTTTGGTGAAGGGCATTAAACCCAGGACCTCACGTATAAATTCAACTTCTGAAAGTCATTTAGATGATCAATCTTCAAATGAAAAACATCTGTAGGCTAGGCACAGCAGTGAATGCTTGTAAATCCCAGCACTTAAGGGAAAGCAAACAGAACGAGAAGTTCAAGGCTATCCTCCAGCACACAGAAAGTTCAAGGCCAGCCTGAGCTATATAACAGATCCTGCCTCAAAAAACAAAAGAATCATTCTAAAAAATTACACTTATCACATTTTAAATTACAAATTCATTGATCTGTAAGTAATGGTTTATATGAAGAAATAATACTTCTGAACAATATTTTTCTTGATTCAAGGTGACAGAATTGCTCAATTATAACATAGTTATCAAGGTAGCTATTACTCACAGAAAGAAGCTAAAGCTGTTGGCTCCAGGGCCAAAAAGTTCCGGATTGCTACCGATGTTTTAGCAAAGTCAGTCCTAGAATGAGATGAAAGCTCTCTGTCACCATGCAGCTGTAATGTAACACAATGGACTTCCCTCGCTTGTGTTCCCTTCTCTAGCCTACTGCCACCAGATCTACTGTCCCTTACCAGTCTCTTGCTAAGGTTTAAACTTAAACATGAAAAAGTATCTACCTTTTTTAATTTACAAAAGCTACGAAAAATATCTAACATGAAGACAAGTATTAAGACACATGAAGAAACAATTTAACCTTAATCGGCGAAAATCATTAGCTTCCTCCTCTTCTTGTTAAACTATCAGACTACAGTGCTGCCTAGTTCTTGTCAACCAGTCACTAGCTAGAGTCCTCTGGGAAGCTGAGGGAATCTCCACTAAGAAAATGACTCCAGGACTGGCCTATAGGCAAGTCTATGGGGGCACTTTCTTGATGTGCTCAGGACAGACACACTTTTAGTCCAAGCTCTCAGGAGTCAGAGGCAGATGGATCTCTGTCAGTTTGAGGCCAGCCTGGTCAACAGAGGGAGTTTCAGGACACCCAAGGCTACTCAAAGAAACCCTGTCTCAAAAACCAAAACGCCAACCAAAGAACAAGTCAAGACTGTGGGAGGACCCAGTTCACTCTGAGTGACACCATCGCTGGGCAGGTAGTACTGAGTTGTATTTAAAAAAGGAGGCTAAGCAAGCCATGGAGAGTAAAAGCGGCATCTTCCACAGTCTCTGCTTCAGTTCACAACTCCAGGTTCCTGCCCTGGTGAGTTCTTGCTGTGTGTCCCCTTGACGAGGGGAAATATGTAGTAAAACAAACCCATTCCTTCCCAAACTGTTTTTGCTCAGTGTTTTATCACAGAAACAGAGAGGCAAATTATGACAATAATAAATAGGCAGGGGTTTTTTTTTTGGGTGGAGGGTAGTTGGGGGGATAATTTTATTTAGTTTGCATGGGCAGGTGGGTACATGCTAGTGCACACACGCACACACACACACATAATGGTGCACACATGGAGGCAGAGGACAACTATCAGGAGTTGGTTGTCTCGTTCCACAATGTGGGTCCTGGGTAGCAAACTTAGGACATCAGGCTTGACAGCAGGCATCTTTACCCACTGAGCCATCTCTCCAGCCCTGCTGATATGTTTTAAAATGGACTGACCTGTGTTCCCCAAAATAAGTGGTGATGGTCTACCCTTAGCCCTTATGAAAGTGACTTCATTTGGTAACAAAATCTCTATGGATACAGTGAAATGAAGACAAGGCCATACTAATCCACAGATTGGTTTAAAAGGTCATGACATATATTGCTCACTACTTCTTCCTGAAGGAAGGTAGAAGGCCCCACATTCACAACAGCCTTACCTGTCAAATGCTGAAACTGTACTTAGAGCCAAAAGCAAGTAAAGAAGGCTCTGGAAGGGATATGCCAAGGGCTTGTACTGCTGCAGAAAGTTGGAGATGTTAGACAACTGATCTCCTGCAAGAACATAGATCACGACAATATTCCACACAGCACAGCCAGCCAGGAAGCCATGAGAGAACAGACCGATCATCCTGCATAGAAGAGTTTAATTATATATTAACCACTAAAATAAAAAGCTAAGGTATTTTTAAAATCTTCTCAAATAAAATAAAATTTAACATATTATGAAAAACACAAGTGGGATATCTACAAAAATAAATCTACATACCATTTTAATTGTCAAACTGTTTACAAAGTACCCAGCAGCCAAGACTCTTTTCTTTTGCTTTAAATGATAATAACCAATTAGCATTTGCTTAATGAACACTGAGAAAAGGCAGCCACCTGAAAGCTCGGTGCACAGAAAGTGCCACATCACGGGTAGTCCAGGATGGCTTCATGTCCACCGACACATCTATGTTTTCTGTGGTCTTTATCAACTCGGAACGATCTGCCGCCTGAAATCTCCCTGGGAGTGCAGAGCAGACAGAACACAATCACTAATGGCAAGCAAGAGCCTGGAGCTCCAGGTCCAGATGGATCTGGCACCTCTGGCCTCTACGGGCACTCACATAAGTAATTGGAATAAAATAAAATCTTAGAGAAAAAACAAGGAGCCTGCAAGATGGCTGCTGAAGTAAAGGTGCTGCCTCAGATCAAGCCTGCTGACCTAAGTTTGGCCCTAGACACCACAGAGGCAGCAGGACGGAGCCAGCTTCACAGTTGTCCTGACACACATCACATACAAGTGCATGTGCTCAAAACCTAAATAAATAAAAAGGAGGGGTGAAACAAAGGCTGAAATTTACTATTTTTTGTAATCTAGAAATTACCCTTGACTGTAACTTTTTTCCTTTTCTTTCACCTTTGGCTGCTTAGATATGTAATTTCTTCATCCTTCTCTTTCTGTCTTTCCTTCTCTCTCTCTCTCTCTCTCTCTCTCTCTCTCTTTCTTTCTTTTTTAAGATTTAGTCACTTATTTCATGTATGTGAGTACACTGTCCCTTTCTTCAGACTCATCAGAAGAGGGCACTGGAGTCCATTACAGATGGTTATGAGCCACTATATGGTTGCTGGGAATTGAACTCTGGACCTCTGGAAGAGCAGTCAGTACTCTTAACTGCTGAGCCATCTCTCTAGCCCAGATTTCTTCATCTTTTTTAAAAAAAAAAATGCAATGCCAATAAGCTTTCTTCTTAACTCAAAGCTGATGTTAAAATAACAATTTTAAGATTGACTATATTTAATGAAATCAACAGTAAACTTTCAACTCAGAATTAAATTTAAAAGCCTCTAGCATTATAGTCTCTAGAAGTAATTTAAAGACTTTAGGAATGCTAAGATGAGAATGTTGAGGACTAGAGAAATGGCTGAGAGGTTAAGAGCATTTGCTGTTCTTGCAGAGGACCTGGGTTCAGTTCCCAGCACCCACATAGTGGCTTATAGCCACTGTAATTCTAGTTTCAAAGATTAGACACCCTCTTCTGACCTTTGTAGGCACAAGACACAAATTCAGAATATATAAGCAAAACACTTATACACATAAAATAAAAATAAATAAGTTTTTAAAATAAGTATTTTTTAAAAAATTTAAAATGTTTACACTATCAAGGCAAGCTATTATTGGAAAAATTCTTGAGAAAAGATACTGGCGTGTGCAGCACAGTTTCCTGTGTTGGCAGGGAAGATGCTGGCGTGTGCAGCACAGCTTCCTGTATTGGCAGGGAAGATGCTGGAGTGTATTGTATTCCAAAACAAGGAGTTACTTACGGCTTTTTTCCACAAATACTTTGCCAACAGGCTGGCTAACTCCGGTGGGTGCCGTGAACCTAGAGTGATGTTCTAGAGTGTTCTGCTCATCCGTGATTATGTCTTCATCTTCAACCCCTAGCTCGCTAGCATACTGTGGTTCAGCTGGCTGGGTTTTCCTGAAATCAGGGAAAATCTTTGAAAATTCTTGAATTTTAAAAGACCCACATAATAAATTACCTTTGAACATAGTGGAAAGAGTCCCGAACTTGGAGTGAAAGAATATGCTGTTTACTCACAGACTTGCTATTAACTGCACACATCCTGAGGACCTTGGTTTTCTCATTTAGAAAATGGACACTTACTGGACCAGATATCTCCTGACTTCAAATTATAAAATTCTAAATGTAACTGGTTATTGTAGTCATTTTTAAGTACAAACATTAATGCTATGTAATTCAAGCATATTTTTAAGTATGATTAGAAACTATATGTTATTATTTACAATATATAATGTATGTAACTATATAATATAGCTAATTTCCTATATTAAAACACAATAGTTAAGCTTATTTCAAAATACTTCAAATCCATTAACAGGAAGAAACAAATCACAGTAGCTTATCTTTAATGACTAATCTTTATCTCAGGTTTTGCAATTTATATGAAAATATTCCTTTTGCTTACACTTTCTTAGAGACAACTCCTTGGGCTATTTTCATACATTATTCTTTTCTGGTGTGTGTGTTCTTTTCAAATTCCTCACAGCATCAGTTCACTTCTGTAACACGGCTTATCCTGACACATACAGACATGGTGTTTTCTGAGACCCAGTGAGGAGCTACTACTTGGGATTAAACCCAGCACTAGCTCCAAGGAATAGCCCGAAGGATGGATGGGCGATTACTTTGCCTTCCTTCGAGGTTTTGGAATAACCGCCTCCTCACCAGGCCCCACATCAATGCCATCTTCGTTCTGTAGTAAAGATGGACTAGACGGCTTTTCAGTGAAGGAAGTCTCCAGCTCTGAAAATAAGATGTGTCACGTGACTACAAGGTAGAAATAAAAACAATACACAACTTTTGTGAGACAAGAGAACTTTCAGACTTTTGGTTGGAGTAATTCTTTTCCGCCAAGGGCAATGTTGTTTGAGACAGAGTCTCACTGTGCAGTCCTGGCTTCCCTGGAACTTCCTGTGCAGACCAGGTTAGCCTTAAACTCAGAGAGCTGCTTGCTAAAGGCGTGTGCCAACATGTCCGCTAGGACGAGATTTCTTGTATAGACTGGTTGACATTAAACCTTGAAATTATAATTTAAAATATAGAAGTGTAAAATGTTTTAACTGAAAAACATGGCTGGTTTGGTGGTACCTGTTTTTAATCCTAATATTCAGAAGGTGGAAACAGGCAGATCTCCATAAATTTGAGACCAGCCTGGACTACATAGTTAAACTTCAGGCAGGCAAGGGCCACACAATAAGACCCTGTCTCAAACAAATGAGACCAAACACTAATTCCCAGGTTTGGAATACCTCCAGGTTTGGCAACTTGTTGGCAGGACTCAGGGGACTCAAATGTCATTACACTGGCAGTTGGTTTATTACAGCTAAAGAAGAAAAGCAAAATCAGAAAAAGTGGGGCAGACCCAGGTGAAACAGGCAGAGTCCAACAGTCCTCCATCAGAGCAGTCAGATGGTGCTGCTAATAACAGCAGCAAGTTTGTATGAGTATGGGGACTGTTCATCATCCACGCTGCCCAAAGCCACAGACCAATCAGACAAGCAGGCTTTCTGAGAGTGCAGGATCTGTCATATGACCTTCACTCTTCTGCACCCGGTGTAGCCATTAAGTTTAAACAACGTGACAGAGCCACCTGACCATTAGCTATGCTTCCCACCTGAAAATACTAGCTCCCGAGATGGCCTCAACCCCTCAAACTATTTTAACTGAAATGCAGCCTAGGCTAGAAAGACAATACAGGTAGGACAGTACACAACAGTCATTCTGGGTAAAACAAAACAAGAATCAGAGCTTAAAATCCTAGAAAGTTAGAGCTATGTAGCTCAGCTGCTAGAGTGCTTGCTTAGCATGAAAAAGGTTCAGTTTCCAGCACTGCAAAAAAAAGGTATACTCCCCATACGGGGGGGGGGGGGGGTGCGGGGGGAGGGGAGGGGAAGAAGGAGGAGGATCAGAAGTTCAATCCTCAGCTACACATCAAGGTGAATGTGGGTTACACAAGACCCTGCTTCAGAAGAAAAAAGAAAAATACTACACCACCAGACCAGCAAGGCTGTGTGCATTTAGAATGGGTATAGCCGGTTCCCCAGAGCCCAAACTTCCTTTGGTCTGATTCTTCTCAGGCTTGTTGTTTTGGGCTTTTTGTTGGTTTGGTTTTTCTTTTCCTTTGGGTTTTGTCTTTTTGAGAGAGGATCTCAGTACTTCGCCCACACTGACCTGGAACTCATGGACCTTCTGCCTCAGCCTCAAATGTGGTGAGACTATAAGCATGCACTGCCACTCAGCTGGGTCCAGAATGTTCTGAAAATGGCGGGGCCATTTTTATACAGCTATTCTTCACAATCTAGGAATGGGTACCATCTCAGTTTTCAAATTCGTATTGTGACCAAATGATCAAAACCCTGCTGTCATCAACCTACATTCAATGCTGGTGATTACTATGTGCTATGAAGGTAGGGCTCTCTCGTGAGAGTCACCTGGGTCTCCTTCTGACTGCCCCAGGCACTGTGACTCCCACTTCAATGTTTCCCAAACTAGCTTGTAGTCCCCTCACTCCTAATTCCTGCCACTCTGCTCCTGTAACTTTCCTGTATGATCAGTACCTGCTGCTCTCCAGGAGCACAGTCATTGATTAGTCAGGAAACACCCTTTGTATTAAATTCTCCTCAAGGCTAATCTGTGTTAACAGTGCTCGGCTAACCTCACAGGTACTCCCTCTTCCCCTTTGTTTTACGTTAATAAAGTCAGTCCACTGGCCCTTTCTAATTACATAAAACTAATGTGTTCTTAAATGAAGAAAATAAACATCACATTTTGTTCTTCCTTGTTAAAAAAAAAAAAACTAATCACAGTTATCCTAGAACTTGCCAACAAAACTTTATTTCTAAATCGAGCATTTGCAGACATAAAAAAGTTAAGATGAGGCCATGCTGAGGGAGGATGGACCTAAATCCAACGGCTGGTGTCGCTGATGAAGAGAATTGGGGAAACAGGCAAAATGAAAAAATGTGAGATGGGCAGAGACTGGTGTTATGCATCCATAGTCAAGGATGCTGAAGATTGGCCACACCGCCAGAAGCTGCGAGAGGCAAGGAAGGCACCTTCCCCAGAGCCTCTGGAAGCAGTCTGGCCTCCTGGACACCGTGAACTTCTATCCTTTAGATCCATGGAAAAATAAATGTAAATTCTTTGAAGTCTCCCAATTTATAGTAACTTGTTACAGCAACCACAGGAGGAAAATAAAGTATATTTTTGTGAAAGTGAGACCCTCTGCATGCATACTGTTTTAGAACCTTTTTTACTGACTGAACAATATTTTGTAGGCAGTTTCACCTGAACAATCCTTCTAACCTATACTTGCTTTATGCGTATTTAGATAAGTTGTGATTATTTAACCAGGATCACAGTGTTCTGGGGGTTACCCATTTCAACTTTTAAGTTAATATCATTTGATTGTATCAAGTATTACAGCTGCTTCTATTCTTAGACATCTGGACAGGCCAAGGCCGTTTATGCTCCTGTTTCTGTTCCCATTACCACTAGATTTTATTTTTGCATTGTGGTCCTTTATGAGACCTTGCTTTGTAGCTCAGGCCTGGAATTCATTATGTAGCTATCCAACACCTTGCAATCCTCCTGCCTTCCTCAGTGTTGTGACTGCTGTGATTATGTATGTACCCAACTTGATACACACACACACACACACTTTTTGTTTACATTGAGAGTGCTGCCTGAGACACAATACTCAGTAAATGGCGGCTGTTGCTTTGTTAGATCCTTGTTAGTACAGAATTCACCTCTACTCACCTCAAATGTCCACTTCATTAACTCAACTCTTGCATGCACTGAGATCTGCATTTTCTAGCTTAGACCTGATATCTCTCTCTCTCTCTCTCTTTCTCTCTCTCTCTCTCTCTCTCCCCCTCTACATATCTCTATCTCTATCTCTTGTCTACTTCTTCTCTCATAGACTACATACTCATGACTAAAGAGACCTGAAAAGGGGTCTGAGTCATTGGACTTGAAATGGTCGGTATTTTAAGGAAGAAAGCAAGAACCCATCTATGAGAACAAAGTTCAAAATCACAACCTCAGTCACAGTCTAACTGTTTCCTCACGTACCAGGAGGTGGTCTTATCTTCTTCTTTCTCCTTTGAACAGGAGCTTCTGGGTACTCCTTGAGTTCTGCAGCTGGTGGCTCACTGCCCTCAGCCCTCTTGTTAACAACGGGCTCAGCACGGCCTTCTGAAGAAGCAGTAGCTACTGGATGACAGGAGAAAAAAATGTGTCAATCTGAGCAGAGACCACTGTGTTAGAAATATGGGTTGAGGATCCCTACAGTGTTTTCTGTACATTGACACCCCCTCTTTTCTGGTTGTGCCTCTATGCTGACTTCACGCCTCCTCTTCTTTCAGTTCCGGCTCTATGCTGAAAATGAAATAACAGGTAAGCCGAGGAAAGGGGGAGGGCTAAAAAGAAGACCTGTTTAATGCAGAGGAGAAATTGTTTCAGAACATTCAGAGCATTCAAAAGGTGCAGAGAAATTAAAACTGACATCACAGACAATGCGCCTGCCTCCTGCCCTAAGAAGCGTATCCGCTTCTATAGTTTGTTCTTTCACTTGTAAGTTAACACAGGATTAAGTCATCATGAATTATTAACTGGAGGTGACAGGTCATTCAGGAGTTTCAACTTTTCCCCTAATGAAACCTTTTAACTGAATGTCAACGTTATTTGGGAAATGTGGATCATTCTTGACTACCTTCTATGCCTACTGCCATTCCTTGAAAAAGAAAACTATGCTGAAAAACAAAGGGAGAATGTTCTTAGCCTCACTGGTATTCCAAAGGCCAAGATGGGCTGGAGACGGAGGTTACTGGAGATCATCCACATGGCATGTGGGGCCAGGGTTATCCTAGCACTGGGAAAAAAATGCCTGAGAGATGCAAACGGAAGATAAACTACTTTTCATTCACTGAATTAGTGCCTGACATTGTCCCATTTTGTTAGGGACTCAGAGAAGGTGACACTCCCATGCTTCGTGACGGCAGAAAATAAGAGAAACTTCCTTGAAGGCAAGTTAGTAGACCCCATATTATCAACAGTCCAAATCCTCCCACTGCTAGCAATCTACGCTCTCCCTTCGCCACACCACCCATGATTGTATGTAGAACTGCAACACTCTTTTGGAATAAGATCCTTACGTAAATTAAATAATACTAAAAGATTAAATAATATTATAACATTACGAAATCATCGCTTAGGGATACCTACAATGTTCTATATAAAGAGCCAAAACAGTACCTATAGAACATGATTCCTTTTATATAAGAAAAAAACAAAACAGCATCAGCAACAAAAATCAAGCCATCAACACTACACAGACCTTTCAGGCTTGGGAGAGGTGTTAAGTAAAGAGTGAAGTTAAGAAATCAACTAAAGTATGGGATGCGGAACAGTCAGAGAGTGGACCAGGAAGGGAATAAAGTCTGGAGTGTAAATAAATAAATAAATAAATAAATAAATTGATTAAATTAAAAAAAAAGAAATCAACTAAAGGTTATTCTGAGGTCTCAAGCCCACAAGGAAAATAAAGAAAACCAAGAACTGACTATTGAAGGTTACACATTCTAGACGTGTTGAGTCTGAGTTATTAATAGACCATCCAGGACTACCAGGATGGCAGAAGAGCCTCATGGGTTTGCTTGCTATTAAAGCTTGGAGACATGGACGATGTGACCCTGCCTTCACGGTCTTCCTCTAACACAGAATGAGAGAGTTAAGAATCCCAGGTCTCTAAACGTATTGTTGTATTCAAGGGTCTAGTACCAAGTAGAGCTTCCAGCCACTTACGCTATCTAGGGACAAAGACCTACAGAGCTCAGCAATATTGTAAGCATTAGGCATAGGTGGCACAGTACTTTATTCTATGAACACGTCTGGTTACTCTCAGGTTACCCCTGGCCTTGCCTCACTGGCCCCAAGGCGCCCCTGGAACCTTGTCTCTCTGTAATTTGTAATGCTGATCATGCTTAAGGTCCTGGGAAACGTGTGGTTTCCCATAATACAGACATCTTACCTGGTATGCTTTTTGTTCTGGATTTCTTTTTCTTAGGATGACTAAGTGGAATATCATCTACAACAACAAAGGCAAAGAATCAGCTGAAACAGAACTTCTGGTAAGGAAGATTTTTCCCTCTCTTCTCTGGAGTCATCCAACATTTACATATGAGGAGAAGAAAGGTAAGAGGCTGGCAAGACCAAAGGCTGCCAGACGTGGTGCCAGTATACACTGCTGTCCAGTGGTGTTTACAACTGTCACTTAGAAAGTGGGCTCAAGAAATGTCCCCCTGGTCCCATACAGTCTCCAGCCCTGGCACTGAGGTATTACAATCTAGACTGGTTCTGGCCAGGTGACTGAATAGATGTGCCATGTGTCTGTCTGCAGCACTGAAGGGCTCAATCTTGTTGACATAAGAAGCTAAACAGGGTGAAACACAGCCAGTGCTTGGATTGGAGGAGTGATATGTGTCACATATGCACCAGCTGCACATCAAGGGAAGAAGCTTCATATTGGGATGACAGAATCATATGACAAAAGCAGCCTCAGTCTCACTCCTTCAATAACAAAGCCAACTGCTCTGGACTGGTGCCCAGGGGACACGGACTTTGCAATTAACCTACTTGGGCTTTTTCTTCAGAGAAAAAAACTTAACATTTATTTATGTTATGTATATACGTGTGTGTGTGTGTGTGTGTGTGTGTGTGTGTGTGTGAGAGAGAGAGAGAGAGAGAGAGAGAGAGAGAGAGAGAGAGAGAGAGAGAGATGTGGGTGTAGGGTGTGTGTCCATGGGAATGTGCACACCACATCTTGTATGTAGATGTCAGAGGACAACTTGCAGGAGTCAGTTCTTTCCTTCTACCTTATGGGTTCTGGGACTCTAACTCAGGTTTTCAGCTGGGTAGCATGTACCTTTACCCACCAAGTCATCCTGCTGGCCCAACCTTGAATTATTTCCAACACTTGGAAGATACTAAGCGAATAAAATGTTTGGAGTTGTCATGTAGCATAACCTTGCCTATCCTGACTAAAGGAGAAGAGGAAAAGTACAATCTGCTACAGAGCCATTACCAAGTCACGGTGACTGCAGGGAGCAACCTATTACTGTGTATCATGAATAACTTTCAAAAGGCAGTCACGGGAGATTGTGAAAATGGATGGGCACTGTAGTTTTATAGATTATATATTTAGATTCAATTCTAAGTAGAACACACTAAAGAATCAAAGAAAAGTATTGTTGTTGTTGTTGTTGTTTTGAGGCAAGGTCTGGCTGTTACCCATACTGGCCTTCACCTCCTGCACTCAGGCAGCTCCCCTCCCTCAGCCTATAAGGGTCTGGGACTACAGGTGTGTGCCACTGTCCCACCTTGAGTCCTACGTAGTCCAGGCCCGACCTCACAGTCTCCTGGCCTCGTAAGAGCCAGTGTACTCATCTTCAAACACCAAATGCATTTAGGACTGTTTACACTAATAGTAAACTAACTCACCTTGGATGGTACTTCACATGACCCCAGGCAAATTTAATCAGGAGGGGGTAAAAAAGAGGGGAAAGAGAGAGAAAGAAAAAAGAAAAAAACTATTAATTGGATATCTATTTTACTGTCTGGCTAAAAATTGACTTACATCATTATAACCTTAAAAATAAAACTAGCTTTCACAAACTCTTAGCCAGTTTATAAACTAGCTTATTATTTGTAAATAGCATACTGTTTAATAGCACTGCTAAAAAAATATTTTGAAAGCACAAATACACATTCCCTACTGTCTATTAATTAAAGGGACTAAGCAGATTAAGAACTCTTCTTTGTCACTGGTTAAAATCGGCTTAAGCTCTGACGGAATATCTGACAAACACAAGGGCCTCAGACAATTCTGGTAGACAGGACATCGGCACACCCAGAACAGACCCGCTACTCCACCGAGTAGATTAAGGGTGCTATAATAGATTAAAGGTGCTATAATTACTCACAACCATTATTTTCGTGACTCGAATTTAACTTTTGTTTCTAACTTCTTAGGAAGACTTCTAAAAATTCCTGGAAGGTTTTTTAAAATGAAGTATTGTAGGTTTTCAACCATAAACTATTCAATTTTTTTCTACTTACATTTTTGAAGTTCAATAATTAAATGACTGTAAACTATTTTTACCTTGGCACAGGTGGAAGGGCTCGTGGAGGATGCTATAGAGACAGGAGAGAGGCAAATGTCTCGTCAATAAAAGCTGGGCGAATCTTACCTTTATTTATCTCACGTACCACCAAGCTACTCTTTGAAAAGCCCACTGTCCAGATGTTATGCAAATAAAATGGATCTGCAATTATCTTCAAATCTTTGGAAGGTTGTTTATCAGTGAAACCTAGGAGGTGGTGATGTAAGCTGACTGCTGGGTGTAGATCTGTTCTGCTGTTTCTACACCCCATGTAAAATTCTTTTCTTCTTCCATTTCAACCATTCTGGCCTATTGTGAACATTCAGACTAGGATCTGAACAGAGCTCACCTCCTTTACAAGTCTTCCGTTAGTGGTTAAGTACTGGAAGATAATGTTGCATGCACAGATAAAACTAGACCATGCCATATAAATGTGTGTGTGCGTGCCTGAGCATGTGTGTGCATGTGTGTATGTATGCATGCATGTGTATATGTGCATGCACATGTGTGTGTCTGTGCATGCATGTATGTGTGTATGCATGCACGTGTGTGTTTACATACATTAAATAACCATATGTAAGGAATGAAGAGTGATACTTTACTTAGGGAAAGCCTCTCTGATGTTATCTGAGCTGAGGCCTTCCTGGCAAAGGAGCCAAATTTAGAGGCAATGAGGAGCAAAAGTTAAGACTTTCGAGAAAGACTGGACACAAAGTGCTCCAGGTAAAGAAGAACAGCAAGGCTGGAGCAGTTACAAAGGACAGAAAGGCAGAAGCCAGATTAATTAAGACCTTGCAGACTGGGAGAAGGAATATAGATTTAGTTTCATTAAGTAGAAAGCCAACTAAGTTTTTATGTCACAAAGTAACATGCTTTTTAAAAAGTTACCTTAAGGGCTGGAGATGATGCTCAGTGGTTAAGAGCACGCTGACTCTCTTCCAGAGGTCCTGAGTTCAATTCCCAGCAACCACATGGTGGCTCACAACCATCTGTAATGGGATCTGATGCCCTATTGTCTTTATACACTACATGTCTACAGTGTACTCATATACATGAAATAAATAATTCTTTAGACAAAAGTTACCTTAGAAATAGATAACATATTTTAGAATATAAAGTATTTGGGGCTGTTCTACCTGAGTAAGAAGAGTTGTACTTGCAACTTCAGGGAGCATTAGTTAAGAAGCATTCTGAAAATTTTCAAAACCTAATGCTAATCACTGAAGAGATGGCTTGGCCATTCAGAGCAGCTGTTGCTCATGCAGCGGACCTGGGTTTAGTTCCCAGCACTCACAAAGCAGCTCACAGCCATCAGTAATTCCAGTTCCAAGAAAACGGACAGCCTCTTCTGGTTTAGTGAGCAATAGGCACACAAGTGGTGCATATACATAGATGCAGGCAAAACACTCATAAAACAAATATATCTTTAAAAAACTTGAACAGTTAAGAGCAGTGCCTAAACACCAATTTATTATCTCAGGTATTTCATGCTGCTTATAGAAGGCACCGATTCTAAAGGCTTAAATTTTAGATAACTCTTGCTTGTCCCATTTAGCAATCCATGGTTGTAGTCTTTCAAACAGATTCGTGAAAATGCTACAAAATTAGGACACTACGATGTCCTAATGGTATCCAGCAGTCAAAACGACAACTGGGATAGAATAGTGGTTCTATAAAAGCACTAATATTCTCAAGATGCTATGAAAGTCGGACCCAGTACTCTTGATATTTCAAAAGTCCCGCAAAAATGAACCAGCTCTCCCATCTAGAAACCGCAACTCTAAACCCCTCAAAAGCAGAACGGCTGAACAGACGGAGACTAACTTCCCAACAGCTCTAAAGTACCTGAGGCTCGCTAACCACCTGCTTCTTCCCCATCACGTCTCCAGGGACTGGGGTAGAGCACAGGGAGAGGCGGTCGGTCGCCCGCCCCGCCCCGGCCCGGCCCGGCCCGCCTCGCCCAGGCGCAGGCGCAGAGCGTCATCGAGCTGCGCCTCCCGGGCTGCTGGATCCAAAGCGTCCCCAACCCCCTCCCGCAAGAGGTATTGAGGCTACCGGGGCCGAACCCGGTCTGACCCCTTCAAACTAAGCTTAAAGGAAAACCTCGGCGTCGGCCGACGTCCCCAGGAGCGGAGGGGGTTCGCCCACAGTTTCCCGGGGAGTCATCATGGTTTGCGTGGGGATGGGCACGGCGTGACCAGAACCGGATTCAAACTCCCCACCGGAAATAGCCTCCTCGCTGGTTTTGCGGGCAGCGGAGAGCCGCCCGGCGTCGTCGTCATGGCAACGCTGACTAGGGCGCTTGTAGGGGGACCCGCCCAGCCGTACCGCCCTGATCCGGCCCCGCCGCACCCCTCGGGCAGAGCTGTCTCCCGATTCCCGGCTCGGCGGTGGTCACTGCTGGTTGGACACCTCCACTGGACACCTCCACTTCGCCGCAGTCCGGGTCAGGCGCCCCTCGTCGCTCACCGTTTGGTCCTCCTGCGGAGGCCCTGAGTCGTCCCTCATGATGCTTTCCTACGGGCCTCCCTAGGCGCAACCGCCCTAGCCCGAGGCCAGCTCCCCGCGACGCCAGACCTCCGGGGACCTGCGGGAGGAGGCGGCTTTGCGGAGCCTGAAGAGACCGCTGTTCCCCGCCTGGTTCCCATCTGCCAGGGTGCTGCCTGGAGGGAGATCTCTGTGACTGAAATAGGGAGGATCGCTTTCACTGACAGGCTCAGATTCCTAGATTCCCTGCCGGCCTAGGAACATAATTTGAATGTTCAGTTCCAATTGTTTCGTCAGTGAGAACAGTTATAGTTAAAAATAGGTAGAATGGAGGGAAGTGTAGATACAAAGATGAACAGACATGGGTGCAAGGAAGCTTCCGATCTAGGGAGACCAAGACTCTGTACCAACATCCTCATTTTGGAGCTCATTTACAGCAGGACTGTCCTTTGCTGGTTTGGAAATAACAATGTCATAGGTTTCCTTATTAGATGTGTGTATGTTAACCATTCTTAGCTTAGTTGTTCAACTAGGCACTTTTGTAAAACAGAAATAACACAAAATATTTTACAAAGTAAAATACAGTTTCTGTCATTAAATAGTCTGATTTATTTAAGAGACTTTTGAAAGCTGAATCTTACCAACACCATATGAAATCTGTAAGATTCTCACATTCAGAGACAACATTATTCACATCTCTACCATTAGCTCATATGGGAAACAGCGGGTAAATGCCTGGGAGCCAAATGAGTAGCTCCATGGAGTCACACTATGCTATTTATAGCCGTACAGTAAGCTATACGGCTTACTGTATACAGTAAGCTGCAGCACTTCATAGTTGCGGCTCTAGTGGGTCAAATACTGCTGTTTTCAATGGCAGCTGTTATCCTGACACACTATTAAGCTTCCAGTTTTAAACAGGAGACTAGATTAAGATTCAGTGCCAGGGGAAACCCATGCTTCTGGTACCCACTGCAGTTCTTCCTGAGCCTTCTGTATGGCAGACAACAGCTGGGCACATGCATCTTGCAAGTTGTCATTCACAATCACATGATCAAAGAACTGGCCAAACTGACTCTCCATTTTCTGGGCTAAATCCTCCATCTCCTGTAGGTCTTCATCCTTCAGGAGAGATTGAAAAATATGAATGAGGGCACAGGCAATAGAACTCAGGTGTTCTGCTGGCAAAGACACGAGGGCACAGGCAATAGACCTCAGGTGTTCTGCTGGCAAAGACACGAGGGCATTTATAAAAAGTTATGTCAGTTACACATATTCTTTTTGTGCCTTCCCCCTCCTTATTCTGGATTTTTGAGACAGAGTCTTGCTGTATAAACCAGGCTGGCTTTTACATTTATGATTCTTCTGCCTCATCCAAGTGCTGAGGTTTCAGGTGTGCACCACCATACCTAACTAACAAGGACACAAATTTAAAAGCCCCAAAAACTTAGACTGTCGTGTCAAAAAGTCAAACCAGAAAACCATAGTTTCATGATAATTGAAATATATAGCGAGAAAACTACTTAGGTGTAATATAAAAACACTTTCAACTTGCTTTAACAGGGAATCCTAAAATTGGAACAGTATGGGGATTGGGGACATGCAGATTTGTGAAGCTGTCGTTTTTTTTTTTTTTTTTGCTTTTAAGGCAAAAATTCTATTTCACAGCAATGCAAATATAGTCAATACTACTGAACTTACTATAGGAGTTCATTTCTTACTAAAGTAGCTCATGTACTTACTATAGTAGTTCATTTCTAAAATGTATACATCTGTTTACTTCTCGTGTGTGTGTGTGTGTGTGTGTGTATGCACATGCATGTAAAAAACAAAAGACAACTTGTAGGACTCCGCTATGTGGGTCACCAGGCTTGGTAACAGACACCTTTAGCCAGTGGGCCATCTTACCAGCCCCAAGACACACACACACACACACACACACACACACACACAGCTGTAATGTCTGGATCTGGATGATAATCTGGGTGCGTACATATAAAAATTCACTGACCTATATGCTCTACATTTTAGTAAGTCATATGCTATGGCTTTTGATTTCTGAAGTGGATTTAATGTATCTAATACACATATCCATTCATAAATGGAAAGCCTCACCTAGAATGAGCTCCCCTGACTGTTCCTCTTGTATCACTATTAATAAACATTTTTGTGAAATATTTTATAGATGAGGTATAACACTAACAATTTACAAAATAAGTAAAACCAATTCAAAAATAGAAATAGGCTTATCCATACATTTGTTTGGCTTTACAGATTATGGCTTATGGGTCTTTTTTTAAACTCAGAAAAATAGCATTTATTAAAGCTTATTTTAATAACTGTAAATGACATATAATAAAAAACATTTTGGAGTTTTTGTTTATTTGCTTGGATTTTGATTTATTTTTCAAGTCAGGGTTTCTCTGTATAGCCCTGGCTGTTCTGAGACTGTGTAGATCAGCTGGCCTCAAACTCAAAGATCTGCCTCCCTCTGCCTGCAGAGTGCTGGGATTAAAGGCGTGCACCACCAACACCCAGCTAAAACGGATAAAGGATAAAAAAGATAAAAAAAACTTTCAAAGGATTCTGTGGAAACAACAGTGGTTTTTACTTTTTAAAACCATTTTATTGAACTGCTCCGGAGAAGAGTGTCAAATAAAGAGGAAAACGGGGAAAATGCCTTCAGCCAAGCCCTGATAGCTCTCCACCTTTCAATAACTGAAAGCAATACCACGATTACGACATGATTTACCTTGAACTTCATGTCCACAAAGTAGTCAGTAATAATTTTAGCATTCTTCCGAGAGTGTTTCATAGAGCTCATATTAGGTGGCTTAATAAATATAACATAGGGCTTCAGTTCATGGGTTCGAGCCGACTGAATATCCTATATAGAAAAATTAAACGCACAGTTAAAAGACAAAAGTGGGCCAGGAAGATGGCTCATCTGTAGAAGCAGTTATCAAGCAGGCCTGATGAGCCCAGTCCGATCCCTGGAGCCCACGTAGAAGAGAACTGACTCCTGAAAGTCACCTTCTGGCTTTAACACATTCAGATACACATTACACATTCTTTTAAAATTAAAAGAAGTCCTAGCTTCCCGTAGTCAACGTGACCATAGTCTCATGTGCCCCCAAGTCCTCAACTGTAAAGTCCAAACCTTTTAATAATGATGGTTCTAGAATCAAAATTTACTTAGAATCTTGGCCCTTCCTCTTTCTAGCTTTGAGTAGCTATTGATATATTTATTAAATCTTAAATACAACCTCATGTGACAAAAACGAAATTCAGGAAAGGTCCATTTGTCCTCTTTTCCCTTTCCTCTGGCTAGCCCATTACCCTGGACACTACTTCCATCTTACTGCCCACTAGCTCTGACCCAGGAAAGAGCAAATTGCTTTTCCCCTAATTTTCTTTAGCACACAAAGTACATTCTTAGGTGAGAAAAGAAAGTGCAAGGACAGAAAAACTGAGTCTACACAAATAGCATTAATCATCCCTGCTCCCCTCACACGTGGCTCAAGCATGTAATACAGGTTTGCCAGCACAGAGCATTACCTTTCGTATAAAGCAGTATCTTCTTCCACAAGAAGTTACCTTGACAAGTTTGTGCTCTGTATTCAAAGCAGGAAAGATTGGGACTTTTTCTTTTATGGTTATCCACTCAAACTATGGTTCTGGATATGAAAAGTAGCATTTGCTCTCCAACTAAAACAAAATGTTGCCCATTAACATTTTGAGGAATGGCCTGGCCCTGAGATATGAGAGGTGGTCTCATTCTTAAAAGTGTAGCTGAATAGGATGTCTCAATTATAGCCTTAGGCGTGTGCGCAGCACAGATGACGATACATGCCTTTGTGACTTAGCATGATGGGAAATGTGCAACTGCAGACCCACCTGAGGCTCCAAATCCATGATGCAGGTCTTCCCTTCATCAAGGACTGCGTGCACAGCGCTCACACTGGTTCCATACAGGTGGCCTTTGTGCTCACCGTACTCCAGCATCCTATGAGAACAAGACAAAGGAAACAACCTTCACGCAGAAAGCGTCAGCAGTAGTTATACGAACTGTGCTGGTTAGGTTTTTGTCAACTTGACATACGCTAGTGTTACCTGCAAAGGGACTCTCAACTGAGGGATGGCCTCCAGCAGACTACCTGGAGGCAAGTCTGTGAGGGTGTTCTCTAAATCAATGATTGATATTGGAGGGCACAGCCCACTGAGGGTGGAGTCACCTCTGAGCGGGTGATCCTGGGTTATGTAAGAAAGGGGGCTGAGCAAGCCAGGAGGAGCAAACCAGTAAGCAGCACTCCTCCATGGCTTCTCCTTTAGCTTCTGCCTCCAAGTTCAGGGACGGAGTTCCTGTCCAGACTTTCCTCAGTGGTTACCTGTGATGTGACAGTGTACAGCAAGTAACCCTTTCCTCCCCAAGTTACTTCTGGTCCTGGTGTTTTTCATAGCAATAGAAAGCAAAGTAGGACTCAAACGTGAACTGCAATAGGAAGGAATAGTGTAGATCTAGACAATACAACATGAACAAGAAGAAATGTCTCTTAATGTCTCTGAAGCTCGCAGCTCGGCTCCAGTAAATCAATGTATGTCGCTTTCTCAGCTCTTGTTATGAGGAGTTACTGCTGAGAGCTTTGGCTAATGCATAAAAACAGACTGCTGTCAGAAAAACAGAAGTAAGAATTGGCTTCTGAACCTTACCTGTGTCCGTACATGAGGCTTTCAAATGTTTCCCTTGACACATAGTGATACTCACGGCCATCCATTTCATAACTCTTTGGGGAACGGGTGGTATCTACCAAAGATAATGAAAACTTTCAGAAATATATACTTGGATAGAGATTGCCAACTAAAACAAATCAATGAACTCCTAAACAGATAGACAGATACAATGCTGGAACCAAGAGAGGAACCCTGAACCGTGGTAAGAAACTGTGCGGTCCCATGTCTCATTCCATTGATGACAAACCTTTATTGATTGCTCACGGTTTGGGAAAGAACGTATCATAATATCAGACGGAGAACACCTGCTGTTATTTACGTAATACTGAACTAGATGTGAGGCTCAACGTGCATGTTTGCCCCTCATAGCAACGACAACGTCTTTTTTTTTTTTTGGATGATGTACTTCTGATGGCCTAGTCGTACCTCTCACTCTGCAGATATGTTGTTATTTTCCTGATAAGTGGCACAGCTTTTGGAGAGTAAGCAGCTTGCTCACATTGTAAGAGGAGTGCTTCCTCCCAAACTGCTTTTTACTACAACAGATTGTCTCAGATGTGGGG
>NW_021604613.1:12862412-12902859 GCF_004785775.1 Grammomys surdaster
GGGAGGGAGAGAGGGAGAGAGGGAGAGAGAAAGGAAGGGAGAGAGGGAGGGAGAGAGGGAGGGAGGGAGGGAGTTCATGGTATTGTGCAGTGTTGGCAAAGCATGAATATCAAAGTAGAGGTTTTGTAGATAAAGAAAGGGGAAAACTTGACAAATCAGTGTTCAATTTGATTCTTTGATGTGACCTCTTTAATTTAGACCAGACGTTCTCAACCTTCCTTATGCTGCAACCCTTGAATATAGTTCCTCATTTTGTGGTGACCCCCCTACCATAAAATTATTTTTATTGCTACTTCATATCTGTAATTTTGCTACTGTTATGAATCACAATGTAAAGAGCTGTGTTTTCTGATAGCCTTACGTGAGCCCTGTGGAAAGGTTGTTCAGCCCTCAAAGGGGTTACAACGACAGGTTGACAACCACTAATTTAGATTTAGACTCCTCAATGGTATGTTTCAGTGGCATCTGGTATGGAAAACACAAGTTCCCCCAAATATCTAAAAGTGATTTAATGAGTGTCTATTAACAATAACAATGAACACATATCATGTATCTACTATATTCCAGGTATCAGTTTGGGTTCTAGAACTTAAGAATAATACACTGGTGTTCTCCCCACCCTCATGGATTGTCAGCCAATAAGGTCCATGAGGGAAAAGGGAGCAGAGACTAATGACAGAAGAGAGTAAAGGGCGGATGGGGGTTGGAAGCCCTGTGAGTACTTACAGCCAATAGCACACACCAGGACCAGCTGATGACTCAAGGTTTATAAAGTTTTGGGGAATAGTAGGTAGAAACATCCAAGATGGGCAAAGATCACTGGCTGAAGACTTGGGGTACCAACATGCCTCATTAGCATGGGGAAGCATTTCAGGAATCTCAGGTGCTAGCTGACCGAGTTCTTATCAGGAAAAGGAAATAGATACTGTACTATAACTGAGGCTATGTGACATTCCCCAGGTAGAGGTGTATATGGAGGTTTCAAATTCCCCAGACAAGGTCTGGTAATTAGGGAGTCTTGAATTACGCCCTGAGCCCAGAGGCTATCTGGTCAATGGTGGACTCTGACCTTCCTTATCAGAGTTTTCCCACAGTACTTCATTCCAATTCCATGTCCTGCATGCTGTAATGTTGTTCTTATTCTCTTTTACAACAATTACCCTTATTAATAAAAATAATCTTTTCTTACACGTGACAAGGTTTAAGGATGAAATAGGTCAATGAAAATGACATGTAAGGAGATTGCAACAGGCCCTCAGTGAGCAACCTCCAAGGGGCTCAGGAGGAAGATATCACCTTGGGGTCATTTTTGTTTTTTCTTTATTCAAACCCCTCTTCATGTCCTTAGGCTTTTATAAGTTCCATTCTATAACTATGCAATTTCTCCTGCAGTTTCCTGCTGAAGACAAGAAAAGCCAGCAAAACTTAAGGCTCCCAAGATGTAGTGAATTATATAATGTGTATGGGACGGCTCCACCATTGCCCCTGTTGGAATGCAATTTCAGTTATAATTCTGACTGCAGTCTTAAGCTTCCCCAGAATGCAGGAAACACATAAGATGTTCTATAGTCTCCCAAGTGTTCCCATCTTCCTTGAAGCACACGCATTCATTGGAAACCATCCTATAGTGGCTTCTTCTGATTAAAAACAAACCTCTGTGAATACCCCTATCAGGCTCTTTCCCTGAGCCTCTCACTCACTGATATGTCTTGGTACTTTACAGATTCTTCACTTTCCTCTTTTAAAGATTTTCACCTCAGTGCCTCAAACAAAATGCTAACCTGCTTTATCCCACAGACTATACATCATTACAAACCTTCCATTTGTCTAAAATTAGGGGTCTTAAGCCGGATCCTCTCTATTTTATAATAAAGTAAGTGTTCTTGTGTGATTTTTAAAATTATTTATTGAAAATTAAACCCTAGTAGAAATACGCAATAATGGGACTGGAGCGATGGCTCAGCAGTTAAGAGCACAGCCTGCTCTTCCAGAGGACCTGGGTTCAAGATCCAGCAGCACCCACACGGCACTTACAACTGTAACTCAAGTTCCAGGGGAATCTGACACCCTCACCCTCAGATAGACATGTATGCAATCAAAACATTAATAAACATAAAATAAAAATAAATAAATCATTTAAAATACATAGTAACATATTAGCCTTTAAGTTTTCCAAGGTCTTAAAGTTAGAAACACATACATAACTCTCCATAGGCAATGGAGGAACATCCGGAAGACTATTTCTCAGAAGTTAGAGTCCTGACAAACCAGGAACTTAGTAGAAAAAGCCATAAGTAAAAAGAAATAAGAAAATGTGGTTTTAAAAAGCCAAAGGTATGTGATAATAACACTTAAAATTTATATAAAATTATATATGGAGATATTAAAAGCTTTAGTTAAAAAATAACATAAAGGTGCCAGAAATGTGTGAGAAAGATGATAAATACTATGTTGGCCATTATTACAAAACCACTTTGTATCCTGAATAGTCATATATTGTAGCACACAGTTTCTACTACACTGCTTTAAGTTCTAGGTGACCACAGGCTGCCAGCCACCTCTCTGTTTCCCTTGGATCTTCGGACACACACACACATACACACACACACACACACACACACACATACACACACACACACACACACACACACACACACACACACACACACAGAGCTCATTTTAAACCTGACTTATGGGTCTGTGACTGGGCTCTTCCAAGCCTCCCACGGCTAGCATGCCTTTTTCTTTACTCTTTGTTCAACACTCTAAACCTGCCCTTAGCTTAGCTGCCTGGTTACCTTCTCCTTGCTCAACATCCTACATTTACATTGGTTGCATTTCTAATCTCCCATCCACTCCACCTGAGATCTCACATGGCCTCTCTCTCTCTCTCTCTCTCTCTCTCTCTCTGAAGCATAGTTAATTCCTTTCCTCTTCCTTCATCTCCTAGCCTGACAACCTGGAAGTCCCACTTCTTCCATCTTGATGTTAGCCACTGGCACAAGAGTCAACTGGGAAACAGGACCTTCAGCGTTCACATGCAGATCAAAGCATCAGGACCACTCCCTACAATATGCATGACTAAGAAAAGGAACAGAGCCAAGGAAATGGCTAAGTGGACATAGATGCTTGCCACCAAGTCTGCTGACCTGGGTTTGATTCTCAAAAGCCAACATGGTAGGAGGAGAGAACTGACTCCTACAGGCTGTCCACTGCCTTCCACTTCAAAAGAAAAAGGTATAAGAATTATCTTTTGAAAGCCTAGCCTAGCACACTATGCTATTATGCTGACATAGTTATTAAAGTGAATATAGGCAGAACTACTTAAGGACTGGTCCTTACATTTTTACAGGAAAAGATGTGACAGTAAAGTGAAACCAGCACATTCAGAGAGAAAGTTTTACCAAAACCTGAGCCACCAAGAAAGACAAATGAACATACGTGGCACAGCACTTTGAAAACGGCTGGGGTTATATCCAATGAGCTGTCTTCTCAGTTCATTGACTCCAACACCAGAAGGTCCTGAAGACAGAAGGTCACAGCAGAAATAGTTAGATGTGGGTGCACAGGGTTCCATACCACAGCCATCCCTGCAGTCATGCTGATGCAGGAGCATGACAGCAAATGCATTTTTAGGAAAACTCTGTAGTAACCCGTCTTATGATTGGAACAAAACCAGAAAACATCATTCTCCCAGTGACTCATGAAATAACCCACACCACTGCAACATCCAGAGAATACATGTGGAATCACAGGATCTGTCATCTCCAGAAAATTCTACTACTGTTGATGCTCTGAGATATCACTGGGCTTGCATCAGATAATATGAGACATGGCCCTTCTTTTTAAAAGTGTCAATCAGAATGCAACTCTGTCACCCATGGATGCTGTAACATTTCTAACAGGTAGTTGAGTAAGCACTGTCAGGCCCTGCTGGAGGCAGGCTGTAAGTTATGGTTTTCTACTGCTTCAGGGAGCCAACATTGCAGAGGTCTTGGTCACAAAACCAGATCAACCAAGTCCTTTATTGTCCAAGGCGCATCCAGAAGATTTAGACAGTTTATTAAGAACATGGCTAAACATTTCTTAGAGAAATGGGATTTCTCTAAGCTGTCTTCTTAAGATGGACTAGTGATGCAGGCTGGGGTAGACCATGCATACTTCTAGATCAAATTCTAAACAGATAAAAGTATAAACCTCATCATATTTGAGACTGTTAATACACAGGTTCCTACACATCATAGCACACCATGTTCCACTGTAGGTCAAAGGAGAAGAGGCAGAGAAGGCAAAGGAAGCTTGCCTTTGAAAGTTCTCTTATAAACACATACAAGAAGGCCTTTAAAACATTTCTAGAAGAAAGTCTATAGAGAGCCCCACCTCACTGTTACTATCAACACAAAACACTGAATCTAGGATAACTCCCAGAGCTAAGCACAGCATGACATACCCACGAGCACTATGAGGCGGTGTTTGTCTGTTGGCTGCCGCTGGTACCTCACTACCTCCTCGTAAGGAGCACCCACAGCACTGTAGCAGCTGCAAGTGCAACACATGTTGGCATGCAGCTGGCTGAAGTGAGACTTCCTGCGACAGAGGCGCATGCTGCGGCGGAAACCAGCTGAAGGAAATGCACAAAATTTCCAAGTCAGGACAGGCAGATAGCTGTTTCAAGAAGCAGACAGTGAGCTGGGTGTGGTGGCACACACACCTTTATTCAGATGCAGAGGCTCTGTAAATTCAAGGTCAGCCTGGTCAAAAGACAGGGTGAGTTCCAGGACACCCATAGAGTGAGACCTTGTCTTGAAATATCAAACAAAACAAGAAGTAGCTAGTGATGTCCCATATTTGATTAAGTGGCATCTCTCATCCACTGGATGCCAGGGATTAAGCTAGATACAGTGATCAAATAATCCAGGTCATCTTCTCAGGAAATGTGCAATTCACGGAGGAGGAAACACAAAACAGTCACAGAGAACAATAAAATACAGGCTCAGGAAAGGGTGAGAGGTCAGAGAGTGGCAGTGGTTTATTTAGGATGGGCAGCTCAGCAAAAGGATCAGAAAAGCTGCCAATGAGAAGCCGCCCGAGTGCAGAAGGGGCCAGCTCAGGTGCTGTCTGCAGAATAGAACAAACGCCAAGATACAGTGAGAGGTTTGAAGAGCTGCAAGGTAGTAACGGGAAGGTGGTGAGAAGCGGTGCTGAGGGTCACAGCCAGATCACATGGGGGGGGGGGGAGTCTGAGCGATGTGTGAAGGGGCCTTCGAACAGTAAGGTCGTGGCCTGGCTTGTTTCTGAAGGATTCCTTTGGTTGCTGTAGAGAGGAATCAGGGCCTCAGGGAGAGCAGTTGGGGCCTTCTGCAGAAGCTCTGTGGCCAGGGTAGAAACACTGGGTAGTCTTATGGTTCCCATTTCTCAGATGGATATACTATCAGACAGCTTAGGTGATTACATAGGATGGTAGCATCGTCTGCAAAAGTAGGACCGTTAGTCATTATCCCTGGCTGAATTCTTCTTCTGCCACAGCATCAGAAGCCTTTTTGGTATTTCCACAGCCATTTGCAGGTCCTCTCTGAAGGTAGAGTCAGAAACTACATGTGCTTCTATAAACACACAGACACAGTTACGTTCCTATCTATCTATATCGAGAAACCACAGACCCTCACCGGCACCTACAGTATAATGTTGCACTACAGGATTCGCTGTAAATTTCCCTTCTCCTCATGTGGAGCTCCCTCCTCAGCCCTGGCTCTTACTGTCCTCAAATACTCACTTATATCAAGCAACAATCCCAGGGCTAGGGCACACCCTGATGGAGGTTGTGCGTATCAGAGGCTGACCATCAGCTGCTGTTCTCTGCCTCCTCTGGCCCCGAACACGACACCAGGGCACCACCGTCCACAGATTCCCATTGGCCCTGCATGGACTCCCTGTTCCCCACCTTTGTGTAGCCGTTTACTCTGACTAGCCTTACTCAACAGCTTTGGGGTCAGTAATTCTGGAAGTAAGGCACAAAGGCAGCCCCTGTGTCTTAACTCTCCTCCAATGATCCCCAAAACATGTAGGCTTGGAGCTAACATTCTAGCTTTTAGCCTACAGCTCTGTGCTGCTCTCCTGCCTTGTAAAAAGGGAGTTCCGGGGTGATTTTATGAGGGAGGTCTGCTACTTTAGAGAACTCTCCTCAGGTGACAGACTATAGAATATAGACATAAAAGATGGTTTTAATAGCTATGGGACTGATGATCTCTTTAGAGTAAGACAGATAGGCTATAGAATGCTCTGGGGAATAAATGAGCAGATGTATGTTTGACAAAATAATTAAAAGATATCCAAGTTAAATTAGATAAATAACAATGAGTAATCAATAGGTCAGATTATTGATGAGAAAAAAAACCAGAAGGAAGTCAGAACAAGAAACGAGTTGGGGTGATTCATCAGCAAAGGTGGCTTTCAGCAAGGCACCCGGATAGTATGAGTAGCACTTAAAAGCAACAAACACATAACACTTATCAATTGCCACCTACCGATAAAGAACTTTTGTCCATTACCAACAAATTCGTCTTTAGCTGGAACATAGAGAATGGGAGATTATGTGAGGACCGAGACAGGAATGCAACAAGCAAATGCACAGCATCATCTTCTGTTACGAGTGATGTTCTCCGCAGGCGGCAGGCCAGCCCACCGTACCCTTGGCAGCCTACTAGGCCTGTTCTCTGCTCGTCCCATCCCGATGTTCTTATGCAATCTCT
This sequence comes from Grammomys surdaster, assembly GCF_004785775.1. NCBI lineage: Eukaryota > Metazoa > Chordata > Mammalia > Rodentia > Muridae > Grammomys > Grammomys surdaster. The sequence continues at coordinate 12,869,162 of NW_021604613.1, forward strand.
TTAGTATGATATCATAGCATTTGTCTAGAAAGACTGAGCATAGAGAGCTATTTCAGGCTTGTTTAAAGTTGTAAGAAAGAAGCTGGGCATGGGACAAATCTGTAATCCCAACACTCAGAAAGCTAAAACAGGAAGACCGCAATCTTGTGCCTAGCTTGAACTATATATTGAGAACTTGTCTTTAAAAAATATTGTCACAGTAAAATATACTGATTATGCATTTTCAAACATATCCTTTAAAAGCTGATATTACAAAAATAAGAAACAAGTTGATTTTGGCTTTCAGTTGAAGACAGTGGTCTTGTGGACCCTGTAGTAACTGTGATGAAAAGTTTCAATTGTCAGTGTGAGACAATCTAGTCACCTGGGAGGAGCATCTGGCCTGTGGGCACATCTGGGAGAATGATCTTCATTACATGAACTGAGGTGAGGAAAAACACTCATCTGGGGCAACACTGCTCCTTGGGCTTGGGTCCCAGACTATGTAAGAATGGAGAAAGTAGGCTGAGCACAGCAAACACATATACATGCATTCTCTCTCTGCCCTTGACTGGGGATGTGATCAGCTGCTTTAAGTTTCTGCCTTAACTTTCCCACAATGATGGACTGCAACCTAGAACTGTAAGCTAAACAGATCCTTTCTCCTGTAAGTTGCTTCTGACAAGATATTCTCTCATAGAAACAGGTAATGAAATAAAGACAAAGATTTTACTAGGTTTTTTATTTCCTAAATAAATAAAATTAAAACTGTCCATCACAGCGTTACTACAGGGTCTGCAAGACCTTCAAGTGTCTTCAAGTGAAAGCCAAAATCAGATTGATTATTTCCATTAAAAAAAGATTCAGAACTTGCTCTGTGGTGGCCAGGAACACCTGAGACAAAGGAGGGGATGATGCCTAGTCCCACAGTCTTGCTCAGGCTTCTACTGGAACTCGGAAATACAGTTATAAAATCCCTTGTAATTTAAACAGGTCTGTTCTGATTATTGATATAATGAATATATATATAATGAACATTTGTCTATAGGATTAACTCACATATATATAATTTTCTTTCTTTAACCTTATTTTTAAGAGTTATTTTGTCTGTATGACATGGTCTCAGATAGTCTAAGCTGGCATCAAATTGCTACGTACCTGAGGGTGACCCTGAACTCATGATCCTCCTGCTGCCACCTCCCAAGTGCTGACTACATTTGCTACTGTACCTGGCTCTAATAATGCATTTGAGATTACAAAGAAAACAGCAGGGGCTGGAGAGATGGCTCAGTGGTTAGAGGAGCTTGCCGCTCTCCCAGAGGACTTGAGTTCAGTTTCCAGCATCCATGCTGGTGGCCCACACCACCTGTAACTCCAGCTCCAAGGGAGTTGATGCCCCCTTCTGGCCTCTGCAAGTACTCAGTATATAAACGGCATACACTCATTCAAGCATGTACACATAAGTTAAAAATTAAAATAAATCTGAAAAAGTACCAGCATCTACTCCATCTTCTGGTAATTAATCACATTTTTCTATGTTATAGAAATACATTCACAAGGAAATACTCACTAACGTATAGATATAAAGCTTAATTGCCTTTATTTAAAATGTTTTCTATTGACCGACTAGTTCCTGAGCTGGGCTTTTGAAAGTCATCTCTCCCAGGATGCTATGCTGCTGCTCTGTGGCAGTGAGAGACGTGAGCATAGCACTAAATGGTAACGCAGGGGTGGAAACGAACACTCACCTTCTGCCAGCTCCTCTGGATATTTGAGCCAGTGAAGAAAGAGACACGAAGAATTAATCTTGGCAAAGATTAAGTTAATCACTTAAGGAATGTGAAAGGCATAGCAGGGAAGCCATGCCACCATTTCAGCTGGTAACTTGAAGGGCGGATGAAAAGCACACCACTGGGACTCAGTGATCTATCTCTACTGCTGGGGGATGGTGATTTGCCCTGTAAGTTATGTGTCAAGACTGTCCCTGAAGGTGTCATTTATCCCTGAAGACTACTGATTGGCACAAAACTGTACTTGAAAGAAAATATAGGAAGACAATGGCTGAGCCTTCTCTCATCTCCCACAGATCCTACCACCACATTCCTGAAAACGATGATATGCAATGAACACACTCTCCAGCAGTCTGACACCTTCCTTCCTGGCCCCTGGATGGCCTAACATATATGCTTTCTTCTCTACTGGTTCTGTGAAGGCTGGGATAGTGGGGTAGGGTGTGGTGGTTGGTTGGGTATTTTTGCTTGTTGTTATATAGACATATTCAAGTGACTGGGTTTTCTAATGATGTTGTTACAGTTTTTCTAGTTAAATAGACTGTATCACTGACCCTGGAGAAATTCAAGAAGGTTACATTATATTTCACTCAGAGGCAGAGACTGAAACTGAAGAGCCTAACTCTTCACTAAGTAGTCCAAGTAACAAGAGTTAAGTGCCTTGGCAGGAACAACTGCCAAGGCTTATCTACTCAGAGAACATGCCAGCTGGACACTAACTGGTCCTTAACTGAGCTCTTATGAGAGTCAAATGAAAAACATTCTTGAGAGCTTTGGGTCAGCTGCATGCTTTCCCCGGTAGAGCTGGTCTTAGAAAGCCAGCAGCTGGCCACCCCCTATGAACAATTTCATAAGCACAACACCAGCCAACACTCATATGGAGCTTACTGTATGCTCAGCTCTGAACACCTTATGTATGCAGGGTGCTTACTGTATGCTCAGCTCTGAACACCTTATGTATGCAGGGTGCTGCTCATCTTAGAGGGATGGAACCTGACGGTCAGAGAGGTGAAAGGCCACAGAGCCCAGAGTCACACTGGGACCCCGTGGCTCCAGTCTGTAGTGTGCCCACTCCACACGCCCGCTGCTTCTCCTTTCACAGACACTGTGAGTACCTCAGGGTCTCAAGTTTCACTTTGGAGTGCAGAACATTTTCCAGAAAAAAAAAAATGAGATAAGCAGAACAAAAAAAGATAAATGTAATCTAAAGATGGTAAAGAAGTCGATCACAAGCTCTGAGCCAAGTACAGAAAATTAAAATTATCCCAAATGGCCCAACCACCTCAGGGAAAATGGGCACATACAAAAAAAAAAAAAAAAGTTGAGTAGTTCCCAGCCCCACCTGTCCTCATGCTAGCTTTTAATGATGAGTACTTATACCAGTACCTCAATTTTTAAATGATTTACTTATTTCTGTATATGATCACTTCTCTGCATGTACACATGTGCACCATGTGCATGCCTGGATGTAGTGGGTTGGCCTGATGCTGCTTGTATTCTAATGCTAATACTGGTTCCTCAAGACCTGGTTGCCCCAGAGACAAGAGAGCCTGCACATCTATGTTATCCTGCCCCAAGTTATTTCTGATTGGTGAATAAAGATGCCGACAGCTAATAGTTGGGCAGAAGAGACACAGTGGGGCTTAGGGTTCCCAGGCTTGGGGGGTCAGAGGTGAACCACGAGAGAGGGGAAGGTGAATGGAGGTGAAGCCCACCAGATAAAACATAAGTAGTAACTCTGGGTTGTCGATAGGAAAGTAGAGGCATAGAGGAGAGATATCTGCCCAGCTCTTGTCCTGATTAAGGCTTACTGTAAATAATAAAGGTGTCTTTTATTGGGAAACTGAATGATCAAGGCAGGGTAAAAAAGCCTGGATTGAGATTAAAACTTTCTACCACCTGGTGCATAAGAAAGCCAGACGGGGGCATTAGATCCCCTAGAACTGGAATTACAGATAGTTGTGGGTCATCATAAGGGTGCTGGGAACTGAACCTAGGTTCTTTGCAAGAGCAGCCAGTGCTCTTAACCTCCCAGGCATCTCTCCAGCCCCAGACTTCTCTATATGTATGGAATGAATTAATTGGAGAAATAATCTAACATGTATTTCGATGTGTGATACAATGTCCTCTTACAATGTCCTAACTCTACTGTAAAGGAAAAATTAAACAAGAAAAAATTTAAATATATACATATCAAAATATAAATTCTTAGGTACAAGTTCTCTAGGAGATAGAAGGAACTGCTAGGCGCTAACATCTGCTTCATGTGATGAAGCACTGGATAAAGTGAGAGGAGCTGTGGCCATTCCTCACAGGAGTACAGAGAAGCAAAGAGCAGAGGGGCAGATGGACATTAACATCTGAGTGCTGAGTGACACCAGCCTGGTTTGTGTCCATGGTAAAGGAGGAGCCCATTCAGTTACAGGACAGACAGTAGCCCAAGGCACAGAGACTCTAAACGTCAGCCTGAGGAAACAGAAACTAAAGGAAACTGGGGGTCTAGGAGCATGCCCATTTAACAAACAAACCAAACACAGTATAGAATCTATTCTGCTACCAACAGAATCAATGATATTTTGAAGAACAGACACTGGAAAAGTGCCATTATTACAAGTAATATACTATCAAAAACAAGAAAGTGTATTCCAGTAAGCACTGGGCTTTGCACCTTATTTACTATGTGGAACAGAGTGTGGGAAATAAGGGCTTCAGAAACTACAAGACAATTCTTCATTCTATGTGTCTTCCAGAAGAATGATCGTGTGTGTGTGTGTGTGTGTGTGTGTGTGTGCACTCATAGGTGTCACAGCCATGTGTGACTGCCTGAGTACAACCCTAGGTGTGGGTCCTCACCTTCCACCCTGGTTGAAACTAAAGTCTCTTCGTGGATCTCCACTGTGTGTCAGGCCTGAAAGCTTCCAGTGATCCTCTTGTCTCTGCCTCATGCCTTGGCAGAAGGGCACTTAATTACAGATGCACACCACTGTGCACACCTGGCTTGACATGGGTTCTAGGGATTCAAACCTGGGACCTCATACTTATATGGTATGTACTTTAACATGGAGCCATCTCCCCAGCCGTCTACACACGTCTTATAAAGCTTATATCCATATCATATATTAAAGAGCTACCTATTTAATCTTCAATTATCGTTGCCCGGTAGGAACATGGTGGTTCTAGAGCCATGGTTCTCAACCTTCCTGATCCTGAGACTCTTTAATACATTTCTTCATGTTGTGGTGATTCCATAATAAAATTATTTCGTTGCTACTTCACAACTGTAATTTTGCTGTCATGAATTGTAATGTAAATTTCTGACATGCAGGTTATCTGAAATGAAACCTCCAAAGGGATCACAACCCACAGATTGAAAGCCATTGGTCTAGAGACAACCCTTTATAGTGGAAGCTGGCTGTATAGTCTTCAGGACACCAGCATTCCTAATCCTACCAGTTAAAGGATGCTAATACTCTTAATACATGAAACTATCAAACACTGCCCCACAGGAATCCAAATACCCCTGGACAGCCCTGGGCCTAAGAGAAGTGACTAGTTAAATGAAGTTTACAGTAGCTCAAAAATAACTACCGTGTCGGTCCATATCTGGGATCTGCAGCATAGTTGGGAATATGCATAGGAAATAAAAGCTACTATCGTGAAGCCAATGAACCTGTCACCTAACACGGTTTAAATTCTTGTTATCTTATTGTCTGGTTTAAAAAAACCACTTTGTTATATCTCTAAATATGTTTAAATTATACCAAAACATGGAAAATATATCTAAAAGTTGGTACTAAATATGCATATTTTTAACTTACCAGATTCAAAAGTTTCTTCATCTGTGGTTTTCAGTAGAGGTGAAAAGCAAAATTATCATTACATGACTATCTACACCAAGTCTATATTTTAGCAATGCAAGCCTAGTCCATGCTTCTGCCCATACGCTGCCTTTAAAATGCTTGCATTAGATCAGCATCAAGTCAGCGTTAGCTCTATGGCATACATATGTCTTTAAGAGATGAACAGCATTCGACAGATGCGCTGTGGTTACCAGGAGGGATGCAGCAGGGTATTAAATAAGTAGATAACAGGAGAGAAGAGAATAAATAAAAAACTGGAACATGGGCTGGAGAGGTAGCTCAGCGGTTAAAAGCGCTGACTGCCCTTCCAGGGGTCTTAAGTTCAATTCCCAGCAACCACATAGTGACTCACAACCATCTGTAATGGGAACTGATGCCCTCTTCTGGTGTGTCTGAGGACAGCTACAGTGTACTCATATACATAAAATAAATAAAAATATCTTTTTTAAAAAAAGAGGGACACCACAAGAAACTCTTCCAAACTATTGGGTGTGGCACAGGGGACTGCTCCAAAGGTCATCAGTGTGGCAGTGGTGTAAGCTCCCTACCAAGTCAGGGTCTCCCAACCTGTGACTCCTTGTTCAAGTGACTGAGAGAGATGAGATAAATCAGCTTCCTCGGTAGTTAAAACAACTTTTGTTATTCTGATAAACTTAGAACATTTATTTAGTACGATATGTAAGAGGAGGAGAAAGAGGGAGGACAGAGAGGGAGGAGGGAGAGAGGGAGGGAGAGAGAGAATATGCAGGCATGCACATGCCGTGACATATGTGGGGGTCAGAGGACATGCAGGAAGTAACTTTACTAGTTGAGCTACCTTGTCTGTCCCTCTTGTTATCTTTTGAAAGTGGAATTAAAAATAAAGAGACTCACGTTTGTACAAAAGTACAATCGTAACACACAGTAGTGTGACCCATCATGCATCTTTAGAGGAGGCACAGCCCCTACTAAGGGCACAAACATAACTGGAATACATATTTTAAAGCTAGTCATTGTATCAGTGCTTATATCGGAAACTCAGTACGCTGTTAAAAAACAAAAACAAGACTACAGAGATGCTCTTTACATAGGACAGAATCATCTTTAAGATACACAGAGGCAGGAGGCCACGCACATCAGAGCCGACCCGGTGCACTGTCAAAGGACGTGCATTTATGTTTGGGTGAAAGGTCGGGGGTGGGGCAGGGAGAAGAATGCGTGCCATTGTCTTTATCTTCAAAGAGTATATTTGGAGAGAAACTACAGAAACGGGAAACTGAGGCCGTGAGATGGCTCAGTGCTTGCCCAAGTGTGGCAACCTGAGTTTGAACCCTGGAACCCAGTTAGAGCTGGAAGGAGAAAACTAACTCTAAAAGTTGTCCTCTGACTCCACACATTCATTATGGCATGTGTGACACACACACATAATGTGTGTGCGTGCATGTAAGTACATGTGCGTGTGCACATGCACACACACACAAACACAAACTACATCATCATAATCATTTTTTAAAACAGGAAATTGAAGAGGGGAAACACAGGAAGAGGAACTTCTATCTGAATATGGTTTTGTGGGGTTTGAACTATGTCAACGTATGCACTAATGGAATTTTAATTTAAATTGTAGAAAGGAAATAAATAGTATTAATTAAAAAAAAACAGATTGTGGAACTTGGTTTTTAAAAAAATATCCACGTTATTCTGCAACTGGTCTGAGAAATATATAGATGAATGTTTCATATCAAACACTGCACTAGCCCACAATCCCATGACAAAGTTAGCTGGCAGAGCTGGACGTGATGGCTCCTTCTTATGATCCCTGCACTCAGGAGGCCGAGGCATGAGGATTGCTGAGCAATAGGAGCCAGCCTCGACTATGTAGTGAGTACCAGGCCAGCCTGGGATACAGAGGAAGAGCTTGTCTCAAAAGGAAACCAGATTACCCATCAGACCAATGCCTCTGCAACTAGCTTCCTCATGAAACCTAGCGCCTCATGAGCCAGGCCTAGTAACGCTGCTGAATTTGAGAAAAATCTTTTTAGAATTCATAAACCCCATTAAATGTCTTATTTATTTCTCCAAGGTTTAGAACCCATTGCCATCTGCCTACACTAGAATTAGTATATGTAATAGCAAAAATATACTTTGCATTTAAGTATTTGGCATCACACTCTTCATTATTCCACAAAGAGCATGGACATTTCTGGCTGTCCCACCGCCTGAGACACTGCTTATCTCTGTCCTGAGGTAATTTCTGAGAGGGAGCCCTGGAGACACCCCTGGCTTTGCTTCTTGGAATCACAATAAAGGCACATGGGCTGAACTCATTTTACATGCCCTCCAGAAGAAGGGTTTGCAGCCCTGTGACATCTCTGCTTCTGGTCATCTAGAGCTGAAGTGCTTCATGTTTCTTCTGGTAGTGACTCAGTCAGGAGGAACTGTTACCTGCTTCCACACACTTCTCGTCGATCTTCATGCTGTCTTCTACAAAAGAACATAGACAAGGGGCTTAAAATGTGCCCACATTACACACAAAATCTGTTGACAAAACTCAGACTACATTTCAGCACGACTCTTAGAACTATTGTTCTCTTGGAGAGATACGACAAATTCTACTGTGTCAGAGAAACATGCACCTTACGAATGGTAGGGCATAAAGCGCTCCTGTGTACCAGCACTGGCTGGTACCCACAGTGCCAGATGAAATGTGCAGCCTGCTGAAAGCACAGCAGCAGCGTGGATCCTGAATACTACACTACTGACAAGGTGGCAGGGTGGCCCCACTCGTGCAACAGAAGCACAATTGTTTGGGGGTTAGCCAATTACTTTTTGATTAGATTTGAAGCCTGATCCATGGAAAGAAATGCAAAACTGATATTGACAACCTGGACCAAAGCTGGTGGCTTGGAGGTCATTGGTCCTAGGGCATAGTTTACTATCGATATATGGCCAAACTGCCTTCCGAATATTTATGTCTATACCCTAAGGCTAGTGCAGCTGTCCATCTTGGCCACAAGAACCTCTTGCAGTGGAAAACACTTAATACAGAGACTCATCCTTGGTAAAAAAGGCAAAAGCTACTTCCATCATTACAGCTGAGACAGAGACAGGAGAGAAAGACAGAGAGAGGTAGATAGACAGACAGACCGACAGATAGAAACATAGCATTAACATGCACGTGGCTGAACATAGACAAATGGAAAGGCAATCCCTGAAGGTCCCATTTAACCTCCAACGTGGGGCACCCCATAAGGAAGCTTGAATCTCTAGACTACCTTTTTCAATTTCAGGCAATCATTCCTTTTTCCAGAACTTCAATTTTTTTCATACACAAGATGAGAATAATAATTTCCTTACAATGTTATGAAATTTGTATAAGCACTTGATACAAAGCCCTGCTGAGCTTCACTATGCTGAGGTCTTAGCTTGTGCTCTGTCAGACTCCAGAACTGTGAATAAACATTACATCCCCTCCTTGATCTCTTAGATCAGAATAAATACCCTGCTGTGCGACACATGACCAGATATGTAGAAATAGCTTCACATAGCTGAGCAGAACAGAAATGAATTTCGAGGATTAGAGAAAATTCCTAGGAGTATCTGGAGATAAGGGTGTCTTCCTGAATCCCATTCCTTACCTTCTTCCATAGACAGTGCTGGCGACAGGGAGAGAAAGAAACAGCAGTTCACATTCTATGTCTTTCAGATTAACTTAGGACCAGAACAGCAAAGCACCAACATTGCAACCCGTGTCCCGGGAATTCATGGAGACACCTAGTGACCGCCCTTCAGAAATGAATGTATGCTCCAGAATGGCTGGAAACAGGGAACTACTTGTTTCTGGCGAATGCACCACCTGCCTTCTCAACATCCTCTGTAGGAGTCGTGTTCTTCTAAGTCTGAGTTAGGGCAGCATGTCTTAGGAACTCAAATCTAGGAAGGGAAGAGGGGAGTGGGGGAAGTGAGGGAGAGGAGAGCGAGGGACAGGGGTGAGGATAAGTGCACCACAGTAAACAACCCTCTGATGATCATGCACAATCTCACTTAGCACTGGGATTTTCAAAATCTTCATTAGTTAAACGGCCTTTCCTCTTCACTAGGCCTGTCCGTGCCCTGTCCTGTGTTTCTACACAATCAAATTTAAACAGAGAAAACAAACAAACCGTAGCATCATGCATGACAGATAAAAGAAGTGATCTAAGAGTTTGGGGGCAAGCTCCAGTTTGCTTCTGTTGTCTGCAACTCTCCTTTGGTCACTGTCCCCCAGTGTCAGCAGCTTTATTAAGCCTTAAGTAGTTCATGAGCACTTGTGGCCACAGACCTCTTGCTGACCACGCCCCTCCTACCATTTGAAGAACAATGTGTAATGATCACAGTGAGTTCCTTAAATGTCTCATATTTAGCCAAAAAGGTCCAGGACTGGAGCTGAGGATAGTCCAGTGGGAAAGTGCTTTCTTAGCATGCACCAAGCCCTTGGTTCAATCTCCAGTACAAAAAAGAAAAGAAATAGGGGCTGGAGAGATGGCTCGGCTATCTAAGGTCACTGGCTGCTCTTCTAGTGCTTAAACTATCTCTAGCTACTGTCCCAGGGGTTCTTACACCCTCTTCTGGCCTACTAGGGTACTGCATGTATGTAGTACACAGATATTCAGGCAGGCAAAATCCATGCCACCACCACCCCCCACCCCACCCCGACACAAAATAACAAAAAGAAAATAAATCTTAACATTAATAAAGAAAGGACACAAATGAAGATTATGCAACTGTATAGCCACAGACATCTGTCCAGGTATAACATACAAGAGCTCCGGAGGCCAGGGGTGGGGGTAAGGGTGAGGTGTCTTGGAGGACTTGAATTTGGGAGGAAATGACTTAAGCAGTCTTTAACCCAAGGATGTGTTTAACTTCTGTGCTGGTTGGTTCCCATCTACTTGACATAAACCTAAACATATCTGAAAAGAGGAACGTTTAATTAAGAAGATGCCTCCATCAGACTGGCAAGTATCGAGGTATTATCATGACTGAGGATTGATACAGGAGGGCCCATCTCACCTCGGGTAGTACCATCCCTAGGCTGGTGGTCCTATAAGAAAGCACACTGAACAAGCCATACGGAGCCAACCAGCACATAGCATTCCTCCGATGCTTCACACCTGCCTCCAGGTTCCTGTCTAACATCCTTCCATGATGGACCGTGAAATTAGCCATTTCCTTGCTGAGTTGCTTTGGGTGACGGTGGAATGCTAACAGAAAAGGAAAAGGGTATGAATGCCTGCAGGGGATTCTGATAGCTGGCTTCTGATGGCTGCTTGTGGAGGAGAGTACTGTGGGACAATGAGAATATTTAAGCCCCTCACATGGGCAGGAGGCTAGCCTGAGAGATGGAAGCACCCTTCTTGGATGTGCATGCTGAGTTTGAGATCTCTGCACACACTCACATACTCACATTCACATCGGGTGGATTTGAGGCAGGTGTGAGGCTGGTACGGCTGAGACCACCAGAATTCGCGCTGCTTCCTAGGCAGAAAGAGAGCAAAGATTGGCTGGTTTTTATAGTGTGGTCTCTCTCGGGGCTGTAGCACTGGGAATACATTTCAGAAGAGACACAAAGATGGGACTTCATCATCTGGCCCCAGTACACCATAGGTGGCTCTATTCCACTGAGCCTGGGGCAGTGACTGTCCTGGGTTGCCTCCAGTGTTTCCAGGACACCTTTCCTTTCCCTTAAGAGTCCCCCACTTGGGATGTCAATCCCCATTCTTCCTGGCAGTTGCCAAGTTCTCAATCCTGGCTATAATTCTGTATGGTTTTATTAAGCAGGCAAATGTCCCTTCTAAGCCTCCATCTCTTATCTAACAGGCTTGGATTCCTCCTTCCTCTGCCACCCCATCCCACTGCCTGCCCCAGGGCTGTGCACTGCCAACAGCTGCAGCCTCTCCAGGATTTCAGTGTCTTGTCTTTTTCCTGCCAGTATCTCCCTCTTCACAATACTAATAATCTGCTGATGCTGTAATCCATGGATCTTCATGACCTCATCAAATCCTAAAGACCTTGTCTTACAATACTATTGCTCTGTGGGTTACATTTCACTGGGGGATTAGGTCAACATATTCAGACCATAGAAATATTTAAGTTTAATTTAGTCTCACAAGCACTTTTCTATCTAGCTGATATAACTATTCTGGTCCCCTTAGTGTTTAAGAAGCTGAAAATCTATCAGTAAGTTGACACTTAGGTTTATAAACGGAGGCATTTATGCTCGCCCATCTGTTTGTGTCTTTATCACATTCTCAGAAACTTGATGTCCCAAGCACTGCCTAATGATCACCCTGACGGGCCTCCCTTACCTCTTCAGAAGGTGGTTGGAAGGGATTAGCCCAGCACAGATAGCAAGGTCTGAGATTTTCCTGGCCTGCCACCAGAGGGCATCATTCTGGTCCACAATCTGTAGAATGTCCCCTTTCAGGAAAGGCAATCCAGCATCCATGCAGGGGATGTCAGGATCCTCTTGAGGCCAGTAATCAATCATGGCACGAACATAAACCTATCAGCAAGTGCACAATGGTACTCTCAGAGGAACACATGTCCAGAACCATCACAACTTAAAACCATTGCCCTCACTCCTCTGCTCTCATCTTTGTTTTCCGGCCTTACCGTTAAAGAGATGTTCTTCTAACATCTGGGGGGGTGGGAGGGTGGGCTGCTGTTGGCATCTCCATCACAGGGCATAGAGAGATCAGGCTAGAACTAGGCTGGAAGTTTCCTCCCTGCTGGCTAGCACTAGAAGGTGCTAAGAAGGCTGCTGGGGAAGAATTGTCATCAACATCTTTACTTACCTGTGGACCTTTATGTAGCAATACCAACCAACCAAGCAAAGAGAGCTCTTTGGAGCAACAGTGGCAAGTCTATTAAGGCCATAACCAAACACTTTCCAGCTGGATGTGATGCTGACTCCATAAAGAGAGTTCACATTCAGTATTGCAAACACAGTTGCAGGCCTGTGGCTGAGAAGGTCACAGGCCCTAGTGGGAAGCTACTGAGGATGTTTTGCTAAATGGCCATGATGTGCCTGTCAAATTGCTTTCCCAGTTCCCATAGATTAGTGACGCTGTCAGCTCTGGCCATAGGAGTTTCTTTTGGCTTTGGCCAGCAGTTACTGCAAAGACTCATATATAGTCAGAGTACTGAGAATAGGTGATTATTGAATGAATAGCCATAAATGGGACACCTGTATTATCCTCTCCAGAGCTCAGAGGACATTGTAGAGAAAGAGGCAGAGATAATGTAGGAGCTAGGAGACGAAGGAGGCATGGTGTGCACACTGACTTATAGGCACGATGTAGCGGTTACACTTGACTCACAGCCTCTCCGATCACCTACATGATTGGGCAGGTCAGTGCCCTGCCAGAGGGCTCATGGGGGTCCCATCCCTCCTCGCCCAGGATTTAAAAACAGTCAATGGCTGATGGGAATACTTGCCTTAGTGTTCCTGTTAATAACACTGATGAATCCTATCATACGCATACACGCACGTGCGCACAAACACACACACATGTGCACACATACACACATGCATACACACATACACATGTGTTCACACACACATACATGTGCACACACACCCATATTCATGCACATGTGTGCATGCATAGACTCATATATGAAAGCAGAAATGGGGCTAGTTGGAAAGATAAAGAAGATTAAGGGAGAAGAACATGAGAGGGTAATGAGATGGATTAGATATGCAAAATACATTATACATATGTATGTATGACAATGTCATAATGAAACCCATTATCACAGCATGTTAAAATGTGTTGTAGAACAGAATCAATTAATTTAGAAATATTTTTGCCCAGATGCTCGCTATTTTTGATGCAGCTTCTTAACTTCATGGCGGTCCACTCCTTTTGCTGTATTCCTTTACCCCCTCTCCATTTCAGATCATCAGCACTGAGAAAGATCCCGAATACTGAACCCTTGTCCAAAACAGTCTAGCGGCTAGGACTGCTACACACCATACTGTTGCTGTGTGTTCTTACCATCTTCTGGCTGCTCACAGGTGGGGCAGAGACCGGAATCACCTTGAACATGATTGTACCACAAGACATAGCCTAGAGGACGGCAACGAGGAAGAGTGGTGAACGGTTAGACAGGGTAACATCTCAGTGTATCCAGCCTTAAACTCCACAGGGCAGGAGACAGAGTAACAGTCTGCCCAGGCTCAGCTTGGGAAGGGATGTTTCCCAGCCTGGGCCAGAACTTCTGGAGGTTAAACAGGAAGCTTGATGAATTTCATGACAGCAAAGTCTGGGGCTGGAGATGAAAAGCTGCTGGGAGGGACTTAAACACCATCACATGATAGTACCACGGGGCAAGGCATGTCACTAAGTCACTAACAAAAGAAGTAAGACAGTTACCAGAATATGGATCACTTGCTCAGGGTCCAGGCCCTCTACTGAAACTCCATTAACTTCCACCAGTTTGTCTCCAGCATACAGCAACCCTACGTAACAAGAACATAAACAGAGGAAGGAAGGGTCCAAGAAATAAAACAGAGGCTGCTATTCCAATGACCACTAGCTCACCCCAAGCATGTTTGAAAATTTAAAAAAAAAAAAACTGTTCCAACTTATACCACCATAACTGTCTGTGAGCACTGTCTACTTCTTTGCCAACACCAAGAGTGATTTGTTTGTTTGTTTTACTACTCTGATGTTTTAAAATGGAACCAAAATACTGGTCAGAAGAACTCTAAGCATGTCTGGGCCAGACTCTGAAGACAGATGCTCCAATGTTATAAGGAATAGAGGCTGCCCAGGTAGTCAGCTGTCCCTACAACTGTTTAAATTTTAGAAGCTATGTTTGGTGCTTCCTATATACTCAGGTAATATTTAATTTGTCTCAGATTTCTGATGGGGTTGAAGACTAGTTATAGTCTCATAAGCAAACTTAAGTTGTTTAGCATTGAAAGCATGGTTTGCAGATGGTGATGCAGGCTAAAAATCAAAACATAATTCAGGTATGGAATTGTAAACTCTTTAAGTTAGGAATGATGGTAAAGTACTTTTTCTAATTGACAAATATGATGGACTGGATGTTAATTGTATCTCATACTCTGTGATTTACATAATTGTTGTACTCAATTTATGTCTGAGAGAAGAGGATTTTTGTTTTTTTGTTTGTTTGTTTAATTTGGACAGAAAAGGTGAGATGTTGGAGATTGGTTCTAATCCTTTGATTCAATTGGGAATCTGTGTGTCCAGACTCTAAAGGTCCTTGTCCCCAATTGGTTTTTGATCAATCAATAAAGATGCCAGCGGCTAGTGGCTGGGTAAAGAAAGACAGGGCCGGACCCTTAGGTTGTGCAGGCTAGGACACAGCGGGGAGGAGACAGAGGATCACCATGATGCAGTGGGAGACAGAAGAGATTTAGAGCTTCAGGAGAGAGAGCCAAAGAGCCATGTGAGAATTTAGGTGGGTGGCCACTGGCCACTTCCCCCGTTGGGCCCAGGGTAGTAAGGGGAGGTTTAGAAGTGCCCAGCCTTTGAGGTAGCCAAGGCATTTCAAAAATAAGCTTTTGTGTGTGTGTGTGTGTGTGTGTGTGTGTGTGTGTGTGTGTGTGTTTCATTCTTGGATCCAAAAATTCCCTGAGTGGGTGGCTGAAGTACAACACACTGGGAGCACAAAGTGGAAGCCAAACTCATTGCTACATTCCAATCTTGAGTTTTATGAGTTTTGTTTATGTATGCTTCTTATGCTTTTCCTTTTAAAAAAAATTATTCTAGTTTATTATCTTTATTTGCCTGTTTGTTTTCTAAAGGAAGAGATAAAAAAGGCTTGGAGTTGGATGGGTGCAAAGGTGGGAGGATCTGGGGGGAGATGGGGGAAACTGTGATCAGGGTACCCTGTATGGGAAAATATTTTCAATTTAAAAAAGAAGAAAAGCAAATATCTTGATCTATTACTATATGTTGTATACGTGATTGTATTTTCACACTGAAGCTGATTAATATGATTTCTATGTGTTGATGTTTTTAAAAGCTTTGAGAAATATAGGAGAGATGGGAGGTTTCAGAGAGCTGAGACAACAGCAGGATGAATATCTGGAGAAAAATCGAGGAGGAAGATGACCCGTCTGGAAAGAGCCAAAGAGAAAGAGGAAAGAAGGCCGGGGGACCTGCAGTGAGGGTCTCCATAGGATTTTCCAGTGGGTGTCAGGGTGCCACATGCAGGTGCCAGGAGGCTGTGGGGAGCAGGGGATGAGTCAGGTGTGGATGCACAGTGGCAAGAGGGGGATATGTGTGAAAGGCTGGAAAGCACGAGAAGTTGCTCACGATGAACAAGAGCTCTGCCATTTTGGAAGCAGAAGAAGCTGGGTCCTTCCATCTGTAAAATGTCATGACAATGTTTGCTTTGTTTGGCAACCTTGAGAATGTTAACAAGAATGCATCCTCACGGAGCCCAGCATGTAGGTCCTCTCGGGCCAAGGGTGCTGGCATCCTTTGATTTTTTACTGCTTTAGCCTAGCAGGAGCATCCGAAGGCCCTGACCTAAGTGGAGAAAGGAACTTCTCTGCCCCGGGAGAAAAGCTCTAGACTCCACGTTTGCTGCGTCTCACTTACTCTTTGTTACCCCAGCTTACCGCTCCTCTCCACCAGCCCACCATGGATAACCCTGGCCACCAGGATATCCCCTGTTATCTCGTGACGCTTGATGGTTGCTCCCTGGAGAGAGAACACAATAGAGCATCAGTTAATTCTTACCTGCCTTCTATCAGCAGAAGAGAAGAGTGTAGGCCAGTGTATTAGAATTGAGTAAAACACACAAAGGCCATTCATTATATAAAATATATAATACAGATGTCGTGTTTTCACCAAAAAGAGTTTATATCTTGTCTTCTCATAAAAGAAAGACACTACATAGAAGCCTTTGCATGGTGAGAACATTATGAGCTGAGTGAGTCTGAACCACAGGCAAAGTTACACCAGCTGCCATGCCACCATCCTGCTCTCTGTGTGACTGAGATGAAATTGCCATTCAAGTACCTATTAGCTATAACTTACATCACAACAAACCCTGGCGTAACCATAAACAAAAGATGAAATGATTTCCTCACCAGGGGCTGTTGGTTTTTCACCAGACAAACAATCCTCATTGCTTCTTCACTGTCAGGGATATTATCTGGCAGTGGGGGGAGAAGGGGTTCAAAGTCTTTCTGAGCCACTGTGTCATGGGCACTGAGCAAAGCCTAGGACAGAAGAGGGAAGGTGAGCAAATGTCGCATGCAGCACACATGCATCTCAAAAATGGTGACTTGATACTGTATAAGACATACAACCACAAACACCCACATGTCAGGCACAGCTCTAAGCAAGTTCAGTCTCAGTCATTCTATGAGCTAGGGATAGTCATTGTCCTTATTTTTATAGACACGGAAACATAGGGATTAAAACATAGATTGAATATAGAGGTTAAAAAGTGTACAGTAATCTCTTTTAGGGGCTGGAGAGATGGCTCAGAGCTTAGGAGATTAAAAAAGAGCTGGACCTGGATTCTGTTCCCAGCACCCACACCAAGCGGCTTACAATTCTCTATGACTCCAGTTCCAGGGGATCTGACGCCTTCCTCTGACCTCTGCAGACATCTGTACACAAGTGGTGTGCACAAACTCACAGTCACATACACATATATACAAATAAATGTATATCCAAAGTTACTTCATATGCTGTGTTCAAAATTCAAAACCTTCTCTACATGAGAGAACGTATGGAAATTATTTATCCGTAACCAGACGCTACCCAAAATTCTAGAGGGATAGTATCTTTTTAGAACAAGACACCCTGGAAAGTTCTGGGTACCTCCTGGTACATGGCGGCAGCATTTGCTCAGTGATTAGTCAATGACATGTGAGCCCCACATCCTCAAGTAAAATCTGTTGGCTGTTCATGTATAGAAACAGAATATATATCCAGAGACAATGTTTTATATCACTTTTATTTATTCTTCCTAACTCTGTCTCTGATAAAACTTTGTCCATTTTAGCAAGTGCTCACCTTGCAGTGTGGAGCCTGGAGGACTTGTCTTAGCTCTTGGATCTCAGGGGAACTGGAGGCTTTGGGTAACAGCTCCAAGACCTGACGCATGATGGAAAAATATACACCATAAAGTATTTTTAAGCCACGCGGCTCATGCCTGTGACTCTAGCCCTTGAGAGGCTGAGATGTGGGGATCACCAAGTTTGAGACTGGCTTGGCTACAAAGTGAATTACAGACCACCCTGTCCTTCAGGGGAGACCCTGTTTCCAAAACCCAAAGTGAAATAAAATAAAACACTTAAAATCTTCATCTCCTCAGGCTGGAGAGATGGCTCAGGGTTATGAGAACTTGGTGCTCTTTTAGAGACTCCATCGGTTCCTAGCACTCACGTATGTGGATCACAGTTAGCCTCGGGAGGGAACCAGCACACATGTAACATACACTTAATCTTTATCCCATAGTCAGCATCACACAGGTTGAAAAGTAGATGTTCTAACGTGATGTTGACCTGAGAGATGTAGTTTCTTTTTCTATCCCCCCACATAGAGCATGGTATGTTCCCTAGCTACTGAATTTTACCACAGCGGGTAGAGGCTCAAGGTAGATGTAAACCTCTAACAGTCTTTGTAACACGGGCCCAGACTTGTCTTAGCTGAGACAGGAAAGACTAATCAAGGAGTGAGCTAAGGGGACATGTTGAGGACATCCTATGTTCACGGTGCCCATCCAAATTTGAGGAAGATGAAGAAGATGAGAAGAGGAGGAGGTTGGCTAGCAGAGACTGGAATCCAAACAGGATCCATGTTAGGAACTGCAGAATCATTACCATAGAGTCACCGTGTTGACCTAAGGTCAGTGAAATGCAAAGGGGCAAAAGGAAAGATGGCCATGTGGTGAAAATGTGTGTGCACATGCACACCTGTGTGTGAGTGTGTGCATGAGTGTGTTTGTGTGTTCATGTGTGTGTGTGTGTTAATTTTGGAAGACAACTTTCTTTATATTAAGTTCAATTAAGAACTCTTAGCCGGGCGGTGATGGCGCACACCTTTAATCCCAGCACTTGGGAGGCAGAGGCAGGCAGATTTCTGAGTTCGAGAGTTCGAGGCTAGCTTGGTCTACAGAGTGAGTTCCAGGAGAGCCAGGACTACACAGAGAAACCCTGTCTCGAAAAACCAAAAAAAAAAAACAAAAACAAAAACAAAAAAAAAAAAAAAAAAAAGAACTCTTATTAAGGGCTGGAGAGATGGCTCAGCAGTTAAGAGCACTGACTGCTCTTCCAGAGGTCCTGAGTTCAATTCCCAGCAACCACATGGTAGCTTACAACTATCTGTAATGGGATCTGATGCCCTCTTCTGTTGTGTCTGAAGACAGCTACATTAAGTAAATAAATAATTTTAAAAAAGAGAGAGAGATAACTTTAATTAAAATGCATACTCATTGAGCAAGTTTTCCCAACAGAAACTTCCATTTATGTAAACAAACCTTACAGGACATGAGCGAGGGCTCTATGGCTCTTCTGGATAGAACAACCTTACCTCACAGGATAAGATCTGTGCATGAGCTGTAGCAGGAACTGGCTTCTTCTCTTTAAACTTCTGGAGGCAGTCATAGATCTGCAAAAGGGTAAAAGGAGCAAAGGATATGGAAGATGGGGCCAGTAACATGTTAGAGTAAAAGCTCTCAAAGGAAGAAACAGCCTAAGGCAGCCATGCTGACAACCAACCAGGTGACACTGTATGACTCCAGGCTGACTGAAGTGCCCTCCCGCTGGAGGGCCCAGGGCTTCAGAAGTGTCACTTCTGGCTGCTACCAGGAGATGAACAGCCCTACAGCAATTTCATTAATGAGAATTATGCAAATTTTCCTCTTTTTAAAGTGAAGGAAATAAAGAAAAGATTTCTGGGTCTGGCTCCAGCAGGGATCCATACACAGTGTACACAGGGGCTTCTCAAGGGAGGGTCTATGGAGTAGAGACCCCGTAGGACCTCTGAGCTGGGCAGCTGTACAGGGCATGAACTGTGTGGCTCATGACCCAGCAGGGGTCCTGAGTAAGAAGCAGATATTCAGAAGGTGTTCATCCACACTCTGCTCTGGTCTTTGAAGTTGCTCACCTCTCCTTCCTCAGGCAATTCTCCAGGGTAAATTCACTTGTGCAAATTCCAGCTTCACCCCTCACCCCCATCCCTGGGGATCTTTTCTGTACAGGATGAAGTTAGGCTAAATAAGCAATGCTTGCTTTGCTTGGCTTCACAGTGCTGCCCCTCATCTTATTTGGGGAATCAGATTTCCCTTACAGATGGAGAAAAGAGGTCCAAGAGGCAGTCTAGCCTTTCCCATCTATATCTGTGATGAGTGAGCTTCCTGCTGTTCTGTAAGGCTGGTATTCAAGCATGTGGAACTGATCTATGCTGGTTGATGCCTGTAGGGAGCACTAAGCAAAAGAACTGGTCAAATATTTATGATGAGAGCAAAACTCCCCGGTCCCGGGAGGTATTGGAAGGGGTGAGGTGTAGGTGTCAAGGGCTAGCTAGGCATAATCTACATCCTGAGTTCAGGCTAGCCAGGGCTAAACTGAGACTCTCCGTCAAAGGCTATAAAACAAATGACATGTCTTTGGTCATGCAAAAGACATTACCACTGCAATTCTATAGGATACAGTATTAACATATACTACAAGGCTCACCATATTTCATGCTTAATTAGAAGAAACACCCACATTCCCAAAAATAATTTCAAAGGGGTTTTTCTTAAGAGCACTTGTTCAGAAAATATACTTTATATGGTGCACAGAATTTTTATCAAATTAAAAAGATTCTATCAGGGTAAGGGAATGTTATGAGTTCCAACTAAAACTGTAGATTTTTTACTTCTTAATTTTAACAAAGAGGAATGATGTTTTGTTTTTTGAGACAGGGTTTCACTCTCCACCCCTGACTTGCCTGAAACTCACTATGCAGACAAGGCTGACTCACAGAGATGCACCTGCCTCTAGCCCCCAAATTCTGGAATTAAAGGCACATACACCATAACCAGCCAGGAGTGGCTTTTTATAAAAGCATTCTTATTTGTCCAGAGTTGTTGGCCTGAAGGACAAAAGATTGTGGTAACTGCTTTGTGATCGTAGGGGCCTCCGAAAACAGTTGGAGACTGTTACAAATGCTTCCAAAGCCAACAGGGGTATGTCTATGTCTGTCTGACTCTGTCTCTCTGGATGTATGTGTGTGTGTCTGTCTGTTCTCCCCCACCTTTCCTGTGTGTGTGCATCTCCCCCCCCCTTTGGAGACAATTGATTCCAGGCTGTCTTCAAATTGACCTTGTGACCATAAGTGACCTTGAACTTCTGATCACCCTGCCTCGGGTGCTGGATTATAGGTATGCACCATCTCATCTATGTGAGTGATTTAAATGAGAATGGCTCTCATAGGTTCATATGTTTGAAATTTAGTCACTAGGGAGTGGTATTGTTGGGGAAGGACTAGAAGGTGTAACTTTGTTGGATGGGTGTGGCCTTGTTGGAGGAGATGTGTTACTGGGGTGGGCTTTGAGGTTTCAAAATCCCATGGCACACCCAGTGTCTCCCTCTGCCAGCTGCCTTTGGATCAGGATATAAACTCTCAGCTCCTGCCTCAGTGACATACCTATTGTCTCCCATCATGAAGATCCTAGATTAACCCTCTAGAACCACAAGTAAGCACCCAGTTTGCTGCTTTGTAAGAGCTGCCTTTGTCATGGTGTTTCTTCACAGCAATAGAACAATAACTAGCACACCTGTTTTACAGTGGTGGGGTCTATCCCAGAGCTTTGTATATGTCAAGGCAGGCACTTCACAGAGCTCACTGTACCACCAAAAGTGATCCCAGACAGAACAGAGAAGAGTCAAGTGCTGGTGAAGAAGCACTTGCAGTGTTGGGCCACTCCGTTACTCTCTGGAGAAGATCAGTGATGATGAAGCCGAGAAAGAGAAAGGAGAAAAAGATAAGGATAATGAGAAAAGACCTAAGCTTGAAGATGTGGGATCAGCGTGGTATCGCTGGCAAAGATAAAAAGAAGACTAAGGACAAATACATTGATCAGAAGGACTGTACAAGGCCAAGCCCATTTGGACCAGAAACAGTAATGATGTCACTCAGGAATATGAGAAATTCTTTAAGAGCCTCAACAATGACTGAGAAGACACTTAACAGCCAAGCGCTTCTCTGTAGAAGGCTAGTTGGAATC
Organism: Grammomys surdaster; assembly: GCF_004785775.1. NCBI lineage: Eukaryota > Metazoa > Chordata > Mammalia > Rodentia > Muridae > Grammomys > Grammomys surdaster. Next base: position 12,891,027 of record NW_021604613.1, read on the forward strand.
TGGGACATTGCTATTTATTTGTTGGCTAGCTCCCTTTGACTTCTTTGAGAACAAAAGGAATGACATCAAACTATGCCCTTGTGTGTTCATGTTGGACAGCCATGATGAGGTGATACCCAAGTATCTCAGCTTCATCTGTGGCATGGTTGATTCTGAAGCTCTGCCCTTTAACATCTCCAAAAACTGCTCCAGCAGAGCAAAATCTTCAAAGTCATCCAGTTCTAGAAGCTGGAAGAAAACTACAAGGAGGTTTATGGGTATTCTCTACAAATCTAAAGCTTGGAGTCCATGAAAGCTCCACCCACCAGTGATGCTTCTCTGAGCTACTGTGCCATACCCTCTCAGCCTGGAGAAGAGATGGCTTCTATGACAGAGTGTTTGACATGAGGAGACACAGCAGTTCATCTACTGCATCGCTGGTGAGAGCAAAGAATGAGAGGCCAACTCCACCTTCACTGAGAAGGCAGGGAAGAGGTCTCTGAGCATCTTGATAAGTTTGGCAGCTCAAGTTGTTGATGGGAAGAGCCTGGACTCTTGGACAAAGATGGTCTGGAGCTACCAGGAAAAAAAATGGAGGGCAGAAAATCAAGTTTTGAGAATCTCTGCAAGATCATGAAGGAGATCTCAGAAAAGAAGGTGGAGAAGGTAACAATCTCCAATAGGCATGTGTCCTCACCCTGCTACACTGAGATGAGCACAGTAGCTAGACAGCAAACACAGAGCAGTTCATCAAGGCCCAGGCACTATGAGACAACACTACCAGGGGCTATATCATGGTCAAACAGCACTTGGAAATCAACCCTGACCACTGGTTGTAGAGACCCTGCAACAAATAACTGGAACTGGTAAAAGCAAGGCTGTCAAGGACCTGGTGGTGATGCTGTTAAAAGCTACACTCCTAGCCAGGCGGTGGTGGCGCACGCCTTTAATCCCAGCACATGGGAGGCAGAGGCAGGTGGATTTCTGAGTTCAAGGCCAGCCTGGTCTACATAGTGAGTTCCAGGACAGCCAGGGCTATACAGAGAAACCCTGTCTCAAAAAACAAAAACAAAAAAGTTAAAAAAAAAAAAAAGCTACACTCTTCCTTTCCGGCTACTCTCCTGAGGATTCTGAGATCCACCACAGCCATGACCACATGGGCCTGAGCACTGATGAAGATGGGTGACAGTGGAGGAGTCCAGCATTCCTGTTCCTGATGACACTGAGAATGCATCACGTGCAAGCAGTTTAGAGTTTCCCCTGGAAACCCTATGACCTATGCACAGTTTTTCCTATGGCTCCTCAAGCAGTCATGATTGGCCTCTGCTCTCTGCTGCTGTTCTTCTCTTTCCTGTTCTTTTATAGTAAGACGGAAAATCCTCCCCTCCCTGACAGTAAGGTTGGATATGTTGAATTGAGGTATTATGAAAGTTTTTCTCAAAGTAAAATAAAAAAGAAAGAATAAGCAAAATAAAGAAGCAGTTTTATTTTTAAAAGGAAATAAATAAACCAAGTACTTTTTGGCATACTTTTACAATAACCTGAATGGTCCAAGACATTGACTTTTGCTAGCCACAGCAAGGAAAGGCGTGAAGCACTCACCTTCAGCAGAGCCTGCAGCCACGGGGAATGGAGGAGGTCATATAAGAGACACAGACCATTCACATCTCGGCTGTAGAAAAGACTCAGTTCCTGCAGTAGGAGCCGCAGGATACCAGAGAGACCTAGAAAAGGTCAGAGGCCAGCTGGCAGGTAAGGGCAGCAGGAAGATGCTGTGACTGGGGCTTCTGGGACTGCTGAGCTTGCAGGCAATCCTTACGAGGGGACAACATGGGGTTTAAGGCCTGAGGGTGGCTCCACACCCTGTCCCATCATTTACTTATGTCAGAAGACCGTGTGACTCTGTGAAAAAAATTTTCTAGTGGTAAACTACAAATGAGCTAGCTTTCTCTTGGGGCTGTGAATAACATGTTGCATTATTTAATTTGTGTAGGGCAAGGGCACGTGCATGCCAGAGCATTTGAGTGAAGGTCAGAGGACAACTTGTAGGAATTATATCTCACTTTTGGCCATGTGGATCTCAGGGAGAGAGTTTACGTTGTAAGTCTTGGCAGCAAGTGTCTTTGCCCAGTGAGCCAGCTGGCCGGCCCTCCCATTACATTCATTCATTTATTCATTCATTCATTCATTTACTGACCTAGTGTGTGGCAGTCAGAGGACAACTTGAGGAGCTGATTCTCTCCTCTAACTCGGCTCTAATGACAAGCGTCCTCACTCACTGAACATTCTGGCTGCTCCCTCATTAAACTTCCTGATGTAAACATCTACTGAGCAAAGGAACTACATTTATAGTAAATTCTTGACTTTGTTCATTACTAAACAAAAATCTCTTTTAAGTGTTACTCTGGACGTGAACAAGTTATACAGTTCTGAGTTTTATATAAACAAGTGAGGCCTGCTGGGGCTCTGACTCTTCTGTAGCAATGTCTTCCTTGCACAGAGAGTTGCTTTCAGAACTATCAACACTAGCGCCAGTGGACAAAGGTGCGGAGTAAGCCCCCTGTAGGGATCACAGCAAGTCATCCTGTGTACTTGATCATGTATTCAGATATTATTGAAAGTCTCTTCCAATCTAGAAAAGAAATTCTGGGGACACATACCATTCTCAGGATTGGATGCTGTGGAAAAAGCCCTGTCCTCATCAGTCAGCTCTGCTCCTCTGTCAGATTGTCTCATCCTCCCTGCTGGAGCTTGGAAAGGGAAGTCAGGAATAAGACGCAGATTAACAAATGGCAGATCGCTGCTCAGCCACACCAGCCATAGTGTTCAGTACACTGGAGTATATTTTCACCAATCATTCTGCAAGCCTAGCACTAGTGCACACACACTATGATATGCATCGGGTAAAACAGTCTTGTCCTATGATATTTCTTCTAATTCCTCTCCAAATCAGCTGCTTCTAGCTGTGTGAAAGAGAAAACTGTTATTCCACAAAACATTCCCTTACTCCACCTTTTTCTATAATAAATTCTTTTAAATTGTTTATATGCACACTCATATACACACATATTCACACTCGTGTGTATGACTCAGTTCAAGCTTAGAGGTCACAGGATAGGTTGCAGTTCTCTTGCTCCACCATGTGGTTATGGGGACCAGTCTCAGGTTGTCAGGCTCAGGGCAAGTGCCCTTACACAGAGCCATCATCTCACCAGCTCATCCATCTTTTACAGTAACTGACAGGTCATGTTTTATCTACCTACTTCCCATGGGTTTGCCTAGGTGAATCACGCACTGCTGAGTGCTCAGAGGGCCTCCCTGGGCCTAACACACACATGCTCCACTCTGTACACTGCACTTTGTGGTTCTTAGTGGAGCTTGCTGATCCTGTGTACAATTCCTGTGAGAGGACTGGCGGGAACTCTGTGACACAGGTTATTGTCCTGGCACAGTCTTCTAACCTGGAGACAATGTAACAGTCATCTGGCTTTTTTTCCCCCACATAGCCTTTACCGTCCACCCTAGATGACAGTACCTAGTATATTTTGCATAGACTGAAACATACGGTGGCTCATTGTATCTTACTCTATCAGTTTCAATACTCATCTGAAGCAAACAAGTTGAACTACTTAATTTTCTTAAAACAAAACAAAACAAAACAACATTGCTCTAGATTTATTTACTCTTACAAAATGTATTCCAAAATAAGAGTGGCCTGGTGGAATAGAAGTCTCTGCACTGCCTGTTTGACAGTGTTGAGGCAGACAATCCAGACTTGGGTCAGCCTCAAGTGTAGGGTCCACCAGCACCCTAGCCCTAGGGTGCACATGGCACCTGTCTATCTGTTCCAAGATGCTGCATTTTCCAGCTATCATGTTTATACCCCAGCCAACAGGACAAGGACAGGGTAAAGACAGCAAGGGCAAAGGGAAGGCAGGAGCCTCAGAAAGTCTTAGAACTTGTTCTCCATGATAAATAATCACTGTCCCTGTAGAACATGCAAGTGTCTAAGTGGACCTTCATGTCACTGGAGAAACAAACATAAATCAACCCCAGAATGATCTGAATGTAGAACTCAACTTTTCAAGCAGTGGTAGCACATGCCTTTAACTCCAGCACTCAGGAAGCAGAGGCAAGCTTAAAATTCTGTGAGTTTAAGACCAGACTACTCTACATAGCAAGCTCCAGGACAGCTGGGGCTACACAGAGAAAGCCTGTCTTTAAAAACCCAAAAATAGTTTGCATTAAAAATATTTATTTATCTATTTATCTATTTATTTATTTAATGTATGTATGTGAGTACACCATCGCTGTCTTCAGACACACCAGAAGAGGGCATCAGATCCCATTACAGAGGGTTGTGAGTCACCATGTGGTTGCTGGGAATTGAACCCAGGACCTCCGGAAGAGCAGTCTCTCAACTGCTGAGCCATCTCTCCAGCCCTAAACCAATGAATTTGAAGAAACGCTAGCACTATAACTTAACTCACTGCAAACTAAACCTTACCAAGTAGTCTACCACATCAGAAAATCATTTTTTATCAGTGCTAGTCCTGCTTGTGACTCAGGATACTACAACAACACACCACTCCTGGATTCTATCTACACCAGCATTCAAAGTTGCTACATCCTTTCAGGGTTTTGTATAAGCTCAAATGCATGTTACCATGCTATTCCACACTCACATGCTTAGATACACTGTATCTTATGATCAGCCATTTTGGGTTTTGTTGGTTTTCTCTTTGGAGACAGAGTCCCACAGTATCCCAGGCTGGCCTTAGATTTGCTGTGTGGTCAAGGATAACCAGATGCTCTCATCTTCCTGCTTCCACCTTCCAAGTGCTGGGATCACAGGCATGTGTGACCAGATCTGGTTTATGTGGTGCTGAAAAATGAACACTGGACTTCACACATACCAGACAAGCATTCTACCAGCTAAGCTATATACTCAGCCCTGTATCTTTCTTTACCTTCTTCTTTTTATTACTGGTAGGGCATTATGTGGATTTAAATAATCTTATGTATCTAAGTGCCTTGGTTTGAACTGCCCCAGAATGAAGGACTCTAGACAGTTAACTTATAGGGTAAAGAGGTAGGGAACATGAAAAGACAATTAACAGCTGTGTTCTAAAGCAAGCGATCACCATGAATACCTGAAATGTACGCATTACCTTAAGATTCAGCTTTGGGTCTTTGCGGTGGCTCTGCAGCAAAAAGCATTTCCTGCCAAGCCTGATGACCTTGAAACCACATGGTAAGAGGGAACTGTTTTCAGTTGTTCTCTGACTTCCACAGGCACACTGTGGCACTAGGGCTTCCATAAGTGCTTGAGCGTGTATACACACACACACACATTAATTAAATTGTAATTATTAAACATTATAAGTGAAACATTTTAAGTATTTCCTTCTGCTTTAAAACAATTGCTATTCAAAGTTCTGACCTCCTACCCATTAAGCTTGTTTTCTAAAATATTTTTCAATATGAAAATCCTGAAAAAGCTCATATGCAACCCTGAGAAGTGGCCTACTGGCTCCTCTGTATCAAAGGCCCTCAGAGAAGACGGGGAAACACTCCAATTCACTTGAACTCTGTGACAACTCACCGTTCCACACTTAAGAGATGGTTACTGTATGACAGTCAACCATTTTGAAACAAACTACCCACGATTATTGGTAAAGCTGCTGCAGGTACCTTCTGGAGATGCAGGATTGCACTATAGAGACTCTTACCTGCAAGGGTGAAAACACACAGTGTTGCTCCTGGCAAGAAAGAAGCAAGCAAGAAACAGCCGGCTGTTAGCTTCCAGTCACCTGATGCTCTAGATAAGAGCTCTGCACATCCTCTTTGATTTAATCCTGCCCTTGCCGCCTAACCTGGCCTCTCCTAAACCTCAGCAGTCCTAGCTATCCCTGCAGGGAACATCTCATTTACATCACCCCCCCACCCATCCCCCAGAGAACTTTCTCCCACAAGAGTACTACACTCCTCCACCAGCCCTTAATATTTTTGTTGATTGTTTTCTAGATAACAACACCGAATACCTCTTCAAATTTTCTTTCCTACTTTTAATTTTTTTTTTTTTCAGACAGTCTCATGAAGCCCCGGTGGCCTCACATTGTGTGTATAACCAAGGATAACTGAATTGCCTTCACCCTCCTTTCAAGGGCTGACTACAAAGGTGTGCCACTACACCCACCAGAGGTTTTTGCTTTTTTTTTTTTTAACTTGTTTTTCAAGGCCTAATGCAGAACTCATCTGTGGGGCACATGCAGCAGGCCGGGTAGGGGAAAGTCAGCAGCTCTGGGTTGGAGTCCCAGCTCAGCACAGAGCAAACCACAGCGATTCACGGATGGGAAATGGGGAGGACCCGAACTGGCACTGCTGAGGGCTACTGTGAGCAGGATCAGTCAGTCACAGACAGTGCCTGCAGATTTAGGGTTTCCACACACACACAACCTGGAATGTGTTGTTCTAAGCTGCAGCTCAAGAACCGTGTAGAATGAGGGACGTACAGTGGTTAGGCAGCTTCCCTTAAAGCTGAAGGAGAAGGTCAGGTTGCGAGTAATCGGAGATGAGACGGTGTGCTGCCATTTGAGAATATCGCTGGTGCTGTTGCCTGAGCTTCCATCCATTTCCACTATTAACCCTCCCCCTTTCTCTGAAGGAGGTAGATGTTCAGTTACTTTGGCTTTGCTAGCCAAATCTGGCATTTGTGTCTTGGTCATAAACTCGAAAATATGTGAAATGGGAATCTTCAAAAGGGAGAAAAAGTTGGTCCCTCTCCACAGGGAGCAGCTCATCCTGGCAGAAGGCAGTGAACGGAGAGATGTAGACAGTGGTATCCTCCTGCTACCCTTCCCTAAAGAAAAACAAAGTCCACAACCACCAACTATCTCACTCAAAGAAGTTTTCCTTTAAGACCTTTGTCCTTGGGTTATCAGGATCAGAATTAACTTGTTCTTTGCCTGCAAACTGGCTTGTAGTTAAGTGAGCTAAAACCCCACAGGGTCCCAAGGTCAGAGGCATGGATTACAGTGAGGAGAAATACTGTGAGCTGAGCACCCCTTTCAAGTTTACTGTGCCCCATGTCATTTCTTCTACAGTCACAGGACAGCTTTGTAGAGATGAATGTCATTTATTATGAAAACTGCTGTGACATTACAGCCAACATTCTAAAACAGTATGTTAACAAATACTTGTCTTGATTATAAAGTACTCGGAAATCATGATCCTTTTCAAAAGTAATTACCGCCTGCTGAGTCATTTCACATGAGTCAGGACACTGTGCTCGCCTACAGCAGATGAGACGGAAGAGCACCTGTGGTATCCAAACAGCTACAGTTACTGCTACCGCATAAACCAACAACCCACAAGAGGATGTTTGTAAAAAAGCAAACTGTGGACATATTGTGGTGTCACAATACTTTTGAGGTGGAGAATCCCAAGTGCATTTCTCCTTCCTTCCCTTCTGAGTTCAGTGTGAGGCAGAGGAAGACCCGCACACTGGGCTGAGGACTACTGCAGTGCCCTGCTTCCTCACACTTCCCAATCTTCAGTCTCCACATGAAGCTTGTGCTAAGCGGCTCATGGGCCTCCTGGGAATGCAGTCTGCCTCGGATCAGTGAGGTTTGTGGCAGCTCAGCAGTCAGTGTTTGCATTCCAGTGTATTCCTATGTTCTTTTCGGTCAGCAGGCAGAAGATCCTATTGAATGCATCCCACGCGGGGACTAGGATGTCGTATTCACCCCATGGGAGCTATCTGACCACAAATACAAAAGGTTAATACTACAGTTTAAACTTCTTCTTCTTCCCCCACTAGCAAAGTAGCATGCTGCACACGGGCCTGGAAAAGGTCTAGGAAGGCAAGGTGTGGGCGCTTCAGTTTCAAGTAAAACCTGCTCCTTGCCAAAGGGTCTGGGGTAACTGCAAATGGATTTAGACAAACCAGGAGCTTAAAAACAGTCATCAACTTCTGTTCACCTAAGCAGCTTTCCTGGAAATGGTTCCTGTTACTCCACGGAGCTGAGAACTGTCACTATAGGAAAGGGGAACCAGTTTCCTTTTCTAAGTAGGTGTGTGGATCTCAGCACAGGCCAAAGACTGTCTACTCTGTCCCTATTTCCCTTTCCAGCCCCATTTAAATAATACAGTATATTTTCCACACTGGGCTCTAATTATTAGTAAGGCTCAGAAATTACAACCAAAATAACACAAAAGTCCATTCCAACTTCAACACTGTTCTTTTCTGCCACCATCAGACTCCAGATGGTGCTGTGGCTTCCGCAGCAGATAATCCGTTCTCAAGCTGTCAGGGACCCTAGTTAAGCTTCTCACGCTGAATCTGGTAGTAACATGCCTGAAAAATCAAAACAAATTCAGATTCACTTTCTTTAAGACTAGGGAAAGAACAATCCCTTACCGAAGGCCTCAGTCTCCCTCACCAAGCTCTCCCTGACCTCAACACTCCTGCCAATGGCTATGTGTAGCCTAATCAGAACAAGAACAAACACTCACACACTTCCCCTCTATTTCCAAAGTGAGACTATTATCAGCTGTGTGCTGGTCCCAGCAGCATCTGGGAAGTCTGAAGGCTCCGAGGACAAGTGTGAGCAGAGCTCCTCGGCATTCACTAGGCAGAGGCTGAGCAGCCCCACAAACCACACAGCACGTCAGAGTTTCCAAGACTGCATTTCTACAGAGCATCTTCAACGGTCCCAGAGTGCTTGTGTGCTTAGGACTCAGACTCCAATGGACACACACACCAGGGTGGTGCACAACTTCACTCTTGAGTGGGATCCTGAGCCAAACACACCAGCTCTTTGCCATGACAATCTCTAGTAACCGTTCTTAAGAGAGTACCTAACCACTTCCTGTCCCGTTTCCAGCAATGGAGGAAAGAGGCCTCACTATAAACCCACCAGCACTGGGTAGAACCAGAACACTTCTGCTGGTATTTTAGGCACAGGTTTCAGTCTGGACTTCTATGGCTTTGAGTGAGCCTGAGCATCTGTCCTTATGTACAGTTACTAATTTCCCTCAGAACGCTTCATAGTGATACTATGAAGTAATTGGTAGACATTGCTAGCAGCCTGCTCTTTGCCTTCTTCTCATTCTCAGTTTATAAACAGAAACATTAATGTTAAAAAGTCAACTTGGGCCATGAACCTAATGTTCAGTTCTAAGGTTTTTGCCCCACTTTCCTTTGCTCATCTTATGTCTATAAACCCCAAGGCACCTACACTTCTCTACCTCAGCCTACCTCCCAAACTGCTACAAACTACAATACCTTTCTTTAAACATTAATTAAATAATTTATATTTTCCAAGTTTAGTTTACATCTTCCTTTTCTGATATGGAAATTATATTACTGTATTGTTAATACGAACATTATCTTTTCCTTTAGGGACTGCCTATTCATGAGACCATAACACACTATTCATATTAAAAATGATATTTTTATAAGATTTTATTACCTGGCAGTATAGGTCTAACTTGTCCTAATTTAATATATTATCGTCTTTTAGAACCAGAAACATATATTCTAAAGGTATTAGTTTATACTGAAAGGCAACTCAGACCCAACAGGACATGTATGATGTATGTACTTGCTCATATATAAATGTTAGCTGTTAAGTCATTGAAGGCTAGGGCAGGACTAGATCTCCCTGGAGGGGAGATAGAATAGATAGTTATGGATGGGGAGGAGGGCTGGAAGGGAGGATCACACAGGTAGGGGTAGAAGAGACTGAAAGAGGGGTATGGGAAGGACACCTAAAACTAAGGGCCATTTGAGGGTCCCATGGACACACATACACACAGGAAGGCAATTTAAATGAAATCACCAAATAAAAGGGGAGACAGAGCCCCAAACGGACATTTCTTGTCACACTAAATGAAGCTCCAATACCAGGAATGGATTACATTTAACTGAGCTCTTGGCCAAAGGGGCCCCATGGGAAGTGCCCCTCCCCCTCCCCAAAACAGCTCAGGCTATTGCCAAGGCCACTGGAAGCTCTTCACAACCTGATATTAAGGTTCTACTGCTGAAGACACCTGCTCAACTCACTGAACATGGAGAGGTTGAGCTGGTCTACCTAGAGCCTCCACCCCTAGTGGCTAGTGTCCAGAGTACTGGAAGGTACACTGCACACTACCAAAGGAGAAAGGCAAACAGCATTGCTGCAAACCCTTAGATCTACAAGAGTGACCTGTCTCTAAGATACGCTGGTGCAATGGTGGCACAAAGCCTGTGGGAGTGACCAGCCACTGTCACTGATCTGAGTTAAGGCCACTCCATGAAATGGAGCCCATACACAACGCTGTCTGGGTGGCCGAGAATCTGAGCCAAGATAGGCCAAAGACCTGGAGGAAAACAAAGTACAAGTGTTTGGCTGAAGGGACACAGCAATGCAGCACTCTCAGTGACATGCTGCTACACTCATATCTGCATCCTGCCCAGTCATCACCAGAAACGCTTCCTCCTGTAGCAGACGGGAGCAAATACAGAGATCCGCAGCCCAGTGCAGAATATAGAAATTGCTGTTCTCTAAATCAAGGTGTGTAAGTTATAAAAATATATAACCAACTGCCTGTTATGCCCTAATTAACTACATGCAACTGCCCTGATCCTCTGTCCCCTTATCACTGTGAGCTCCAGACCTAATATCTACAAGAATGCACTAGGAACCTGGAAGCCAGACGCCCTGGATACAGCCAAATCTCCAATGGGTACTCCCCTGCTTAACCCATAATGTCTAAATACAATTTGGATAACCCTGCAGCTCCCCCTTGATTTGTGTTCCCATCCTCTAAAAATGTACAATCTCCCTTTGGGAACAAGGTTCAGATCCAGAACTGGCCATCTCCCTGAGCGCTCAGAAAGTGAAGCTTTCTTTTTTAAGCTTCTGTATCCAAAGTGAGTTTTCTGGGCTTCCACCCTGAACCCAACAATGCCTGCTTGATTTTAACAAGAGACAGAAACCATGTGGATCTGGATGGAGACTGCAAAGAATAGGGAGAGGGGAGGCCATAATCAGAATACATTGTATGAAAGATCTAGTTTAAACAAAGAAAAAAGTAAAGTCTATACTGAATTTTTCCATAAAGAAGAAAGTAGGTCAGGCTCACAGTTGCAATCGCAGCCCTTGGGAAGCACTGGCAGGAAGCTGACTAGGAGCTGCAGGCCAACCTGGAAATAAGCAACCCCCCACCAAAAGAGAAACAGAAGAACATACAGAAAAGTGGTTCCTGAGTGAATTACACTATGGTAAAGGACAGACTTATTGAGAACTGCTCAGTGATGCGCTCACCTTCAAGGTGGTGAACATTATGCCTTGCTCCCCATGCTGGAGATAGGGGTCCATCAGATCCTCAATGAGGTGAACTTCAGAGCCTAAATTCCGAATCCTGTCACAGACAAAAAAGATGGGAGGTTCATTCTGCTTCTAAGTGGACCCTCCTTTTGAATCAACTGACGATGGCAGACAAAGACAGCTTAACCCAAGTGAAACTGTTATGACAGGAGCAGCCCGTAGCATCAGTGCAAGAGGAGCAGAGTTGAAAACACAAACAGCAAAGACTGGATACCTGGCTCGCAGCACCACATATAAGAAGACAGGGAACAAGTCATCCATGGACCAAAGGAAGTCCTCCTGCAATGACGACAGGACACTCTGGGAGATCTCTTCAAAGGTCTGCTGGATCACCTTAAGTTTGTCTGATGGAGTAAATGTTGTGCTGTTGTGAAGCAAAGTGTAAAAAGACATCCTATGATTTTCCTAATAGATCCATCGCTCATTCATTAAAAATAAAATACCCCCTCTAGGTCACATGTCTCAAATCAGACATACTA
>NW_021604613.1:12903259-12972314 GCF_004785775.1 Grammomys surdaster
GGGTAAAAAAAAAATGGAGAAAGGGGGTGGGGATTGCATTCTTTCTACTCTCCCAGTATAGGAACCACTACTCTGATTTGTCTGACTGTTCAACAACATGAGGCATTACCTGATCTGCTGCAGACATTCTACTGCAGATGCAAAACAAGCATCCTTTGTGGTTGGCAACACCTGCACAAGGAGAATGAGTGTCAGAAGAGAGGTGTCTTCTGTAACAAGAAAATGAACCATCCTAGAGGACCCAGCCTGCGGGGGAGGACCCAGCCTGCGGGGGATCATTGCCATTAACACGAGCACTGCTCATGTAAACTAGAATCCTTCACAGCAAAGAAAAACACCTTTGACAAGGAACTAAAATCCACTATACCTTTTTACCCTCTCCAAGGATTGACAAGGTTGCTGGCCAGAATTTCCTACAATGAAACCATAAACTGTTAGTACAAGACATCAGTATGGTAGACACGCCCTTTATAAAGGTGACGGTTGTCTTGGCTTCCCTGCTCCCATTAACAACAACTTTTCTACAAATTGGTTCTGGGTTTCATGTTTTTATTTACTTTTTTCCTAAGTTTTAGGAAACATCCTGGAAATGGCTTAATACTGTGAATGAAAATTCCTGAGAAGAAGCTCTATCTGGCTGTGAATGAAAGCTCCCAGAAGGAGTCTGTGTCTGCAGAGAATAATGAACTGGAATCTCAGTGCTCTGAGAGACTGGAGTTTGTAGGTTCAAAAGCTAATTACTTTATCTTGGGTAACTTTAGCCTTCTGGAACAGCCACTCCTGGCTCTGAATCTGAAAAAAAAAACAACTAATAATAATAAACAAAAAACCTCTTAGAAGCCATTAACTTAGCAGAACACTTTTCTAGTAATCCAAGAGCTAAGAATGCTATGAGATAGCATCTTGGGCCTTTAAAATAGCTATAAAATAGCTGCACACCCCCAGCCCCCTCCCAGCCTGTCTCAATGTATCTGCCTCTCTGGTGTACCCAATACATTTTAAACTTTCCTTGATTGATGATCTTCTTTGTTCTGTAAAGCTACAAAACCTGCTTCCATGTTAGAGCATGGAATTTGGGATAACTTAAGACAGTGTTCCTGATCTATGGTCACTTATTTTTTTTTTAAAGATTTATTTATTTATTTATTATATGTAAGTACACTGTAGCTGTCTTCAGACACCCATATGAGGGCATCAGATCTCATTGTAGATGGTTGTGAGCCACCATGTGGTTGCTGGGATTTGAACTCATGACCTCTTGAAGAGCAGTCAGTGCTCTTAACCGCTGAGCCATCTCTCCAGCCCCTATGGTCACTTATAATGGCCCTAGAATAAACAATCTCTTATTCCCTTTAAGATGAGAGCTGTGGTTTTTTATGTTGGCAATAGCAGCTACTATATCCCAAGGGGCTTTGTCATCCTAGAACCTCAATCTACATCCAAATACCACAGACTACAGCCCAGAATATGTTCTTCATTTACCTTTATCACATTTTTATTGCTAAATTATTCCACTGAAAAAAATGACTTCCCAATAAACTGTATGCCCTTTTTTTGACAGTGTGAATACACCGCCCTTGAGTGGACTGGACTCAGCTTTATCTACTCTAGAGAAAGAGTGATAATGACTCCCTCCAACAAGAACCAAGGGTCTGAGATAGTAAGAAAACTTTTATATCTAAAGTTTTAAATTGCAAATGATGAGGGAAGGATGAAAAGACAAGGAACACCAAAGTATACATCTTTATTAGGTAACGGTTGTGGATAGCTGTGAAGCTGTTTGTATTTTGATGCTAATCCAGCTTCCCCTGGGACTAGTAGTGAATCAAGTACTCAGGACTTCATGTGACCCTTCTAAGGAAACCAATCACTGGGTGAGTAGGCGGGACTTTCGGGTCAGAGGGAGGAAGAAAAGAGTCAGGAGAGAAATACACGCTTTTGGATGGGGACAGGGGGAAGACAAGATATAGCTGCTAATGACACCCGGTTTAGATGGCGAATCCGCCAGGATTGTCACCGGAGGATTTAAGTTTAATATGGCTTACAAGACTAGGATTCTAGTTGTTCCACACAAAGATTGAGTTACCACTGATTCTGAACTAAGTTTGTGTGGTGCTTTCCTTCACATGGAGGTTCTACTGGGTTCCAGAGAGAAAAGTCAGGTCGAAAAGCGTGGGTTTGCAAGAAATGCACCCCAAAAGGCCGTGGGAATTTTGAAGCATGGGGCTGGTGTGGGAACTTAAGAGAGCTGGGTGGAGAGTTTTTGGAGCTCTGAGTCAGAGAGTCTTCATGAGATGAGAACTGGCTGGCCGGCCAGCCTGCCAGGGCCTGCTGGTTAACGAGGATTGCATTTTTAAGTATTTCTCACAACAAGGTAAAATGAGCCATTTAGTTTATATATGATAATGTGATAAAAACGTTCAGATGAATAAACAAGTTCATAACCATCTTGGAATCCTCTCAGAAATGCAGACCATTAAATCCTACTATTGTGCTGACAGGGCAGATGAGCAAGCTGAGAAACCACACACACACATACATAAGTAGATGCCAATAAATTCTCGGCAGTGCAGAAGGATCTTCAGTTCAAACTTTTGGTTCTGCTCACAACCACAGTACCTACCTCTGTACTCCAAGAAAGCCCAGGAGAGCAATATCTTCCTGCTTGTTTAGTCGAAGAACACATTCCCAGTAAATGTCTTCCTCTCGGTCATTATCCAGGGCATAGAGCATGAAGAGAGGTGGGTAGAGCCGAGGCAGCAGCACCGGAAGCAGTAAGCCAGAACTTGTGACTACGTAACTACAAACAAGAAGTGGGAAGGCAGGCACACGAATACTAGTCAGAGACGGAGCTTCCTTATAAACTGCAAGGTTCACAGGATGTTTTTGCAGAGTGCTGTTCTATACACGTAGAGCTGACTGTCTTGAACCAACTGCCAATTCTTTTGGATGACTAGAAATCAAACTGAGAACTGAGGATGCCCTTGCAGGGTCACCTAACTCAGCCTTTGCTCAGCTGCCTTCAGGACTGACCACATGTGGCTGCTCCCTCCCTGAGAACAGCTAGTAGCACAGGGAACCTTAGACAGGATCGCTGAGGAAATGAGGAACCAGGCCTGGGGAAAGCAGCCATCACTGAGGTTCCTCAGGAGTCCATGCAGCCTTCACACCATGTCTTCACCACCTCACGCAGCTCAACTCACCCTGGCTCTGGTGACTCGGATCTGGAATCCGATTTCCCAGTACAGAAGGATCTCCTTCCCATGGGCAGAGGAGCAGAGAGAGGAATTGTGCTGCCCTCCTCAGGAAGCTCAGGAAACAAGAACCTAAATGAAAATTGAAAACAAACCGTAAGATTCTAGGTCCAGAGCAGCTGAAAATAGTAAATATGAACTTCCAGCAGCTGATCTACCTAAGGGCCTATAAAACTAAACTTTAACTATGTTAGCTCCTAGGGGGTCTCAAATGATGCTTCCTACAGAATAAGAATGGAGTGACTAAGTGACAGTTCCAAAATCCTTCCCCAGCGGGGGTTTATCTGAGTAAGGAATTCTCTACCAGAAGTCAACCTGCATCAACTCAAATCAGAAACTCAAACTAACTCTGAACACTAGTCTCAGAACATAACCCCAAGTGAACTACAGAGATCTCAATGTAAATTTTAAAACTCTTTTCTAAAATGCAGACTTGCTGAAGGTTAATTCTTCAAATGATAATGGACTAAATTATTGACTATTTCCTGGGTTTGCTTTTCCTCCATGCCTTGATTTTTGCCCTAGAGAAGTAGGTCTCAATCTGTGGGACGGGGATCTCACATCAGATAGTTACTCTACAGTTCATAACAGTAGCAAAATTACAGTTATGAAGTAGCAACATAGTAATTTTATGGCTGGGGTCACCACAACATGAGGAACTGTATTAAAGGCAGCAGCATTAGGAAGGTTGGGAACCAGCGCTCTAGGCCTTTATCTTTGACTTCTGGTATGTTGCTGGGCCTACCATATGTTTACTGTCTGGTTTATTTCAGAGACTTAAATCTTGACCTTTCAATATTGTAATATTGTTTATTTTTTTATGGAGTTACAGCTTGCCGTCTACCTCTGCTCTCTTTATAGCTGGGAATACTAAAAAGCAAATTTAAGAAAGTTCTTTTTAGCACACATACCTAGCCAAGGCTGAGCGGAAACACTCCCATTGTAGGGATGGATGCCTTTCACAGACATGCTGCTCCTCCAAACCTGACACACTCCAAGTGTGCTTAGCATTTTGAGCTTGGTAATATAAGGACATTTCTGGGGCAAATTCCTAAGTGACTCAGTAGGGAACTCATGTGTTGGTTTAAAACTCCAGCTTGGTGCTGCTGGGATCTGTCTTCTCTACGCCAGTTCCTGGCTCATCTAACCATGTCTCACCTCTTAATACTTCCTGGTCGGTCAGGCATCCAGACCTGAAGCAGACAGCAAGCACTTCATTGTAGCTTCTGCCTCACTCTTTCCTTGTTGTTTTTTAAAGAGATAATCACACTGATACACTACATGTGTTATCTGCTCTTCCTTACTCTAGTTCAGAAGCTGAGGAAGACTTTTCTTTTTTCAGTGTTTTGTCTGGCTGACACTGTAAGTGCTCATCTGGCATCTGCTGAGTAAATGAGTATACATGGTGCTGCTGTGAAGGGAGGGAACTGGACAGATCCTCAGAGACTGACCTTCAGTGAACTCTATTCTGTGGTTAGGTTTTAGAGGCATGATTAAGCCTAGAAGTTAAATACAAATATAACTACAATATTTTACACCAAATTAGACTTAGAAAACCAGAGTTTATTTTAGCCTTCAGTAATATTAAATGAGAACACGTATAAGGTGGTAAAAATCACATGAACAATTAAAACTGCCCTTCCATTATTTAGTTTATTTATGGATCTGTAGCCCAAAGCTAGTTTTGGATGAATACTTCCTATTATAAAGGGAAGCACTTAAGCACCTCACAAGACTGCAATATCTAGACTTAGGCTGAAGATGCCACAGTATTAACAGGACACTCTACAGCTTTCAAACATCAGTGTAACGACCTTACCTCACAAGCTGGAAAATCCTCTTGAGATAAGACTTAATCTCCTTCACAGCTTCCTGCAGTAAGCGGCGGTTGGCCCCTACACCCACATAAGTCATTCTATACACTGCAACCAGGGTCTCCACAAGCCTGCCCAGTGGGTGCAGAGGAGTGTCACAGGCCTGAGACCAGAAGCAAGAAACATGATCAACAAGCAGCAAGAGCAATAGCAGCAGAAACCAGTCCATAATAAACCATTTCCATGGTGTCAGGAGTCAGTCTGGGGTCAGGAAAACTCCAATGCCTTCCCTTTGCAAATCTTTAGTCTGTGTGAATTCAGGAGCTATGGTTGAGATACTTGTTCTGAGACAGGTCTCATACTGTAGAACAGCAGGAGCAATGTCAGTACTTGCTTTTCTTCAAGGTAACATTCCATACACATCCTATCTATGTCATGTTTCATTTTTGCTTTTCTTTTTATATATTTTAAGAGTTTTAAAGAATTATGTATGTGTGATTGCATGCAGATGCCCAGAGGCCAAAGCCTCAGAAGCCTAGGGCAGCTGTTGCAGGCAGTTGCAGGTAGCCTGATGTGGGTATTGGGTGAACTCAGGCCCTCTGCTCCTAACTGTTGAGTCAGCTCTCCAGCACCTGCCCTTTGTTTGTTTTGGAAATAGGGTCCTGGTACTAGCTTAGGTTGGCCTCAAATTTGTGATTGATCTTCCTGCCTTAGCTTGTCAGGGGCTAAAAATGTGCCTGGATGATTTTTGTTAAGTTTAAAATGTTAAAATCTTTCTTGTGATGACACTCTACATCAGGAATTCCATTTTGTCCTTTTTTATGGCTCAGGTTTTCTACTGCAGAAGAGTTAGTAATGGTGTTTTTTGCAGAGGATGACTTTGGCTAACAATACTGTACAGCTCAAAACAGACACAAGAAAGGACTTTGTTTTTCATCACAAAGACAACTAAGTATCCTGAATCGATCAATACAGAATATATAAATGTACTAGATATCTATCAATTACAAAAAAAAAAATTAGAGCCAAGTATAGTGGTTAAAACCTATAATTTCTGCATTTGGGAGGCTCAGGCAGGAAGATTACCCTGAGCTCAAGGCCAACCTGGGCTACACAGTGAGACCATCTTTTTTTTTTTTTTTTTTTTTACGTTTTTCCGAGACAGGGTTTCTCTGTGTAGTCCTGGCTGTCCTAGAACTCACTCTGTAGACCAGGCTGGCCAAGAAATCAGAAATCCACCTGCCCTCCCAAGTGCTGGGATTAAAGGCGTGCGCCACCACTGTCTGGCGAGACCATCTTTTTTAAAAGTCAATGATTTAGTAAATAAAACAGAGAAAGTAAACCCATTAGGTTAACATCTGAATGATGACTGTGTTTGTCTGGAGAGTCTACAGGTGGAGCAGAGACAAGACAAGGTTTCAGGCCACTTAGCCTGGCTACATGGTTCTTAGCAGACGGCCTAGAAGTCCTGGTCCCTTCCATGTGCCGAGACTTCAGGTGTCCATGACCACACCCAGTTCTACAGCTACTTGATCATTAACTAACAAAGCCGACATCATTTTGACTTGCTTACCTTTATTAAATACTTCTTGATATCATCATATTTCTCCACAGAGAAGGTGCCTACGTGCTGGGGAATGTACTCCAAACTCTCCAAGGTCTGAGTCTGTGAACGGCTTAGTATTTCTGGACTATAAAGAGGAAGAAGAAGGCCAGCATTTCATATGAGAACAGCTGTAAATGTGCACCTCGAACAATCACCAGCTGAGGAGGGAGAGGAGAATCTGGCACAGACCCACCTTGCTCACCACGAGCATTCATTGACCTAGCACAGGCCTAACACATTCATCAATAGCAGCTGACCTGAGGTTATATAAATCTACCCAAAATGGTATTGGCTGACCTGCTACTCAGAGCATAAATTCACCCAGCACAAGCCTGATATACTCTACATATCTGACCTGCTACCCAAATGCAAATGAAAAGTAGCATAAAACCAATTTCTAGAAAATCAAATGACATCACTAATCTGAAGAAATCCCTCGTTTCGCTGTCTGAAGAGACCTCCAAACATCGCAAAGATCCTTATTGGACTTGATTTACTCTATTACAATAGAAAAGGCTGTGTACAGCTCTTGACAGTGTACAGCCCTTAAAGAAGAAGGTTGCCTTTACATAGACAAGACAAGGAGGGTTAAAGAGAGCATGAAATAGGTAGTGAAGGCCCTAAGAAAAATCAGAGAGAGAAAGAGACAGATGAAGGCTGGTACAAGAATTGGTTTTCAGCCTCTCCAAGGTTGTCAACCCTATTTCCTCCCATCTTAGGACCATTATTTGGGTTCTTTTTGCTTTTTTCTGCTGGTCCCTGGCCCTCAAATAGGCGGACTAACTCTGTGATACAACAGGTAAATAATTTGGTAGCAAAACCTACTCAGATACATTATCATAAGTTAGCTATGGAGGACCACGAGACTCAAGATGAGGTTGTTACTTTATACAGGGTGTTTCCAAAACCCATCTCCACCCAACCTAAAAGGGGGGACTTCCGCCCCTAGACCAAGCAGAGAGGGGCCACCCAGAACCCCTTCTGTCAGGCGATCTCAATTCTTGCTTAGGCTTCAAGGCTAAGCACTGCAAGGGAATATAAATAAAAGATAAAAATATCTCTCTGGGTTCCCTGAGGGACAAGCCTGACTGCATAGGGGTTGATGTCAAAAGTATCCCCTCTCCAGGAAAAAGACATCGGGATGGGTATGGCCCTCATGCCTCACTGGACAATGACAGGGGGACTGGAGCCATTACAAGGTCCCCTTCAAGTACTGGAGGTCAGGCCTCTATCCCCGCCTTTGAAAGGTTAGAATTGCCACAACCCTTCTATACTTAGAGAAGGGAGGAGATGTCAGGGGCAGCCCTGCTTACACACTGAAGGCCTAAAATCAGCCATAGGCCTAAAATCAGCAATAGGCCTGTCATACATGTATACTAACACCAAGTCTTGGGTCTCAGTGGAAAAACATTGAAACAGATGGCTATAAGCTAATGTAAACAGGCAGCTTTTGTGGAAATTTACCAGCCTGAGGAGTCATAGACCTTGTAAATAGGTAGCCTTGGCAGACAATACCAACTTAGATAAGGACAAGTGAGTCATAGGCAGAGTCATAGTGACTTGTCCCCTGAACCTTCACCCAGCCGATACCCGGTTCTGAAGATATCTGTATTCCCCCTGAACACCCACACTCCAGTGTCATTCCCTTTCCCACATCCTCCTTTCTGTGTTTATAACCCCTGTGTGAATGAATTATGATTTGAGAAAAAACAAATTATATAAAAAAAAAAGACCTAGAAGGAGTTGGGAAGAGGGTGAATATTATTAAAGTACATTGTATGAAATGATCAAAAATCAAAACCATTTTTAAGAGGCTACTAAA
This sequence comes from Grammomys surdaster, assembly GCF_004785775.1. Classification (NCBI taxonomy): domain Eukaryota; kingdom Metazoa; phylum Chordata; class Mammalia; order Rodentia; family Muridae; genus Grammomys; species Grammomys surdaster. Next base: position 12,911,756 of record NW_021604613.1, read on the forward strand.
GAGAAATCAATACTGTATCATTGCAAGCAAAAAAAAAAAAAATGAAAAGAAAATCAAATGTAGCAGCTATACACAAAGATCAAAGTCAGCAGTTCTTGATGTTTTAAAATTTTTAGGCATATTTTGTGTTCAAATGTTTTGCCTGAAAAAAAAATATATATATATCTGCCCATCTGTATGCATGCACCAGAAGAGAATCCTTATCCTCCAGAACTGGAGTTACAGACAGTGTGAGCCACCATGTGGGTGCTAGAAATTAAGCCTGGGTCTTTTACAAGAGCAGCCTCTTGTAGAGGCTCTGAGGCTCTTATGAACCTGAGTCCTGTCTCCATGTGCATTTCTTGGTATTTCAACAGTAAGGAAGAGAGCTAACAACTACCTGCAAGTATACTCATGACTGTTTCAGGGAAATTCAGTTTAAATGCTCAGCAATGCTTGTGAGTTAGGAAAGGCAAAGACAGTCTGATGGAGAAAGGATAAAAGCTAAAGGAGAAAGGTGAGCGACAAGTCCATCTGTAATTTTCTTTCTTTTTTTTTAAAAAAAAAATTATTTATTTTATTTATATGTCATTGTCTTCAGACACACCAGAAGAGGGCATTGAATCCCATTACAGATGGTTGTGAGCCATCATGTGGTTGCTGGGAATTGAACTCAGGACCTCTGGAAGAGCAGTCAGTGCTCTTAACCACTGAGCCATCTCTCCAGCTCCCCATCTGTAATTTTCTTTTAGTGCTTTGGAAATGTTGGGCCATTTCTCCCTGGGCTGCAGGCTCTTGCTTCCATGCTGCACATACACACTCACTCACTCACTCACTGTGGGGCTCTGTGTGTGGTGCACTTCTTCTAGCCACTGTCAGGATCTTCCTCTTTAAATGTGACTGTGCCGACTCTGAACATACTTTCAAATGAGGTTCTTCTGTTAGGGACAAACCAGTCCAAGCGACCCACAATTCACTCTGGCCAGGAGCTTCCAAGCTCATTGACTTTCAAATCATACTACATTTGTAGCTGAGTATAGCAAACCTGATCACTGTCTGGCTTCAATCTCCTGACTTGACTGCTCTGCCATGTGCTATGCAGGTGTTTGCTCACCTGTCTCTGTGCTGGCGACGGTTGGTGGTCAAGGCCACAGCGATATTATCCCATGCTTTCCAAACTTCCCCTTGACCTGGACTCTCACAGCCCAGCTGGCGCCAGCATTCGTCAAACACTGCTCTCCATTTCTCATCTGCGGCCACCGCCAGGCTCCCCAGCTTCCTGCTGACAGAGCAAGCCGCACCAAAATTTATTCTTCACCGCATTATGAATTCATCCCCAAGGATAAAGACTTTTTACATAAACTTCAAACACTTCTGTGACCCAAACTGTGTGCACATGTTATATGTGTCTGTGTGTGTACACTCCTTCACCTCGCACATGTATATACATTGTGTGTGTATGTGTGCATGCCAATGTATGTCTGAGCTTTTCTTGGCATTTCAATTCGGAATGCTTTTCCTGTCACCTGCATCTGTACCCTTCACAGCAGGCTCATTCCTAGATCTGCACCTGTGTGCTGGGGCACACGCCCTACAGACAGGACTACAGACGTGGCCCTCTATCTAGGTGGCAGCTGACATGACTTAATGGAAGATATTTAAAAAGAACAATTTTAAAATGTCGAATTTGCTTTAAAATATTAACCTGCTTTGATCAAAGCATGACAACTCAAAAACATTCAGTAACTGCCCCAGCTAGTACTCACAAGGCTTTGGGCTTGTCCTTATCACTCTCATAGAGGCTAGGTTTGAAGTAGGTCCCAGTGATTTTTATCCCAGATCCCCATTCTCCACTAAAATAACCTTCAATATAATCTCCATTTGGCATAGTCAGTGTTCCCTGGTTAAAGCAAAAGAGAAGCAGAGTTAGAAAAATGTTTACACTTATAGAATTAAGAGGAAAAACAGTACGACTCACTTAACACTTTCCTTTGTAATTTGCTTTTTTCCCATTCTCAGTTCTGATTAAGAAACAAAAATGCATGCATGCACATGCCAGAAAAAACACGAGACAATTCATGGGTAGGGTAAAGAGAAAGAGCAGGAAAATGGGAAGACTTTTAGTTGTGTGGAACACACACTGTATCCAAGTCACAGGCCACTGCTGACAGTGTTCAGGAGGGGTGTCACAGCTGCTAACATCTATCTGCCTTAGAAAATACCAAAGGATCCAAATCACTCTCTGAGATTCTATCTTGGGAAAGTGGGATGAGGGAAGGAGAAAATTAAACCCAACACGAGAAGGAAGAATATGAAGAACAGACACCACTGAAATAGAAACCCAAGTACTATGGGAAAACACACATACACTGAATCAGAGTTGATTTTCTGAAAACATACAAAAGAGTAACTTGAGTGTTGTGTACACTCCTCTAACTCTAGCATGTGGACGTGGGGCCGAAGGACCAGAAGTTCAAGGTCATCTGCAACTGCATAGGGGTTTACACCACTTCCTTCCAAGGAACATCGGAGATTTAATGGGAAAATGTACCGAGGCAGTGAAATATTAATGTACAAAATGTATTTAGACTCTTGAAAAACTTTCTAAAGTCAAGAAAAATAAATGAGAGTGTAAACAGAAGAACAAAGTTGTTTCCAACCTTTCCGCTAAGCGTCCAGTCATCAGAAAATTCTCCTTCATAGATAGTATCATCTTCAGAAAGCAAAACCCCAGTTCCCTATATGAAGAAGCAAAACACAAGTCACAAGACAGACCGCAGAAGACCTGAAAGTGCACACAGCCACACCCAGAAGGCCTCCCACCATCTGCAAAGTAGAAAATAGTTCTAAGAAAGTCATACAGGGCCAGGCATGGTGGCTCAGGCCTGGGATCCCAGGATCAAGAGACAGTAGTAGTTTTTCGATGAGTTCTAGGCCAGGCAGGGAGTCACACAGGGAGACCCAGCCTGGCCTGGATTACAGAGTGCAATCTCATCTCAAGAAGCCAAAACAAAAGTAGAACATTAATTAAAAGATAACTTAAAGGTTAGGGACATAGGAGATTTCAAAAGCTGATACGAAACACATATAAACAGTCCACTCACCGCCATTTTGTTAAGGTGGAAGTTGCCTTCGTAGTATAGCCCAAACTGGGTGACCACCACACCATGCCCTTGACATACGTCGTCCTGCCACATGCCCATGTACTTCTCTCCCCTGCACAGAAATAAGAAAACAAAGATGAAAGCCAAATAAAACAAGGACACAGTGAGAAAAAGCTCCTCTTACAGGGACCTCAATTACACACCTGGTCTGGATTGCTGCCATCACCCTGGTCAAAGTGGCTCACTCCATCTTCTCAAAGAGAAGACACTGTGATAGCCAAGGACATGTCAGACATGCGGCACTCCCACAGGAGCCTGACACACTACCACACACTACCCAGCAGACTGAGAACACTCCACACACTTCCTTGATAACTTCAAGATGTGTTATGAAATGGCTATGGTGGAGTGTCCTTTTAATTCCCAACACTCACCAGGCAGATCTCCGAGAGACCAAGACGAGCCAGAGCTACACAGTGTGACTCTGTCTCATAATAAAATATGTAATTAAAAAGGAACATCACAAATTTAAGTATAATTGAATCAAACCTTTGAATAATTTTCCTTCCTAAAGTTTGTCATAAAAGATTTAAGTTTTACCCACTTAAACTTAGAAGGTTTATTTTACCATCTCTACTAAAATAATAAAATATGAATTAGGTACGGTGAGCCACTGTTACAATCCTACCACTTGGAAGGGTAAGTCACTGGAGGATCAAGTTAGAGCCAGACCTAGGCTAGAGAGAAGGACCTTTTCTCAAAGAGAGAAGAAAAACATAAAATAAGGCAAGAAGTAGCTTGGTGGTGCATGCTCAAAGCCCTGGGTAGAGGGAGACAGAGGTATATAAACTACTTGTTAAATCATATAGTTTGCTGGGCATGGTGGTGCACACCTTAAACCCAACACTCAGGAAGCAGAGGATCTCTGTGAGCTCCAGGCCAGCGTCATCTACATTATGAGTCCCAGGCCACCCAAGGGAACATAGTGAGATCTTGTCTCAAAAAAAAAAAAAAAAAAGAAAAAATATCTATGGTTTGGAGATTTAAAAAAAAATTAAATTTTTTACATTGTATATATTCAATTTGTGTGTTTGAGGGTAGGGCATGAATGGAAGTCACAGCCCATGTATGGAAGTCATAGGACAATCTGTGGAGTCAGTTCTCTCTTCTACCATGTGTCCAGAGATGGAACTCAGGTCCTTAGGCCCAGTAACAAATGTCTTTACCACAGAGTCATCTTGCTGGCCCATAAAAGTAATTAAAAAGAAATTCACGGGCTGGAGAGATGGCTCAGCAGTTAAGAGCACTGACTGCACTTCCAGAGGTCCTGAGTTCAAATCCCAGCAACCACATGGTGGCTCACAACCAACTGTAATGAGATCTGATGCCCCCTTCTGGTGTGTCTGAAGACAGCGACAGTGTACTCATATATAATAAGTAAATAAATCTTTAAAAAAAAAAAAATTCACATGATGACAGAACCTGGTGGCACATGCCTATAATCCTAATATAATGAGAGGAATGGGAGAGGGGATCAGGAGTTCAAGGCTAGCTTTAAGGCTATCCTCAACTCACTCAAATAAACAAAAAAAACACAAAAAATTCCCATATTACAGAAGCTATGGTGCTTAACATAAAGAGGGGTAGTACATTAAATCCAAAGTAAATTAGACCAAATCAAATATGAGAGCAAAAGAGTAATACTGCTCTCTAAGGCTTGGTTACCTGAATTTAAGGAGGTGGGCTTAACTCCTGGTGTGTGAGCATGACAGGAAGAGGTACTATATTTAACACAGTCAATGTCCAGCCCCAATGGTGCTGGTCTGTCACTGATCCCTTCTGCCATTCCTACTTCCTACTGACTTTCAGTAAAGGTTTTTTTCTGTATAATAAAGATATGGAAGGCACAGGATATAAGTCAGTTGGTGGAACGCTTGCCTGGCACACCCAAAGCTGTGTTTTTGAGCTTCAGGACTGCATAAACCAGGCATGGTGGCATACACCTGTAATCCTAGCACTTAGAAGATAGAGAGTGGAGGGTCTAAAATTTAGGTTCATCCTTGACTGTGTAAGGAATCTGAGACCACCTTGGGCTACACAGCTGATCAAGTAAAATTAATTAATTAATCAACTAGTTAATTAATTAAAAGATTTGGAAGCTTTTTTGAGGCAGTAAAACCTTTGTATATGTAAAAACGTAGGGAAAAAAAAAAAAAAAAACAATATCCATGTGAATTTTGAATGTTCCTGACTTTGTGAAGTAGTTTATTGTTTGGCCCATAAGGGGAAAAAAAAAAGATTCCTGACAACTGTTTCTTTATGGTAAGTTCTCTTTTTCTTTTCATTGGTGTGCTGGGTGAAGTGAACTAAGTCTCACTATGTTGCCCAGGCTGGCCTCAAACTTTAGATCTTCCTGCCTCAGCTTCTCTCAGCTAGGAACACAAGCACACACCTCTAAGTGTCACCATCCCAAACCAAAACGTTTCCTTAATGCTGTCAAATTAAGACGCTGCAGTTGGTGCTTCTTGAGTGTAAGACGTTCAAGTCTTCATCATCGGGGGCTAGAGACATGGCTCAGCAATAAAAAGCTTGTACTGTTCTTACAGAGGACCAGAGTTCAGTTCCCACCCCCCACATCTGCAGCTCACAACCACTAGTAACTCCAGCTCCAGAGTATTATCCAATGGCCTCTTCTGTCCTCCTCAGACAATGTACTCATATTACACAGGCATGCATGTACACACGTGCACACATGTGTAAGGAAATAGCGTGAGGGGTAGGGACATTATCTTCTCACTGTACACACTGTACACACTGTACACACCGTACACACCGTACACACCGTACACACTGTACACACTGTACACACTGTACACACTGAGACAGAAGCAGAGTGCTGTACCTGGTGATATCATCGAAGACACCGTATCCTGCTTTCTTATCCATTACCCACTGGCCAATGAACATGCTAGGCGAAGAAGACGTCAGCTTTCCACTCCGGAGAAGACCATGCCCATGGCGCATGTTATCTTGAAAGCAGCCTTCAAACACTTCACCAGAGGCATAGCTGTGGTTGGAAAGAACAGAAAGATAACATGCACATTACAAAGGGCTTATGGGTACCTATAATTATGTTTACCATTATTGAGCATTAAAAAATCAAAAACCCTCTAGTTTCAAGAACTGAGCCCCAAAAATCAAAGATAACATGAATAATATTTTGCATTAACATGAAAAATGTGTTTAGTCTCTTATAGGAATAAAATAATGAGCTATCAATGAGGAGGAAGAAGGCATAAAGTTTTCTCTAGATTATAGTCAAGTAAAGAAACAGACTTCTAGGTAAGACTTGTGTACAAAATCAGGGTTTATTCTACAGGTACAATGGAGATGTGAGCCACATTTAATAATATCATCATGCCAAAGAGGAAAGGATGCTCGTTCAATGACGACTTTGCACTCAGTTTTGGGTAATAAAAAGATAAAATCTACTCCTTAGAAATTCTGTCCGCACAAGCTTAAGCTCTACACGGATCTCTGAAGAGGCGGAATGAGACCAGCAACCTTTGAGATGCAGGTTGTTACCTGTAGACTCCTTGTCCACACATTTTCCCCTCTTTCCAATGGCCTACATAATGGTCGTCTTTGTTCAGGGCCTTGTTAGGGATTCTGTATTCACCGTACCTGCCAGGGAGAATAAAAAGAAGATGCACAGATGCAAAGTCTGAGCAAAGTGGCCCCCAGGCCTGCTCCTGAGTCCCTGGAGACGCTTTATTCTAAAGCTAATGAAGAGCAGGGCGCCTGTGCTCTTGCCTGTCTTCTTACGACTTCACAGCATCCCTCTGGGTAAGTCACGGTAGACAACAGCTCATGCTGTCTCATCTCTCTAGTAGGTAGAGTAAGACAGACAATACAAAGTCCCCTTTCCTTCTAAACCTATTTAAGATCTTAAAATCACAAAATTTGACATTATCACTCATGTACATTAACTTCTCTGCTTTATATATCTTTTAATAGTAAGATAATTTTTTCTTTAAGAGGACACAAAATATTTAACTGCCATAAATTTTTCTTGTAAATATATTTGGAATGTTAGAAAATCTAACGAGATGAGCCATGAGATGGCTCAGTGGGTAAAAGCATTAGCTACCTGCTGTCAACTTGGTGGCCCAAATTAAAATCTTCTGTTCACATAGTGGAAGGAGAGAACTGGATGTCAAAGTTGTCCTCTAGTCACCCATGGGGCATGGCACATGTGTACCCAGACACATACATTACACATAATGAATGAATGAATATGACAAAAAAAGAAAACAGCTGGGCGGTGGTGGCGCACGCCTTTAATCCCAGCACTTGAGAGGCAGAGGGAGGTGGATTTCTGAGTTCAAGGCCAGCCTGGTCTACAGAGTGAGTTCCAGGACACCAGAGCTACACAGAGAAACCCTCTCAAAAAACAGAACAAACTTATCCAAAATTGATGTCAGTAGAGTATTATTACAATAATGTCACTGCAAAATTCCCCTTTTAACAGGGAAACAAATTTGAAGTTACTTAAAAGCAGGCCAAAGGCACAGCTCAGTGGTAGAGCATTTGCCCAGCATTCCTGAGACCCTAGAGTCCATCCTCAACACAGGAAGCTGGGGGAGGAGAGGGAGGAGATGGGGCGGGTATTTCTGTAAAACCACTGAAAATAAAATGTCTCTATGTCCTCTGTGTAAAGTGACACTGCTGTGTCACCTGGCTGACATAAATATCCTCCATGTCTACAAGCCCTATATCTTCCACGTGAATCCTAACACCGCATTCCATGCCTACACAACACAAATCAACTGCTTGTCTGAAAACCATCCCAACACTGAGTAACTTGTGACCAGATTTAAATTACTCTCTGACTTAAGCCGTATGCTTACCCATCTTCCAGGCCATTCCTGAACATGCCAGAATACATCTTTCCATCAGGCCACTTCAGAACACCCCTGCAAGGCATGAGCAAAAAGTAATAACTGTCCACTAATGCTTCAGATAATCAATGTTCTTGCCATCATGTGACTGTCACCCTTCCTTCCCTGGAAACAAATATGAAGCATTCTTCACCTGCCATGAGGCTTCCCTGAAAGCCAGCGCCCATCGTAAGTGGCATCCTTTAGGCGAGTATCCTTGTAGAAAGTGTATTTGGCACTTCTTGAGATGGGTGGTTCCTGTCTCTGAACACTGCTGCCACCTCCGTAAAGTGGGAAATCAGACGTCCCCCTCAAAGCCTGATCCACAGCTTGGCTGATAGCCCGAAGCCACTTGGTCTAGAAGCAAAAAGCCCATGTCAGCAAGCAATAACCCATCCAGCACTACACTATGTGAACCACATAGTAAGCTTGCCTGGACCACAGAGTAAGACTCTACCTATAAATAGATAGATGATTGATAGATAGATAGATAGATAGATAGATAGATAGATAGATAGATAGATAGATAGATAGAATCACAAAGAACAATCAGGCATCATGGAGTACTCCGGTACTCCTGACACTAGACAGTTTAGTGCAAAAAGAATTCAAGGCTAGCCAGGGCTACATGACAAAATTGTTTCAGGAAAACAAAACAAAAAGGCAAAAATCTAGTTTTGATTTAATGGTTATTAATGAAGCAACATTTATTTCTTTTCTACTAACATAAAAGACAGAAAAGGCCAAAGTTAAAATCAATCACTAACCTTTTCCTGGGGTGTTGAAGAAATGAGCGTGAACTGTTCTTCAGGTGTGGTTATCTTTAAGCCATTCCTAAAATGTTCACATAGATAAGCACCAACAGATCCAGCAATAGCAGACATCCTTCCCCTCGCCGCTCCTCCCTCACCCCACGGGGAGAAGAGAACTAGCATAAGGGCTCCTGCTTTAAATCTGAGCTCCACACAAGGGACAAAATACAGAGTAACAGCACTCTGTCACCACAGCATGCAAGCCATGGGGATGTCCACCTGCTGCTCACCATGGTCCTCAGACAGGACATTTTATTACTAAGGGGCACTTTACAACTATGTGTTGGGAAGTGAGGATGAGAAGCCAGCTTCCAAACCTGATCACCCCACTTAAGGAAATAGAAGTAGGAGAAGAAGCACTCACACGCTACCCGCTTCTTCAGAAAGTGGCTCTGCCCAGAGTGTAGCCAAAGGGAACACGTGGTGGGTGGAGAACTGAAGGAGAACATGAAGGCACATCTGTGAGTCCACACCACCCACCACCCTCAGGTCTCTAGTAAGTCTTTTCACGGCATTATAGTACATGCCCCTTGAGACAATTAAGAACTGGTGGGTGGCATCATCTCTGCTATATCACCAGCACATCGCCACCTCTGGTGGGTCTTGTATCTCTGATACAAGGACCCTTAACATGGCTGACATTCATTCGCAAGCTAGAAAAAAAAAATTGGCTCAGCATGCAGCTTAAAGAGAGAGGAGGTGTTTCATTTTTAAGAGTTCCTGCATTCAACCCCAACTAGCAACCACAAAACAAAAGAAACAAAAGTTCATATACAGTGAACACTAGAGGAGATAACTAAACATTCTCTTATTCAATAATTACAAGTAAATCACAACAATGCCTAGCAGAAGTTGACAGTATACAGCCATGTGCTATATGGTACCATTATCAGTCACAATACAATGACAGTCCCAAAAGCAACACTAGAGAATTCCTTTTGCCTAGTGATCTCATAGCTACCATAGTACACCACACACTCATGTGTCTATATATATTCAGATGCACTAACGTTTACCATTGTGTTATGACTGCTAACAATCTTCAAGTACAATAACCTGCTGTGTGGGTCATAGCCTGGCAGCACCAGGCTGTACTGGATAGCCTGGGTCTACAGTAGGCTATACCTTCCAGATTTCTATGAGTACACTGACATTTGTGTAACAGTGAAAGTGCCCAATACCACATTTTCAACACAGCCCATCATGAAGCAGCTCACAACTGTCCACTTCCCAAGGCCTCTTTTTGGCTAAGAATCCAGCCTACCTGAGCATGGACCAGGGCGTCATTGAAGAGAATGAACCAATTCACAGAAAACCTGCCAGCATGCTGCAGGGAGAGGGCTCGGTTACTGCTCTCACAGAGCAGCCGGCGCTCTGGTTTCCTCAAGGAATCCTACAAGCGAGGGAATAAACTTCAGTGAGCCCTCAGACTTACTTCAGTGTAAAGAGGATGAACAAGATTTAAGAAATACTTAGGGGAACCTTTTAGTCATAGTTTATTGCTGCATCAGATTTTTCCTAAAACTACATTTGAGGAACACACAAGAGAATAAAACAATAGCAAGCAAACCAAAGGGCAAAGGCTGCAGAGGACTCCTGAGAACCAGGGAAGGTGTGAGGATTCAGAACACTCATGACTGCATTCTCAGAAATGCATCATCCAATGCTAGCTACTGCTACCAACAATCGAGGAGCAGAGAAAGGAGGGCTGGAGAAAGCAGCAACAGTGGGCAGGGTTACCGTCATTTTTCCAGGAAAGGTCTTCCAGAAGCTCAGTGTGTACTCTGCTTCCTTCCTCTTCTTGCCAAGATGGAGAGCAAGAGACTCATAACAAGAACTGGAATCCTGCAGCTTTTGATACTCTGGAGATGTCTAGAGACCAATGAATAAAAAGGTAAGTGCGTAAAACATTGTTCACGAACTTCAGACGAGTCACAGTCAACCCAGGAAGATGATTCAGCCTGAGAACACAGGTGGCACAGTAAAGGGAGCCAGGGAACAAGCTGATCTCAGAGTACTCCAGTAGAGTGCGTGTGAACAGGGGCAGACACTGGCAACAGTCCTGGGAAGAGAGCTGCAGAACTGCAGGACTCAGAGGCAGTAGCCTCTTGCTTTGTTCTCAGGGTCTGTTGGTGTTGGACAGGTAGGCTGGATCTAACGATACTATCATGTGAGAAAATACAAATAATATAAAACTTATTAATTCACTTCAAACAAGATTATAAATAACAACTGTCATTTCCCAAACCATGAAGAGTTTTAACTGAGAAAAACGGCCCTGGCTCACACTCTTTAAGAGTCCCGTTATCATTAAGATAACAGCTGTGCTGTGCTTTTAATCTGTTATGTTATACTGCTTAGTAGAAACAAACATAGAAAATTTGATTTTATAAAGATAGCTAGTTTGAAAATGGAGTATTTTAATAGCCATTTCAAATAACTGTGGATACTCTCCTGGTACATATTTTAAAAAACTTGCTAACCAGTAGTTTCCTAAAGGGTGTTGCAATCTGTAATCTGGAACACTGGCAATCAATGTTTCTACTGTTATATTAAATTAACTAATTAGGCTGATGCTATGGCTCAGTGGGAGAAACCGCTTGCAGCCAACCCTGTACCCCGGAGCCCACTTGGTGGAGAGAATTAACTCCTGCCAAATTGTCCTCTAACTTCAACTTGCACACGCGAGCGCACATACACACACACATACATATACAGTCAAATAAATTTAAATAATAAATGTCATTAACAACTTAATATAAAAATTCTTACTGTGTTAAAATCTACAGGTCTACCTTGGCTTTGAATATGTGATTCTGTAACACTGTGGTCTGAGCATTTGAAAAATACTAAATTATATACACCATCCAAATGATATCTTTCATACACTAAAAAATAGCATTGGTACTTTTCTCATCAGAAAAATATTTAAGTATTGAGAAACTGTCAGGCTCAAAATTACAAACACATGTCTCCATGTATTTTGCTGTGTCTGTAGACACAGGTATCGAAGGCTGCCAGACTAAAGGCAGGGTTAGCTGTATTTCCAGAAGGATATGCCAAGCACATGAACAACACCCTGGGATGACAAACCAGATGGAGAGAAACACTAAAAACAGAAGAGGGTGTCTACTATGTGGGCCTTGATGGCCAACTAAACGGACTCCTCGTTCTCAGAATTAGCCCTGCAGGCTAGTTACAGAGTTTTTTTGGACAAGGTGTTACCATGTTTGGCCTCATACTCTTCATCCTTCTGCCTCTCAGCCCTTCATGTGCTGGGATTGCAAACAAGTGCCCCCCACACCCTAATTTTCCAAACAATTCTAATCTGATCTAGTAACGATTTTTTTCTTTATTGACTGAGATGAAGTCTGTAGCCCATTGTGTTCTGGTTGCTCAAACTTGCATGGTTAGCCTACAACAGTTTTAAGTTAAAACTGGAACCAGACTGAAAAAAGAAAACCCTACAAGACCACAGGAGGATCTCAAGGAGAAGCTCTGATCAGTCCCTCCACTGTGGCCTGCAGTCAGCCTAGATCAGGAGGCAGACCAGGATGTGAAGGATTTAAGGGACCTCGGGGCTGGTACAGTTTCTCTGGAAACAAAGTGAAATCACATTTCCTGGCATGACTCTACTAAGAACCCAGGCCAGCTGGCAACTGCACCTCAGTAACGCCTCCTCTCCCTCCCCTCCAGAATTGATGCGACTCAGAGTCAGCATGAACTGCACCCCCTGACACAATGAAGGAGCAGCTCTCACTGTGGGCTTTCACAGATCCACAAGAGAACATGGTCTGAATAAGGTCCTGAGCAGAAACAAATCCACAGTGTGGAAAACAAGCTCGCTCTAGCCCGCTTATCCTTTCTATGTCTACTAATTCACAGAGAAAGAAATCTTAATTAAACACACATAAATATTAACTTAATGGGGCTCAACATGTTAAGGTGACTTAATCCAAACAAACTACTTTGGCTTCCCAGGCATTCAGAAAGGCACATAGGAAACTTACCACTTCAAAGCAAGTAGCGAGCTTTAGCAAAACTTTTGCATAATTATGAAGTCGTCTGATTGGCAAGAAAAACAGTGTATTTAGTATTTCCATCAACTGAGTGTTCTCATCATTCACTTCTGACAAATCTTGCAAGAGTTCTTGGTTTTTATTTAGAAAATCACTGGAAAAGCGGGAAAAAGAATCAGTGGATCATCTGGTATGAATGGTATGAATGATATGACAGAAAATGTCACTGCAGTAACTGTTCTGAATGGACTGCCTAGGTGTTATAAAATGAATATAGATACAATAACATGACCCAGATATGAATAACAGAATTATAATATTTTTACCTGTAAAATAGGACTTTAAAGTGCAAAGTATAGCAATGGTAGCAACATAAAAGAAATGGTTAGTAACAGATCCTTCCCCACGTTCTAGGAAATGAGTCAGGCATTTCACTGTTTAAGGGGATAAATGACAAATGACACTATTCTGCTATTTTCACAGCTCAAAGTCAAAGGAATCTGGCAAGTCTGGCCACTGCTCCAGAAACTCCAGTGGAAAAGCAAGCTCCTTGTTCAAAGTACTAGCATGGAACCAAATACTTCCAAGTTCTTCCTTCCCTTCCACTGTCAACACAAGCTGACCACTGGATTATAATTGCAGGACTAAGACAAGCCAGGTGTGGTGATACACACCTGTAATCCCAGTAGTCAGGAGGAAGAGGCAGCAGGGTCAGGAGTTTAAGGAGAACCTCAGTTACACAGCAAGCCGAAACCCAGCCTGGGCCTCCCTGTCTCAATAATAGTAATAATAATAAATAATAATAATAAATTAACAAACTCTAAATTTATGAATCTGAAAAACTAGTAGGTGAACACAAATGAATCAAGAGAAATTGATGAAATGTAAAACAAGAGTCTGCGCCCTTCCCTAAGGACTCTTGAAGGTTGGTTACTATGGAGGGAGAGGCACTTTCTTCAGTGGTATAGTCAGTCACTAGTAAGATGCCCTGGAATAACCATGCTCCTGGTAAAAGCAAGCTTAACAATAACACTGGAACAAAAGGAAAGACATGAAAACAATTAAAAATAACATTTAAAAAAAGAGCCATGAGCCAGGCTGCGGTGGCGCACGCCTTTAATCCCAGCACTTGGGAGGCAGAGGCAGGCGGATTTCTGAGTTTGAGGCCAGCCTGGTCTACAGAGTGAGTTCCAGGACAGCCAGGGCTATACAGAGAAACCCTGTCTCGAAAAACCAAAAAGAAGGGCCATGAAAGAGGAAGGGTAGTAATTGAGAAGAGGAAGGGATAGAGGGTGTGGGAAGAGAGGGAAATGGGATCAAAATACAGTCTACACATATATGTACATGCTGTAATAAATTTTTATTATGTATAATTAATATATGCTAATATAACCTTTTACAAAATGAGAAACAGCAACCACTCTTTGAAAATATTAAAAAGAAGCAAACTTCTGACAAGATTGATTATAATTTGAAAATTATAAATAAATAAACTAGACTCCAGCCAGGAAAGAGAGCCCCATGCTGTCAGCCTCCAATCATAGAGAACAAAACAAATAGCCATTGCTGGGGCATAGTGGCCTAATTTTTACCTGTAGGTGGATATTTATTTACAGTCATCCCTCCAAGGCTGAGGGATCACTGAGGAAGAAGGGACAGAAGAATCTAGAAGCTGGAAGAAGAGTAAAGTGTCATGCAGCAGTTTCCTGTGAGACTGAAACATTGCACCCTGCAGGGAAGATCCCAAGCAAGAGTCCAAATACTTGCAGGAAGTACCTAAAACTGACCAGATTCTCCAGGCCCCTTCTTCCCAGGAATAAATAAGTTTAGTTGTAAAGACTCTTGAGACCAGACCAGTTGCCTGAAAGAGGTTTACACTAGAGTCACTTGGAAAGGACACTCTCCAACCTGCTGAGCTGCCTGCAGGCTGTGCAGTGGGCTCCAGGTTCTCAGCTTTGTCAAATGTCACCTGTGCTGGGAGGGGCTTTGTTAATGCAGCTGTCTTTGAGTCATTTCTGCTTCTGTATGTAACTCTTCACTCATATTGCTATTAAGTAATCCCAACAAAAGTCATTGGTTCACAAAAACAAACAACTAAATAAAAGTGACAGCGATGAACAGGAGAAGGAGACCTGCAGCTACACGGTGACAGCATGGGGACAATGCTAGAGGTTAGCAGAGCAGAGCGGATGAAACGAGCAGCTTTTCAAAGAAGGAGCCCCAGACAGGCCTACGCAATACAGAACCATACTAGTAGGTTTGAAAATCCCCATAGTAAACACTGCTATTGCAGGGTACACAGTTCTTCACAGATACATTCTACCCAATCTTCAGAATACAGGCAACCCCTGACTAGTACCAACTATTCCAGAAAGCAGAAGAGGAGAGAAAGCACCTGAACTCATTCTATGTCTAGTAATGCTAAAAAGTGCAAAGGTCAGAAAAGAAGAGTTAGATTAACAAACCCAGAGTGACACCAACATCCATCAACATCGGGAGAACATGAGCTACCCAGCCAGACCTGGGAAGTGTGGGTGGTGACTGAATACTTGAAATATTTTCTACCAAAATATAGAATGCTTCAGTTTGCCTTACTATTAGATCCATCTAAAGGCTACATGCAAATACGCTGTGTGAGATAGGCTTTTCTGGGACCATCACAGACATTATCTGCTCTTTACCAAAAGGGGAGAAAACATTCAGATGGAAACAAAGTCGGCTTCCTGCTGTGAAAAGAGTTGACCAAAGCATCTAGCAAAAAGCAGTGCTGAAGAAGGGTGGTTTTACACCTTTGACTTCAGTGCTCTTTGAGAACACTACTACACCTAGTGACAGTCAGGGCTAACAGGCCCTGTCCTGTTATGTTAATGAAACTCTACACTTTGATTCAATGGGTAAATAAATGTCCATGCCAACACTTCCCATGGCACTCCCAAACACCAAACTATAGAATATAATCTAAGATATGGAAGCCTACCACTGTAGAAGCTTCCTAATATGTATAAAATGAGTCCAAATGAAGTTATCATGTAGTGGGGAAGACAATACCCCAACTAGACATCATATGCTACCAAATAAAACCCTCAGTACCAAGAACAAGCTACAACAGTAGTGATGGGCCTACGAGGCACGCTCACTGCTGCAACAGTGGCACAGTGTTATGAGATAACCACATTTCTTTTTAGTTGCATTTAAGGCTTACTACACAGGATGGAACCTATATAGCGTGCCACTGTTAATGAGGTCAAGAACCTGAGCATAGATAAGGAAAGCCTACTATTCTTATTCTGCTAAATGAATGTGGCAATAAAACAACTCCTAGTGACACACTGCTATACCCACTGATCAGTGCATTGCTCAGCCCTCATTAGAGAAGCTTCTACTTGCAGTACATGGTAATTAATTTAACACGGATCCACAAGTGGACAATATGCAGAGTAAAAGAGCACTCAAGCCTAAACGGGATGCCTTTATCACACTCCTCCCTCAAGGCTCAGGGATCGATGCAGAAGAGGAGGCAGAAAGATTTTAATTCCAAGGTGGTGACTTCAAGGAAACACCATCTTCCAGACGTAACAGGGCTGATAAACACATGAACTCACAGACAATGTGACAGTACACACACAACAATCAGGGAGACGCTTGGGAAGGGTAAAGAATATGATTAAAAATATTTTGTATGAAACTCTAAAAAATTAAACAAAAACAGAAAAAATAAAACAAAAACAAAACAAGAACTGAAAACCTGTAATCTATGGCTGTGAGAAGGATAACTGAAAGGTGTAGATTACTTACATGGCAGGCTTGGCAAGAAGCTGGAATCCTCCCATAACCAGGAAATTTGAAACTGATGTGCAGTACCTTGGGTGGAAAAACCAGACACATAGGCATTAGTGATGGAGTGAAGTTTCAATGCACGTCTAGACACTTCTGAAATCCTCCTCATGAACTGGAATACTTTGTGACCTCAGTGCTAAAGAGAAGACAACAGGGAGACTCAGCAGGGGAGTGACCGATGCAAGGTCAGTAGGGACATTAACATACAGGGATTGCAAAAGCACTTGTGCCATTCAGACCTGCCTGGCAGGTGGCACTTGCTAACCTAACAAGCCAGAGAAAACATGGTTGAAACTGGAGGATTTTTAATGAAAATTTAATCTTCATTTCAAGTTCTCCAATTAAGTCTTGAGAAAATGAATGGTGAAGGCTACACTGGGGGTGAGGAAGGCCAAGAGTAGAATGCAGCCAGTGCTCTGGAGCGAATGGAGGGAAGCAAGCTGCTCTGATCAGGAACACTCCCTCATACTCCTGGGCTAGCAAGCAACTGATACTGACAGAGACAGAGAGTCTTATGAAAAAGGAGCCCCGGTGGTAGAATCCTTTAAGATGTAAATTAGTTTCATTTATCCTACCTGTAGGAATAACTATTCCATTTTAAACAGTAGCCCAAGGCATCAAAAACTGCTTTTTAAAGCAAAAGGCCATAATAGAAAAAAATGGAGGTATGGTGGTAAATACAAGACAAAAACAGAAAACTGCACTAATAAAAGCTGAAACTTCACACAAATAACAATGTCTAATTGTAAAAATAAATTAGTGTCAAGTTCTATCATTTTTTAATGTTTGATGAGTTAGAAGAATAAAGTAAAGATATTTCTTCCTAGACAACAGCTTCCAGTAAATTTAATTTGCCTAGGGCTGAAGTCACTTATACTAAGTCTGAAAGGAAAATACTAAGGTAATTGCAGGAGGTTATTTCAACCGGTGGGGGGGAAAGGGCAACTTTAATTATCCTTTGATTAGCATTGCCCATAGCTTTCGATAATAAACACGTGTACATTAGTCCTTGGGATATTTATAACCCAAGAAAAACACGGGCATGGCAGGAACTCCCTGGCAACAGGTGCTTCTCACTGACCCCATGCTGTAACTCTGTGCAGGGCCTGGCACTTGGTGACACTGAGTCAGTTTCTATCAGATGGATGGAGAATAAATCAACAACACATACTTCAGACCAACAGTATCATCTGGTCTACTTTAAAATAACAACTAAATTAATGCCTTAATCATGATACCAAAATACAAATCAAGAAAAACCGAGAAATGGCTTAAGTTTACAAATATACTTGGCATATTTTTCTTACAAAACATGAAAAGAACCTTGAGTAGTCAGCCATCCTTGGTGTCATTCAGAAAGCACGGTTATGTTAAATGTAGCTAGAGTGTCCCATCACACAGCAGTAAAAAGCAGGCTCAGAACAACTTCACACTCACAGCTGCTCTGTAAATAAGTTTGTTCCTAATACTTGGGTATAATTTACTTAAATAAACAAAGTAAACAGTCATATGACAGAATATTGTGTGTAAATAAAGTGTGCTATCACTTGCTGTTGAACATAGAAGGGAATATGAAAACTCCTTGTTGTTAACCTTTCCCCTTAAGGAAGAAGACTGAACTTGAGGACTGCAGAGCTATCACTGGCTATGGTTAAACACTGCTTTTCAGTTCCACCGCCTAGCAGCACTGTTCCTGCCCCTCTCCCCTGACGGAGGACCCATGCAGATTCCCCTTGCTGAGGAGACTGAACATGACATGGGACTGATACTTGCTCTGTGTAACTGTCCAAGAAAAGACTCGAATGCTTCATGATGACCAGGCTCCTGGCTTCCTTCACACCCTGCAGGTAGCTGCTTAGTGAGGCTCCATGCTGCCCAATAAGGTAACACAACTTGCTAAACCTGCTGGCGACTTCCTGCAACAGCTGGACAGTGGTCACAGTGCCCAAATTTTCTGCAACAAAATGATAACAACATGAAAACCAAATGCTTTCTTATAAGTTTTCTCTGAGAATACTTAACTCTGTTGAAATAAATTCTAATCTATGGAACCCAAATCACTTCCAAAAATGTTACAAAAATCAACTTCAGTAATCCCTGAGATGGCTCAGTAGGTAAAAGTACACAAGCTATGCAAGCAGGAAGACCTGGCCCACAGACTCAAGTGGGAAATGGAAGTGAGGCGGCAGGCGGATCCCAGAACTTGCTGCCACCAGCCTAGCTAAAAACTAGTGAGCTCCAGGTTCAGTACGAGACCCTGAATCAAGGAGTAGGATAGATAGTGACAGAGAAGAACCCAATGTTCTCCTCTGGGCTCAGTACACCTCTGCACTCATGTGCACATAAGCCATACCCACGACCTTATCCATAGGAACTGTCAGGTCTCTGATTCAGTAGATTTGGTTTTAGCAACTCAGGATGGATGATTCTTTTAAAAGTTTCCCAGGTGTTTTTGTTTTGTTTTGTTTTTAATAACAGCCAAAATGGCCGGGCAATGGTGGCGCACACCTTTAATCCCAGCACTTGAGAGGCAGAGGCAGGCGGATTTCTGAGTTCGAGGCCAGGCTGGTCTACAGAGTGAGTCCCAGGACAGCCAGGACTACATAGAGAAATCCTGTCTTGAAAAACCAAAAAAAAAAAAAAAAAGAGACCCAGTGAAGCTAATACCTGTTAAATTTTGAAAATAGTTAATGTAAAACAAAAAGAGAGAAGTGAATAATTTAATTTAATTTCATACAGTGATAACAGGGTAGCAGCCAAGAATTAAATTCACTTCTACAAATAGATATTTTTCTTTTTTGAGATGACTTTGAACTTTCATATCCTCTGATTCTCCCTCCTATAAGCTAGGTTACAAGTATATGCTACCATGCCCTGTTTTATGCAGTGCTGGGAACTGACTCAGGGCCTCAATCATGCCAGGTAAGCGCTCTAGCAACTAAGCTACACCGCAGCTTGGACTCAGCTCTTACTTAGCATCTTAAACTTTTCGCACTAGCTGCTGGTCCACTTGGCCCAGGGAGAAGCCCAGCTCTTCACCACACGGGTAACCTGCACTTCAGGTGGCCTAGGTCACTCTCAGTTTAGAGGGCATCGGCTAATTATCTGACTTTCCCACGCTGCAGTTCCTCATTTCATTCACCAACAGAGAAACCAAGACTTGGTCAGACAGGAGACTCTCCTTTCTTTAGAACTACCCAGAAAGTCCCCGTTGTTTCCTTCTCTTGCCTAAATCCCATAGTTCCTGAGCCCATCCTAGGGAGGTTTTACACAAAAGGGGCTCTAGAACTCTTACAAAGGAAAATAGATTACAAACAAACAAAAAAATAAAACGCAAACCCTCAAGTTACATAAGGACCATATTCCCAAATGTGGTTACACTAGTCAGGAGAGGTGGTCCAAGCCTGTAGCTGCAGTACTGGGGCAAGGCATGAGGAATGGGAGTTCAGTCATCTTTAGAGATTTGAGGGCTAACCAGGACTATATAAGACCCTAACTCAAAAACTAAAGAACAAATAAAATCCAAATAAACAAAAGCAATTTGCTGAGTTGGCTGTTATAGAAGGTATTTTTCCATTAGAAAGAATGAGTTCAGCACACAAGCCCACACTTCCTTACTAAAAATGACCATTAGCCTAAATCCTGAGCCCTAACAGTGGCTACAGAGTAAGAGAAAAACGTCATCTCTGTTTTCTGTGTACAGGGTCAAACCTAGAAAAACTGGCAGGCCAGGGAAAGGTTGTTTTGCTTGCTGAGAGGTTGTTTGTTTCTGAGACAGGGATTTATCATATGGCCCAGCTCCCAATCCTCACTATGTGTGCCTTGCTAATATCCTAGAGACCACAAATACCCTGGAGACAAGGATGGGGCACTATCCCAGGGGCTATGGGAACTACTTCCTCTGCCTAACTGTGTCACTTCTAACTCTTCTCTGTGACTGAATAAACATCTAGTTAATTGACTCATATATATGAATGATACAATTCTAAGAACTGTAAGAAAAGAATTAGGAGGAAAAAAAAAATCCATGGAAGTTAAACAGTGTGTAAGGACTAGAATGCAGAAGTATTGCTCAAGTCTAGTTTCTAAAGATAACTTCCCAAAGAAGATACTTTTCTCTTCAGCCACATCTTCCTAAAGCTCAAGGCTCTGTGAGTACAGGAAGAGGAGCTCAGGGGACTATGAAGACAGAGTTGGGGCACCCAGGCATGTAGGTGTGAAATTACTTGGGGCTGGGGTGGGCTGTGTGGGATAAACCATTAACACAAACAGCTTTCTTAAAGCAAGGCACAGTGGCACAGGCTTATAGCCCCAGGTAATGGTGAGACTGAGGTCAGCCTGGGCCTTAAACAAACCAACCAACCACAAAAAAGGCAGGCATGGTAGCTTGCAACTGCAATCTCAGCAACTGGATGGTGAAGACAAAAAGGTCAAGAGTTCAAGATCTTCGTCAGCTATGTAGTGAATTGGGCCCAACCTGGGCTACAGAACACCCGGTCTAAAAAGCAAATGAGCAAACAAACAAATAAGCTCTTGACACTACAGAAAGAACAACTAAAACGAGAGCCCTGGTGATCTGGGGATGTGGGCAGTGGAAGATGTCAACTTACCTAAACTGAGAAGAGGTCTAAGTATCTGTGATTTGATTTCGCTGAGTTTTGAGTAAAACCGTCTTTCCGTAGTAGCCAACTCATGGAGACTGGCAATGTATCCCATGATGTTCTTGTCCGCCAAAGCTAAATAGCTATCTTTTCCTGCTGTGACTCTGCTTATATATCCAAGCTAAAACAGGTGGAAAATGAAAATATTAAAGATAAAATATGATTTATAGACATTGATCTGGCATGTTGTATAGGCTCACAGTGGCAGACAGGAGCTAAAGATTCGAATACCCAGGAGCTGGTAAGCAGGTTATCGAACTGCCAACAGCTTAAAAGTGAAGATTTACAAAACAGTGCATATCAGAGCTCTCCTCATTTGCTGTGGAGATGGTGTATTCACACACCACTGTTCAATGTGAGTAACTGTATACACCTACTTCTATTCGTCTCCAAAATATCTTAGACATACAAAGACCCAAATGATAAGAGCTGCATATCTCAGAGACCTTTAATCTCAACACTAAGGAGGCAAAGCCAGGCAGATCTCTGTGAGAGTGAGGGTAGGCTGGTCTATAGAGTGAATTCCTGGAGGGCCAGTCAGAGTTACAAAGAAAACTCTATATCAAAAAAAGCAAAAACAAAAAGAAAGAAAAAAAGAGAGAAGGAAAGAGAGAGAGAGAAAAAAGAAAGAAGGAAAGAAGAGTTATACATCTCAAGACTCACTCACATGAGACAAGATTAGTGAGAATGAGGAGCCCTGAGCCATAGCAAGGCCTCTGTACTGTCTCATCTCTTACAAGTGTCAACACAGGGCCAGATATGATGGCTTAGGCCTATAATTCCAACATTCAGGTGAAGCTTGAGGAATGCTGGCAGTTCAAGGCCATCCTGGCTACATACTGAGTTCTGGGTTAGTCTGGCCTACAGTGTGAGACCATGCATCAAGAAAAAGAAAAAGAAAAAGAAAAAAAGAAAAAAAGAAAAAAGAAAAAAAAAAGCACTGGTGTGGTGGCACACAGCTGCAATCCCAGACAGAGGATCAATTTGAGACCAGCCTTGAATATGAGACTCTACTTCACAAATCAAAATCAAAAAACAAAATAAGGAAAACACAGAAGTGCTTCTAGATATTGGCCTGGATAAAGATTTTTCTGGATATGACCTTAAAACACAAGCAGCCACAGAAAAGCTGACAAGGATGAAGGGAGCAGTAAAGTAAAAAGACAATCTGTAGAACAGGAGACAATGCCTTTGGACTATTCATCCAACGAAGGGGTGATATCCTGAGTGGAAAAGGAACTGAATAATCTCAGGAGCAAAAAACCCCAAATAATCCAGTTGAAAAGTGGGAAACTGACCTAAGTAGAATTTCCCAGAGGATACTCAAATGGCCAACAGAAAACACTTTGGCCATCACCAAAAAGACAACAATAAAGGACTTACAAGAACATGGGAAAAAAAGGTACTCCTACAACTGCTGATAGGAACTTAAATTAGTATGGCTAGCAAAAACAAAACAAAAACAAAAAACAAAAAACAGGATAGTGGCCCCTCAAACAAACAAACCTATAAAAAGAACTTCTACACAATCCAGCAACCCCACTACTCAGTATTTCCAAAGGAGCTAAAATCAGTATGTCAAGATGGTATCTGTAGTCACATGCTATTCACAATGGCCAAGATACAGAATCACATAGGCACCCCTTGTCAGAGATATGCATAAAGAAAGTAAGTAATGTGTATCTAATAGAATACTATTCAGCCCCTAAAGTGAACTTTTGCTATTTGCAAAAGCAAGGCCAGGACTGAAGGGCAGAGAGTGAAACCAATCAGGCGCAGAGACACAAAGCATGGCCTCAGTAACTGACTAGAAAGCAGTGGTTACCAAAGGGAGTGAGGTCAGGAGATGGGGAATGCAAACCGGGAACTGCAAGAAGGAAGAAAATGTCTGATGCTGCACTTAGGAAACAGAGGCAGGAGGATCTACATAGTGAGTTCTGAGACAGCCAGGGCTTTGCAGAGAGACCCTGTCTCACAAAACAAACAAAAGAATTATATGACTACCTCAAAATAGCCAGTAGAAAAGGATTCTGAATGTTCCTATCACAAAAAGAATGTCTAAGGTGATGGACGTGCCACTTACCCTGATATGGTCATTACCCATTGTACATGTGATGAATGTGACATGTAACCCACAACTGTCTATAGTTAGCATGTGCTAAGGTTCTTCTCTGAAAGGGACTTTTTTTACATTTGCCCTTCCTAGTATGAATAAAATTAATCAATGTCTTTATTCACATTTCCTCACTAAACCACGAAGGCAGGCTGTACACTGTGGATATTAGCCTTCTGAGGAAATTGGTGACATACACCAGAGCCTCATCCCTTTAATCCTTTATCGAGATTGAAGTCTTTCACAGGGCATGTGGTGACAGGCCAGCTATTGCCCAGGACCAATCATCATGCCACAAAAAGACTACATGTAGGTCAAGAGCCAAACCTTGGCCAATGCTGTCTTTGGCAATTAAAGTCTTGTCTCAATACATTCAGAGCTTACTAACAAGAAAGCCAAAGACTAACTACAGTCCACAAAACATATTTTTCAATGAGAATAGAAAATCTAGAATGTACCAGCACTGAGGGCTATATCCTCTGTTGACATGTCTCTGTGAAGATGTGAGTTACTTGAAAATGGGAAAAGAAGAAACAAGTTAATGGTATAAATATGTAAGTAAATGAGGCAGGAATTAGAAAAGCAGATATTAATGTGGATCTTGGAAAGAGAAAGAAGCAGCTAAGCTAGCACAAATGAAAGCCAAGGGAACAGAGGCCCAAGGTAAGTCCTGCCAGCAACTTGTTGGGACCCTCTCTATGAGCTCAGCTCAGGACCCTCAAGTTAGTTCTGTCCACTAACACAGAGAACTTCTGATATAATTCACCTGAGGGCTCTGGGAGACTTCACTGCATGACTATGTTCCAGTACTAGCTTAGCAAGAGAGAAATGAAAGAAAAACAGCTCTGAGTGTCGGGTGGTGGCACCAGGGGTTAGTTCAGGAGGTGAGTTCTTCTCCAATGCACACAAACTTGAGTTCCAATCCTAGCATCACAACCAAAAGCAAGCAAATAGAAAAGCACAGCTGTGGTATTCCTCCTGGAGAGTGCTGCCTCAACAACTGCATATAAAGTATGTACTCTGCTGGAGCATGATAGCACACACCAGGGATCCCAGGTCCTCAGGAGAAGGTGGCAGAAGTTCTGCACAGCAACTTCCAGGCCAGCCTGGGCTGCATACTTATCGAGACCTTGCCTTAACAAGATAACAAAACAGCATACACAGACACAGAGATGAATGGAGGAGTCACAAAGCCCTACCCCCATGGCCCTCACATTACAGTAGGGCAGCCAGCAGACAAGAACATCACACAGCACTTTACATGGTGATGGGTGCTGTGGGGAAGAGTACAGCAGGAAAGGAAGAGTGCGAAGGGAAGAGTGAGAAGGGCTTTGCATGGACAGTCACAGCAACATTCAAACACTCCTCATGCTACAGAATGTGGGCCTTAGGATCCAATTCCTACTGGAGTTCACCTTACTACAGGAGAGAAGTACTGGAGTCTTTGTACCACTGGAATCCTCTGGCAGGGTGGCACCTTCAGCACGGTCCTGTCGGCCACTGTAATACAATCCAGGCTGGAAGTCTTCGGTGTCCACTAAAAACAAGGAATAATCTTGGCCTGCAGCTACACTCCAGACTCCATTTTCATTGCTAACCTGAAATGACAGAAAGATACCATCTGTCCAAGGGAACCAAAAAGAACTCAAGTTGCATGGAACAGAACAGACTACTTAAGCCAGCATGAGGTAGTTAGCCCTGCCTGTGAGAGTGGACCTCTTCCAGCAATGTACCCACCTACTGTAGAATAGAGCAACAGTAAGACACCTCATGTTCAGCTTTTAAACTTGAATTAGACTCTTAAAAAAATCTGAAAAAGTAGACTATGGAAAGGAAAAAGCATAGCTCCTGGTTTTTAATGTTATTTTTGTAGGTGTTCATTAACAGCCTATTTTAGCTAACACATAGAATGTACCTTTGCCCATCCACATTTGGTCATGTGCCAAAAATCTACCTAAAAAGAAAAAAAAAATCTAGATAATGAAAAGGCTAGAATTCATTATTGCCAACTACACCCTTGGGTGTTGCGAGTCAGTTTCCCACTTGTAACTCACTAGCTCTCTGATGTGACTTCACTGTGCCAACTCCCAGGATGCTGAAACAGGCAGGACCCATGAGAAGCCATCTACGTGGACCTAGACCAGTGGCTCTCAAAAAGTGGTCTTTGCAGCAGCAGCAGCAGCAGCATCACCTGGAAACATGTTAGAAATGCAAACTCTCAGCCACAGATTACCCAGGAGGGATCTGGCTTTCAGGTGACTCTGACAAATGCAGACAAATGCAAACAAATTCTTGAGAACCAAGTTCTACACTGCTGGTTTTCAAACACTAGGACTCCAAATAGTAATCCAGGAGCTTGCATCAAAAGGCAGCAGCCAGAGTTCTAGGTGCCCTGCAATCCCCAACTTAATATTATTCCCCATTGTCCTGTCTGATGTACGACCTTCCTCATAAGACTTCATTAAGAAAGCATACTACAACAAAATACTACCCCCAACCTCCAGCTTCCTTCAACCTCTATGCAGATAAACCCTGTGCATCTAACCAGGCTCTACACACCAGATTACTGTGAGTGTGCACACACTGCCACTCCTTACATCTCAGCTACCTCCTCTGCACATGGCACTCTGTTCTCAAAATCAAGCCATCCAAATAACGGATTTCCAGTTCACTGTGAGAAGAATAAATCACCCAGTCTGTGTGTGTGAGATAGGGTGTCTGCTGTGTAGTCTAGGCTGGCCTTGAATGCCCCCACTACCTGAGTACCTGGATTTCAGTACACTACCAACTACAACAAGCCAGCAAGTGTTGACTGGATAATCTCCAATCAAAACAAATTCAGGAGGCTGGAGAGATGGCTCTGCTGTTAAGATCCAGAACTGGAATGATGGCTGACAACCAGAGGTTCTAGACATACATGCAATGCACTTACATACATGACAGCAAAACATTCATATACATAAAATAATTTTTAAAGAGACTTACATAAGAGGTCCTGTGCAATGGCTCAGAGGACAAAGATGCTTGCCTCTAAAGCCTGGTGACCTGAATTCAATGCCAGGAAACAAAACAAAACAAAACAAAAAGCAAAAATACAACACCAACAAAAAAAAAAAAAAACAAATAAAAACCAATTTCAGAATTGGGCATGGTGGCACATGGCCAGTAGTAATCCCAGTAGTCTGGAGGCCGAAATAGGGGAATCAAGAATTTAAGGCCAGACTGGGCTTTATGAGCATATGTCTCAAAAATTCAAATCAAAACAAAAACTCTAATTCAAATCTCACTAGACTTATAGCTTCCATAGATTAATTAAGATGATTTCAAACCACTGGTGGCTGTGGTGTGTGGCTGTAGTTCAGTGTTGGAGGTCTTGCCTACCACATGCAAGGACTTCCCTCTCATCTCCAGACCAAAAGAAACAAATACACACCCCATTTCCAAATAAAACAAACCTCCATGCTGTACTTTGTTTACAAAGTTCTGAGACTAACCTTGTAGCAAATCCCATGGTGCTAAGGCTAAATACAAGGCAGACTTTCCGGTCCTCTGACCCCGCACTACAGCATTTTCTTTGCTAGGATTTCTGTTTGTTTGCCTTTTGTTACTTTGTAGCAGATGGAACTTGCAGCCTCACGATTGCTGGATGACTATTCCAACAGTGAGCTAGAACCCCAACCCTTTCTGGAGTACTTCTGAAACAGTCTTTCTGCATTGTCCAGGTTTGCCTTCAACATGCTCTGTAGTCCAGGCAGAACTTGAATTTCAATTCTTCTGCCTCAGCCTTCTTGTACTACCATATCTGGCCCCCAAAAACCTTTCCCTCATATGTAAGGGTTCTTTCTACTTTGTTTTTAAAATGTCAGGGGCAATACATCTTTGCATTTAAGTAACAGTAGCTGGGCTGCATATTGAGAAAATGTTATATACTAAATGTAGGGCTGGAAAGATGGCTCAGCAGTTAAGAGGACAAGATGACCAAATGGCTTCATGTCATAAAGCACTTTTTAAAAATCAAAAAATTTTAGGAAAATTATATTTATAAACTAAATTTGGATACAAAAACAATTTCCCTAAACATATAAAGTGCTATAACACAGAATCCCAGAATATATTGCTATTAAGTTTACAAAAGTACCTTTGAGAGTCGAGGAACCGTTGTTGGAAACTCAGAATGCCCAAGTTGACCAAAGGTATTACAGCCCCATGAGTAAACCTACCAGAAACAACAGGGGAGCAGACACAACATGTAAGTTTAATCTTGCATGCTTATTCTGAACCTTCTCAATTACCTATAATCACAGAAATTATTCACACTAATTTTCTACTCTTTAAAGTAACAGGTATTAGCTGGACACAGTGGCTCACTCCTGAAATCCCACCACTCAGGAGGAGGAGGTGGGAGAAGTTTCTAGCTGGAGCTAACTTGTCAGGAGAGGCAGCCTGGATTACAAAGTGGGAGCTTGTCTCATCCCATTTCAAAAGAAGACAGAAATAAAACCTGGCCGGCTGGTACAAGCTTATAACCATAGCACAGTTAGGAAGCTGAGGAAGAATCTCAACTTTGAGGCCAGTCCACCTCCACAAGACTCATGGCATAGGAAGGAAGTCATGGGTCTCACCCACAGACACCTTTTCTTCAGTAGTGCAGCTACTGGTAAGGTGCATGCATTCCTATAAATAACCCCTGAAACCCACTGGGATGTATGTATGTATGTATGCATGCATGTATGTATGTATTTGTGTGCATGTATGTGTGTATACCCCATATACACATCACGCACATACAGCCAACATACACACATCACACATTATGCAAATACCCCTATACACACATCATACACATACACACAAATCATAGACACTCCACATATACATCATACACAGACAGCCCCATATTATACAGATACTCACACACATATTATACACATACACTTCCCCACACACATACATCATACACCAACATATACACACAATAATACATTTTTTTAAAAAAAAATCCTTGAATATAGGAATTTATAGATATATATACATCTATTTCTTCTTCTTCTTCTTCTTCTTCTTTTTTTTTGGTTTTTCGAGACAGGGTTTCTCTGTGTAGCCCTGGCTGTCCTGGAACTCACTCTGTAGACCAGGCTGGCCTCAAACTCAGAAATCCGCCTGCCTCTGCCTCTGCCTCCCAAGTGCTGGGATTAAAGGCGTGCACCACCACTGCCCGGCTCATCTATTTCTTTAGAAAATTCCTGAGCAAGGAATTCTGAGTCAATGAATATGTACATCTTCCAGCAAGGTCCCATTGAGATTTCTGCCACCATTGCTTTTTCCTGTGTCTTGAAAGTAAATGTGTGCCGGGCGGTGGTGGCGCACGCCTTTAATCCCAGCACTTGGGAGGCAGAGGCAGGCGGATTTCTGAGTTCGAGGCCAGCCTGGTCTACCAAGTGAGTTCCAGGACAGCCAGAACTACACAGAGAAACCCTGTCTTGAAAAACCAAAAAAAAAAAAAAAGAAAGTAAATGTGTTATCATCTATTATGAGAAAGTAGTTTTAAATTTGTTTGCTAAATTATCTTTTGTCAGTAGCCATCCTACTCTTAGATTCTTCACATTTGCTTGTTTTATTGCCTGTGGGAGGAGGCGAAGACATAATATCAGGGTGAGCATGTAGACGTCCAAAGACAACTTACAGGAGTCATTCTCTCCTGCCACCTTACAGGAGGGATCCAGAGGAACCCAGGTTTCAGGCGTGAGGACAAGCATCCCCGAGGACCTCTCTCCATCCATCCCTCCTCCCACCGCGCCTCTCTTCAGTCTTGCTATGTAACACAGGATGGCCTTGGATTCTTGCTCCTCCTCTCAATGGACGACAAGCATGTTCCACTAGGCCTGGTTTATGAGGTGGAGACAGAACCAAAGGCCTCAAGCATGCCAAGCAAGCACTTTGCCAACTGAGCTACAACCTCAGCCTCATGGTAGGTACTTTTTGGGCCTGTTAATGTTTGCTGGTTAGGACTGCTGAATTATTGTGAACACAAACATATCTTTCGTTGTAACTTGATGTCAAATCTTTTTTCTATTTCTAAGGTTTCTGAGAAAAAGTCACCTAGTATTTGCTCTTAAATACATATGAGTCTATTTGTTTGTTTGAAGTCTCTGCTGCATTTAGAAACAGAATATAACATGTTCTAATTTTTGCCCTATAAAAAATAAGCCAATGACTCTCGCAGTATCTACTGAGTACTATGACACACCTGTCCTGAAGACATCCAAAAGATTTATATATGTGAGTCTGTTTCTAGTGTCAGGGTATTTCTGCTCAACTGAAATCTTAACATCTCAGGACAATTTCTTTTCTTAGGTTTTTTGGTATAAATTGGATTTCAAAACAAAAATGAAGGGAACTGAGACTCTACTCCTACCTGGAAACTTGAGATCCACTTAAGAAAACTTCTCTTGCTCTCTTCCCCTGTCTATAAAATGGGAATACTGCCCAGTGAAACCTAACTGCCCAAAGGAGACAGACGACTCTGTCTGACAGCACAGTTGCTCAGAGACAGTCTAACCAGGACAGCCTCCCATCAAAGCAAGAGCAGCCCTCCAGTAGGCCTCTTACCTGAGATTTCGCAGTAAGTGCGAGAGAGTGGGAGCCACCTGCCTCCAGATGGATTACCTCTTTACCATCCAGACACTTGACACACAACGGCTGAAGCCTGAAAGAAAACAAATACGCACAGACACAAAATAAAAGTGTTTTCAGTATGAGCCGTTCTCAAATTATACAGCTAGTACTGTTAAATAAAAATAAAATGTCAACAATAATGTACATTATGTTCAAACTGTTTCTAAATATTACACCTAATTTTCGATCGCTTTTAATTATCTGTCATCACTATTTAACTCCTGTAATCCAGAATCCATTAAGAAGCATAAAACTGGAAGTGGTACACAGGCCTAAATCCCAGCACTTGCAGACAGGAGGATCACTACAAATTCAAGTCCAGGCTAGACCACATAGTACAACCCTATCTTAAATAGAAATAAAATAAATAGAAATGTAGAAACCATAGAAGAGTAAAAGAGAGAGCACTGCAGGGAAAAGAAAGGCAACTTCTGACTTCAGTTCTCTTCCCTCTGCTGAGGCATGTCAGCCCACTGCTTCCAACAGTCTATTCACACATCTTCACTCTTCTTTTGTCAAGCATGTTAATACTGGGAGTGCCTATTAAACAAAGACAGTTTTCCCTGGTATACATAGATTTTAATGCTTTATCGATAGCTATTTTAAGGAGCATAGCTACATCTTTTGGGATCAGAAACCTGTCACTCTTCTTTGTAAGTTAAAATATAAGTACTCAAATCTTTCAATAACATACCACCTTATCCCTAACATGCTCTGCATTCCAAGAGGAAGAAACATCAAAACAAACATGGACGAGTATGCATGAACACGCCACTCCTTTATTGGTTCTTTTATTTTGAGACAGGGTTCCTCTATGTAGCCCTGGCTGGCCTGGAACTTGTTATGTTGACCAGGCTGGCCCCAGTCTCAGAGATTCACTTATCCTCCCTCATCTGTGTCCCCCGCTAAGATCAAAAGCATGTGCCACCACACCCAGCCTCCAGGCCTGTCCTGTTGGGCATTGAGGACTAAGGAGACAGCTTTTTATCAGCACAAATGGTGCACAGTTATCTGTCCTATTAGAAGAAATAGGGATATGGAGACCTCCAGAAAAATGTGATTGCCTGAGCTGATCACCTTCAGTCAATGCTGGTGGCACTCACCTGGGCAGGACGTCGCCGTGCCCCAGCTGCCCTTCCTTGCCTTTCCCCCAGGTCCACACCTCTGTCCTCAGGGAAGGCAGGAGGGCATCTGCTTCTCCACTGTATGTGGGAGTCAGAACCACTGTCCGAGTTTTCACCCTTGCAGCCTTCCTTAAGAGCCTGGGGGAAACTGAAGACAAACACAGCTGGGTAAAGGGTCAGAGAAGCAGAAGACATGATGCTTTCACCGGAACATCCTAAAGCAATTATCAACATGACGTTTATAAAAATACGTTTAATTTCTTTGCAACAGAGTGGCTTTACAGGTCAAATGAGTTTGGGAAATGCTCATGAGACCTGCAATTAGAAGCCTGTTTGAGAGTTTAATCTGTCACACTGCCAAACATTTGGCTGTAGAACCCTTCCCTGTGTAGCATTTATCAACATCCTAGAGAACTTATATTCCAAAGAATATGCTAAATAAATGGATGTAGTAGCTCATGCTTGTATTGCCTGCTGAGGCAAGAAGATGGTAGAGAGGATGAAGCAGTCCTGAACTATAGAGTTCCAGGCCAGCCTGGGCTAAGTATGAGACCCTGTCTCAAGAAAACAAACAAACAATAAACAAAAACAGAATATGCTATAAAAAATACTGCAAAGTTCACAAATATCTTTTCTATTTCAAAACATAGTTAAAAGCTAATGCTTTCCAAGCTAAGTTTTAATTTCAAATATATAATAAATAAATGTAATAAAGGATTAGTTTTAAGACATAAAAATTTTAACTTCTATGATGGGAAGAAAGCTTTAAAAGGGGATTATCAAAAATCTTTCACAGGGGCTAGAGATAGCTCAGTACTTAAGAAAACTGACTACTCTTGCAGAGAATCTGGGTTTGATTCCACATATAATTCTAGTTCCAAGCAATCTGATGCCCTATTCCTATCTCCATGGACAGACATAGATGTAGGCAAAACACCCATACACATAAATTAAAAACAATAAAAAAGCTTTTACATATTTGGATGATTACATAGGTTAGTGTTTTATTTTTCTTGGCTTTGTTGTTGTTGTTGTTGTTGTTATTTGTTGTGAGACAAGGTCTCACTATGTGGCCCTGGCTATTTGGGAACTCACTATGTAGACCAGGCTATCCTGCAACTCACACAGTTCTAACTGCCTCTGCTTCCAGAGTGCTGGGATTGAGGTGTGGCTCACTATGCCTTGCTAGCATTTTGAAAGAATGTTACTAGGTTTTAAGATGTTGAAAACAATGTATAACATGAAGTAAATCTTATACATCGATGTGGTAGCAGGGTAAACTTTAAAAAGTTGTTAAAAAACTGAAGCTATATCCTATAATTATTTCTGAAGCAGAGAAACAGGTAGCTTTCCTAAAGTCGGCATTTTAATAAACTACAGTTATAGAAACTTCAGAGTCACTGGGCAGTGGTGGTGCACGCCTTTAATCCCAGCACTTGGGAGGCAGAGGCAGGTGGATTTCTGAGTTTGAGGCCAGCCTTGGCCTACAGAGTGAGTTCCAGGACAGCCAGGGCTACACAGAGAAACCCTGTCTTGAAAAACATTAAAAAAAAAAAAAAGGAAAAAAGAAAAAGAAAAAGAAAAGAAAAGAAAAAGAAACTTCAGAGTCAGACTATGCCAGCCCTGATCATTAGGAAGACTACCTTGCTATATCACAGCATACAATGCTGGGAGCACCCAGGACTCTCCAGAAGTCAATCCACTAAGGCATTACCTTGCGACAACAATCCTGGGAGGGAGAGTCTTCGACTCCCTCCCTCTGCCTCCTCCTCTCTGATATCCATGAGACTCGAGCTTTTCTTCCCTTGCAGTGATTCCTGCTTCACCTGCTCTTCTCTGAGATCTTTCAGACTTTCTGGGCCTGGAGAAGCACTGCCTGATGGAGCTCCCATCTCACAGGGGGTGGTGCTATAAAAGTTCATAACTTTCTTGAGAGACAAGGCCCCAGCTTCATAGGTGGCAGCCACTCTCACACCAACAGCAGATGCACAGGAGACCACTAAGCTGTTGAGGGCTGAGGTGCTTGTGGTTGGTGGACTGTGAATATCAGGAACTGCTTCTTCTACAAGAGGCTAACACACATACACAGTATATAAAAACATAAGCAGTCGACAGTTTAATGCTTATAGCTATCTACAAAAAAAATCTGAAACAGATCCAATGGCCTGTCTGTAACCTTAGCATTAAGGAGGCTGAGGAGGAAGAATGAGGCCAGCCTGGGCTATACAGCAAATCCCAGGCCAACAACAGAACTGCTGATCTTTGATCTCAAATCATCCCTCCTGATCGCAGAGTTAACCTAGTCTATGGAAATGGTGCTTGAAATATAGTTCTTCCCTTACATGCTTCCCCTTGTCTCAGTGTCATGCTTTTTAGTGGCATGTTAAAATGACCTCTAGTCACTTTATAAAACTAAGCATGGGAAAAGAAGAGTGAGGTTCAAAAGGCCCTGGCTGCAGCCCTGGGGAGGCTGAGGCAGGAGGAGCCTATCCTTTCATAGTAAGACCTTGTCCAAAAAAGTAAATAGACATAAAAAAGAAAATAACTGGATTTAATGCAAGGTACCCCGTGTAGAAGGTTGGAAAAACCCAGATTGTTCTTATTTGAATACTTTTAGGACAATTTAAATTGATTACTTGGCACTAAGAAACAGAAGGAAGAAGGCCTTTTCTAAAACATTTTATAATGAAGATTAGATGTAGGCTGTATAGGAAAAAATTTTATGCTCTGACCTACTATCCCTCAAACTACACTCTTCAGCTGACCCATCAGTGACTCATCTCCTATGACACAGTAGCTGGGCATGCTACAACCTTTGCTCTGGTTACCACAGAGGATAAAAGGCACAGGTTAATAATTAAATACATGAACCTAGTATTCTTAGCAAAATAGGTTAAAATATCAAATACTGTTTACTAAAAGGAAAAAATCATTAGATATATCCAATAAACACAAAAAAGCTTTGACAGATAATCAAAGTTATACTGAAAAACTATTGCTTCTCATAGGGGTTGATGGCTGGAAAGATAGCTCAGGAGTTTAGAGCACTTGCTGTTCTTTCAGAGGACCCAAGTTCAGCTACCAGGGACTATGTCAGGCAGTTCGCAACCTCTATAACTCTAGTTCCTGGGGATCCAACAACTCTGACCTTCATGGGCACCTAAATTCACATGCACATACTCACATGCAGAAACACGCACCTACATATAATTAAACACCTACACATAATTAAAAAGAGTATAATTTTTTTAAAAGCTGCTTTTTATACCCAAAGATTCCAAAGACATACACATTGTTCCTTAAGTTATCCTGAATTCAGAACCAAACCCAGCAAAGCATGGTTGTACAGCTGCAGGCCAGCCTAGGCTACACAGTGAAATGCTATCTCAAAAACAACAACAAACCAAATAGAAATAACATTGGCTTCTAATTTTCTTGAAGTAATTCCCAGTGCTTATCACAGTATCTGGCATATAGCAGGCATTCGATATAGTTTGTCAAATTACATACTTGCGTATTGTAAACTTAGAAGTTACTTCTGTGGAAATAAGTAATCTAATTAAAATAGTCAGCAGAGGCTTGAAAACTACATACAACTAAAGGCAAGTACTTTGATGATTTAGTTCAGTGCTACTGTGATTTCTATCCTTTGTTCACATTATATCTGTAATGCTCCTAACAGGTGCTTTGATGGTATCTGAGAGGGAAGCTCTTACCATTAAGGAAAGGCAGAAATCACTGCCCATAAACTACGGTTAGTGATGTATTATACATACATGTATGTATGTAAATATGCATGCATGTATATATTTATGTGTGTGTGTGTGTATGTGTGTGTGTGTGTCTATGTGTGTGTGCGAGTGTATATGTACACAAGTATATGTTATGAGTGTATCTATGTGTATGCATGCATATATGTATGTATACAGGTATGTGTGGATGTATGTATACTTTTATATCTTTCTTTATCTGAGGTGCTGAAAGCCTCAAGCATGCTTGCCAGGTGCTCTACCACTGAGCTACATTCTAGCCATTCAATTGTATTTAAACAAATAAAGTAGGGAAAAACTAATTACTAGCCATTTTGATTGAAGACATAATTTTAGAATTTAGAGTCAACCAATAACAAAGAACAATATATAAATCTTTCTCTGTTCAGTGTAAGGCTAAAATGTTATTTACAAAGATTAAGTTAAATTTAATAGGAACACACACTGCCAAAACAAGCATACCTAATAAAAACTTCATTTTTCAAAATAAATACAAAGGAAAATGCAATATTGTATGTTGTTTTTTTTGGAATATGGAATTTTAATAGTAGTAACT
Source organism: Grammomys surdaster (assembly GCF_004785775.1). Lineage (NCBI taxonomy): Eukaryota > Metazoa > Chordata > Mammalia > Rodentia > Muridae > Grammomys > Grammomys surdaster. The sequence goes on from NW_021604613.1 coordinate 12,947,346, forward strand.
TGATACCCAAATGAGCTGAATACAATAAGCTTCTAACCTTAAATTTAATAGAGGAATGACTTCTAAAAGGACAAACTTGTCTTCTGTGTTTGTTTTTGAGACAAAAACCTTTGTAGTCTGGGGTGACCTCAGACTTGAGATCAGGCATAATCAAATTTTTGTATAAATACATACAGTCTAAGAATTTTCTATAAACATTCTTGATAAATTAATGTTTCTTTGTTTAGATTTTTTTCTTGTAAACAGTTTACTCTTATTTTAAAAAAGGTTAGATATCAACAAGTTCAGAGAGTCTGTGTGAAGCAAGAGCACTGTAAAAACACCCCAGCTTCTTACTCTGCTGGTAGCTTTGAGAATAAAGAACTGAGAACTCTGGTGGCTGTAAAGACTTTGAGTGAAAAAGAGCAGAAACAGTTCTTTCCTAATGAAATGCTTTGCTTCTTCTCCACACACCCCCACCCCCACCCCAACCCCTCCACCTTTGGCACAAAGCAAATCCCAAGTAATCCCAAGAGCAAACCAGAAACTGACTTTCTGAAACAATGTGTTTCCAGCAGCAGTGCCACCCCATTCCAAAGTCTTCAATGAGAAGATTCTAAATAAGACAACAGAAAATATTTCCCCATCTCAAATAAAGCCCAGTAAGGACAAGTTATAACTGAAAACAAAAACTAAAAATACAACAACCTGAAACATAATGGAAAAACCTCTAAGTTTCTTTTCTTTTCTCTCTTTTTGTTTTTACTTTTGTTTTCATTTTTGTTTCCTTTTATGAGATAGAATGTTAATTGTAGCCCTGGCTGGCTTGATACTATGTAGCGGAGGCTAGCTCCAAACTCATAGCAATCCTTCTGCTTTGGCCTCCTAAGTTATGGGCATGCACAACCAACTCTAGAAACTGTTGTTATATTCTGCCTACAACTAAACACTCTGCAACCTAGTAACCTCGCTAGATGGAAGAAAAGAGGTTTAGGAACTCAGAAGATAGTTCCCAGTACAGTCCAGAAGCAGCTCTGTGAGCCTATGGTTATATATACTGGTTATACTCTTCTGGGGACTACCAAAATGTGGTGCCTCAACCAGGATGGCAAAATACAAGCAAGGAAATAATCAGCACTTTGCCATTTCTAATGCAAGCCCAGCACGACATCTTCTGAATTAATACAGGCTCCCTCCTCTCTAGGCTTGCTTAGAGCCTAGAGGCAGAATTACAGTGCCTGATTGGGGTAGGGGAAACCTTGCTGGACTTAGGACTTCAGTTCCTAAAGGAACACAAAAACAAAGACTAATTCCAAATAACCTTTGTTATAAAATGTAGCAGCTACCTGGACATGGGGTGGCTTTTCTCCAGGCTCATGGTTCTCCCTCACCGAATGCTCTGATAGCTTCTGCAGGTATGCAGTAACCGCCTGGGTGTCTGGGTATGAGGGAGCTGTTCTGGCAGAAGACACTTCAGCTGTTCCCACGATGCTCTGCTGGGAGGAAATGGCACTGCCACCTGTAGTCTGACCGCTTCCCATGCTCAGTTCAGCTTCTACCACTGTGTTCTCAAATACCTCTCCCTGCTCATCCAGAGTCTCTGGGTGAGGGCTGGTAGCAGTGCTGGCATGCTTTTCTGCTTGAGATTCCGACAGTGTCACACCTAAAGGGCAGCAATGGCTGTCTGATATTATCACATGGTCCTCTTTGTCTGTCATAGTGATGAGCAGCTGGCTGCACTGGTTGCATCTCTCTGGGACTGGCTTCAGATCCTGGGGAGGGAGGCACTGCACAAGCGCAAGGCTGTGGAATGCACCGCAGGCCACCTGAAGCACCACTCGTCCAGCAAGGTGTTCCACCTTCTGTGGCTTTGTCACTGGGAAGGTAGTGGTGATGAGACCCAGCTGACAGCCGGTGCCCCATGCCCAGATCTCTCGGCTGAGTGACAATGCCAGTGTGTGTTCCTCGCCACATGCCAACTGAAGAATCCTAACTGCTAACAAAGGGCTGGTCTCTGAGTCAGAAATGCTGACAGGACTCGGCTCCGGCACATACTGCTGGTTAGCTACTGCACACTGCCCAGCAGCGTTCTCCCCCCACATGTACACAACCCCACTTTCTGTCACTGCTCCACTGTGGAAACTCCCTGTTGCCACAGTAACAACATGATGCCCAACCAGAGCACTTTCTAGAAGGGGGTTGCTTGGACAAATTTCTGCTGATTCACTTTTCCAGGGAAGGGTCCCAAAGCTGTAGACCTCACCATCTGCAGTTCAAAAGAGAAAGAGAGGTTGGTTATTGAGCTAACTAAGCACTTCATCAGCAAACACCTTCAGACCCTCCAAGACTCAGAAAAGCAGATGGGATTTCCCCTCTACTCATCTTTCAGCATTCTGGAATGAAGTGAGAAGGAGCTTAAGGAGTATGGGCCGTTCACAGCCAGCATCACAGGCTATTCAAAAGCAGCCAGCAAACAAAATTCCTGCTGTGCCAACCTCCTACCTAGAAAACACAGCTTCATGCACCATGTTGTCAGATGAAATTCTTCTTTCGGGTTTTTTTCCTCTTTTCTTTTTTTAACTACAGACTGAACCCAGGGCCTTTTATGCTAAGCAGGTGCTGTACCACTGAGCTCTACCATGCCTAGCTGAGTCTGCATTCTTTTTGTAATTTGGATACTTAAAAACATGATACCGCTTAAACATGAGAACAGTGAGAAGCTTTTCCTCAACTGTTCCAGCTTTTGTGAGGCAGGGTCTCCCACTGAAACCTAGGCTGGCTTGAAACTAGCCATGCAGCCCAGGCTAGCCTCAAACTTGTAGCAATTCTCCTGTTTCAGCCTCCTAAATGAGTAACCACACCCTGGCTACAATTCTACATTAATTTTTTATTAAAAACATTTTTATTAATGTATATGTGAGATGTGGGAGGAGGCTGGTTCCACAGCACGTGTGCAGGTCAGAGGACAACTCCAAGGAACTGCTTCTCTCCTTTAACCTCATGTGGATGAAGATCAGACTCGGGCTGGCAGGGCTGTGTGACAAGCGCCTTTACCTGCTGAGCCGCCGTCTCACCGGCCTAACTCTAGATGTCAACGGCACCATGTTGGTAAAAGGCTTCCAAATATCTTACTTAATAAAAGTTTTCAGGTATTTTAGTTAACATATTCCAAACATTCCTTATTTACAACAAGGGCTAGTTCTATGGCTCAGTGCCAGAGTATTCCTTAGGATTATGTGAGGCCCCAGGACCAATCCTCAGTCCTGCCAAAAAAGAAAAAGACCACCAGAATTCTCCCAAGAACTCTTGAGAATTATATACTTTTCAAATCCATAGTATAGATAGTATATACTGAACTTATAGTTAATTTTCAAGTATTTCCTAAAATCTTAATAAAATGTTAATTTAAAATGTGTCATAATAAAAGCAATATAACAATGTACTAAAAAGAACTCTCATATGCTCATGTTTGTTTTGTAACACATCTAAATACAGATTTAAGCTGTTTCCTAGAGTTTTTCTTCTCAGTTCCTACAGTAAAAATATAAAACATTATTAATACTTATTGTCTACCACGTAGAAATTTAAAATTAGAAATGAGAATCTTGAACCAAATCAAATTTTCTATGATTACCTTGACAAACTGGCAACAAGATTAGAGGTGACTCTCTGTGTCTCTACTTTAGACGGACAGATGTACACAGCTTTTCTAAGCTGGCTTTTCTGTCCCTGAGACACTGTGCGGAGACACTATGGCCTGTGGCTACAGGGGCAGTAGGAAGAAAGCTCTGACAGGATGGAGCTCAGTTTGGATTCTGCACTCACTTCTTCCCGTCTTGCTCATCTGTGAACAAGGCAGCTGAGGTAACGAGGCTCCATGGGGAACTCTGTGGTCAGACCTGGCACAACTGTGTTCAGAGGCCCCAGCTCCTATTAGCATCCCTGTTGCAGATGCCACAAGAGTCTCTAAGAAACTTTTCATGAGGTCACTTATGTGCTGACTACCATAAAAACTTTAAACTACAACTCTCCCTTTTATTCCAGTTCATAGAAAGTGTCAAATGTACAAATAAATGTAGTTTTTGTAAAGGGAGTTGGGATACACTTTGAGAACAAAGGGGTACAAGCTGCGGCAAAGCTCAGAGAGAGCCTGCAGTTGTCAGTGACCCTTGCCTGACCTCAAACACAGGCATGAGCAGGGCTGTCGGCATGGCTAAGCCACCTTTCACATACCTTCAGTCAGAAGAACTCCATGCCTCACACCAAGTGCTGCCTGAAGAACTGTCTTTCCTCCCCAGCCTGGCAACCTCTCTGGTGTCAGAGAAGAGGATCCTGCCTGCCAGACATGGACTAGGCCTCTTTCTTTGGATCCTTCTGCCTCTGTTGAGCTACAAACATTTAAAAACAAAACAAAATAGAACAATTATTCCCACAAGTCAAAGCTGTTATCTTTTGCTCTCAATAATTCTTGAGACAGTACCTTTCTTCTTCTGTATGTCTGTATGAATTTGGGGCGGTGGGGAGGGATTTGATATTACACTTTTTACCAGCATAGACATAGGGAATAGCTGGGATAGGTAGTTTAATTAGCATTGTTTTATTTACACTTTGGTTATGTGTGATACCAGAGTTGAGATAATATTTATTTATATAAATAAAAGGCTACATGATAATCTAAACCCATAAATCACTTGCTTCTAAGCAATAAATAAGGCCTGAGGTATTTTTATGTTTTATAATTTGGCAGCACACACTTTCTAACTTGATGGGAAAAGATACAAGGAACTGATCTTCCACTTTATGGTGACTTTCAAGCTAACTGATTTATATGTGTTTGTGGAACTGGGGATTAAACCCAGGCAAGCGCTATACAACTGAGCTGTCCTCAGCCCACTACTTCTTAAAGCTTTTAAATATTATTATTTGTATTATCATTATCTGGCATGTACTTGAACATACAGAAAGAATACAACAATGTGTTAATTCTACACATGTATGTATATGTTGTGGTGAGTGTAATTACCGTAGTCTTTACATCAAACATAAACTATTTCTTTGCATTTAGGACATTGAGAATCTTTTCTACTAGCTATCTGGAAATACACAGAACTGGGTATGGTGACAACTGTAATCCCAACACTAGGGAGACTAGGGGTCAAACATTCTCAGTTGGAGGACGGTCTGAGCTACAGAGTGAGACTATGTCTACATGAGAGAGGGGTGGGGGAGGAGGGAGGGAAGGAGAGGCAGAGAGAGAGAGATCATTACCATCTATCTATCATTCACCTGCAGTCTGACAGAACAGTCTAAGGTTTCTATACAAAGTCACTCAATACAGTAACCACATCCATTCTTCCCATGTTCTGGAAACCATTATTTTGCACTATTTTGCATTATTTCAAGATCTACTTTTATCTTCCACATGTAAGTAAGGAGACGTGGTAGGTGGTGTCAGGCTTTTGATACCTGACTTACTTCACTCAACAAAACACCCATGCACATTGCTGCAAATGAAGACTGCATGCTTTTTTATGGCTGAATATAGGCTACTGACTGTATACCCCTTTTTAACCCATCAATGAATACTTAAGTCAACTTCCTATCTTGCCTAGTGTCAGGAGTGCATATTTCTTGTCAACATATGGATTTCCTTCCGTTTGGATATATGCCCCACAGTGAGATTGATAATACAGCAATTCCTATGAGGCTGGGGAGGGTTATAGGTGTTTGTTTTTTAAGACGGGGTCTATGTAGCCAGGTTTGCTTCAAACTCATACTTCCTAGGCCTTAACCTCTCATGTGCTGGGATAACAAGTGTATGCCACCACCATATCCGCCTATTTCCAGTTTTTTGAGGACTCTCTATTATTTTCCATTATTTAGACTTTTTAAAGAATCAAATTCCTAACTGACAACAGTCTTCTATGCTTTCCTTATACTGTTAAGAAAGAATCCTCTCCACAGCTCCCACTAAGACAGGATCTCTAGACCAGGCTGGCCCCAAACTCAAAGATCTGATTGCCTCTGTCTCCCAAGTGCTATGATCAATGATATGTGCTACACATGATATTTCTGTTTGCTTATTTCTAGCAAACACATATTCTTCTATTTTAGTGGAAGCAGAAAAGTTTTTTTTAATGTCTCTACTTTTGCTAAACAATATTTCCTTAAATTATAATTGGGCTAGCTGCAGTAGTGCTGTATGTCTTTAATCCCAGCACTCAGGAGGCAGAAGCAAGTAGATCTCTGAGTTAGTTGAAGGCCAGCCTGGTCTACAGAGTGAGTTCCAGCACAGCCAGGGCTACACAGAGAAACCCATCTCAAAAAAATAATACTAAAAATAAAATAAATTATAACTGTGCTTAACAAGCTATGGAAGGAAAGTCACAATTTAATCTCCTTTTTAGTATCTTCTGTGAGTAGTTTTCTAAGGAGAGATTGAAACTTAAAAAAGGGTGTCTACAAGAGTTTTAAGATAATAAAATCCTTTTATAAGCATAAGAAAACTAATAAAACTTTTCTCTAATTACTTTTATTTAAATAATTTTGTCACTTTACCTACCAATTACAAATGCAACCATGTACTCCTACTTAATACTACTAAAAAGAAAATCAAACTCAAGAAACATTAATTTAAACCACGTGGAGTTTTTTTGTTGTGCTTTCCTAGAAGGACAGGGGAGAGCAAAAATAATTTTACACCGGACAGTGGTGGCGCACACCTTTAATCCCAGCACTTGGGAGGCAGAGGCAGGTGGATTTCTGAGTTCAAGGCCAGCCTGGTCTACAGAGTGAGTTCCAGGACAGCCAGGGCTACACAGAGAAACCCTGTCTCGAAGGAAAAAAAAAAAGAAAAAAGATGTTACCTTTTCTTCTTTGAGTCCATCGGTCAGGAGTACTCCATCACCAAATCATCCCATTAGCAAAAGCTCTATCAAGACCTAAACAGAGAACAGTAGGTAAGCACAAAGAGTAAAGGAAGGATATTGGAATACTCTGCCAGTGTATCTCTTTGAAAGGAAAGGGGAGAGAGAGGGCAGGCCTCTAACAAGTGTACATTCACTGAGTGATAAGTATTCAGAGAAACTATTCAACTATTTCATACCCTGCCTACTCAAAGTCAAATACCAAGACTGAGCCTGCCCACTGTGCTTATAAAACGCCTACTGGACATCAAATGTAATCTCAAAGAAAAGGCTGGAAGCTAACTGCTCCAGGAAACAGATTTTATAAGGTTCTTAAAAATTATTATAAAGGAGGGAATTTAATCTACAAATCAACATATTCAGTACAAAAATGTCATAGAGATTGTGGTGGTTTCAAAGTAGTCACATTTCTGTGAATACTTGGTCCCCAATTTGGTGGATCTATTTGGAAAGGATTAGGAGGTGTAGCAGCCTTGTTGGAGCAGGCTTTGACGTTTCAAGAGCCAAGTGACATTCAATGCACTCTCTATCTTCTGTTTGCAGTTCCAGATGTGAGCCCTCAGCTGTTTCTGCCACTTTGCCTTCGCTCTGCCATCATGAATTCTAGCCCTTTTTAACCCTAAGCCCAATTAAATATGTTCTTTTATAAGCTGCTGTAGTCACAGTATTTCATCACAGTGATAGAAAAGTAATGCCCATATTACTTTTTAAGTACTCTAGCACATATAAAAACTTAAATTCCAAATGGGAAAGATTTTTTTAAATCTCAGTAATGTATCATATCCAAGTCATTCTAATTTTCAGTAATGAACACAAATGGTAATTATTAAATTTCTTTGTGTTTAACTAAAACACCACATTTTCCATTTACTGGAACCTCTGTGGTAATTTCCCCAAGTCAATCTCAATTCAATACAAACAAGCTTCAAACCCGGAAGGGCTGAAGAAGTGTAAATTTTAAATGAGCTGTTTCCAGATCCACCATTCGCCATCTGATCCACACAGGCTAAGAGTATTGGTATGGCAGAAGCCCTTCACCCTAACCAATCACTAGCTCAGCATCTCTGTGACATTACTTATGCCTAACATGCTAGCTGTGGGAAGTACTGACCGCTAGGCACCTGTGCCCACAAGCTGAACATTCACCAGCACTCAGTGCTATTTCTTTCCAACACAGCTGACCACGGTGCCTGGGATGCCAATGAAGTTCCCATTTTAGTTTAATAAACTAAAACTGCTGGGGATGTAGCAAAATGGTAGAACACTTGACACATATGGGCTCTTGATTAGTTCTCTAGTATCTGTGACCCCAAATAATAAAATAAAATAAAAGCCTCCACTCAAAACCCAGGTGTAGTAGCTTATGACCACAATTTCCAGCTCTAAAGTGTCTGAGGCAGGAGACTGAAAATTGAAAGCCACGCTGGTTGTGGTGGCACGCACCTGTGACCCCAACACGTGGCAGATGGAAGCTAGATGATTTTGAGTTCAAAGGTCAGCCTAGGCTACATAAACACTACTTCAATAAATACATACATACACTAGTAATAAGGAAAGAAAGTGTTCAAGGCTAGTCTGGATACACAACAAGCCCTGTCTCAAAACACAATAATCATTCAGTGAAAAAGAGCTAAATAAAGATTATTGTATGAAAATAGTGATCCATGAGTTTAAAACTCAATGTTTAAAAAAAGAAAGTAAAACAAACAAAGGAAATATTGGATGCATTTCAATTTAACAATTCCAAATTTTAATGGCACTAAAATTCATCATCATCATCATCATCATCATAATACAAGAACAAAGCCCTATTTCTGTGGACTTTATAATCCTGAGACCAAATTTATAATTTCCTGCAGAGGGTACAGCATGGTCGCTGCTCTGCAAACAACCCACACTGGCAGGGAGATCTAGTCCATCTGTTGATCCCAGACTGCCTGGGATTCTCACTGCTTCCCATCTGTGTATCCGGAGGAAATTACTTTCTACCTTCTAAGTGTTTAATTTAGAATGGCTTGAGATCAAATTTGGATGAAAGGTACTATAAACAGATGGTAAATTTGAATAAACTTAATGCTATTAGTACACAGAATCGTTAACTGTTGCTAACTCTCAGTTCATGGTAACTAGCTTTAGTAAGATGTACATTTCCTAGTGTGGCTCATCTGTACAGGCCAAGGGCTGCCTTTCAGATTACATCTTGACACTATCTAGCAGGAGCCAGAGGACCCTTCTAGGATGGCATGGAACTGTACAGCCACATCTCGTTTTCTGAAATAGATCCACTACATCAAGACTGAACAACCAAAACTGCTGTAAACTGAGTACGATGGTACTTATGATCCCAGCTATTAGGAAGCTAAGGCAACAGAACTGACATGAGTTCAAGGCCACTCTGGGCTGCAATAGTGAGTCCCAGTCTAGCCTGAGCTATAGTATAAGAAGCTATATTTAAAAAGAAGAGGTTTAAAAGAAAGCAAAAATATCCAACAAAAATGGAGGCTCATGAGATGGCTCTGCAGTTAGGAACAAGCACTGCTTTGCATAGGACACAAGTTCAGGTCCCACAACCCATGCCAGGCAGCTCACCATTACCTATAACTCCAGCTACACACACACACACACACACACACACACACACACACACAACTTTCCTAATAAAAAAACAAAAAAGGAGGGCTGGTAAGATGGCTCAATGGGTAATGTTTGCTGCCAAGTCTATCTGACTTGACCTGAGTTCAGTCACTGGAACCCACATAGTGGAAGGAGAGAATGAACCCCTGTGAATTGTCCTCTGATCCATATGTGCATGCATGTCAATGCATGTATACACACGAACACACAGAATAAATAAAGGCACATACAAAGACATTTTTTAAGGAATGAAAGAAAGAAATTGTAACGGAAGCTGGGTGAAAGATGCTACACAGCTGACCGCCTCAAAATGTGCAAGAGACAAGGAAGGAGGAGTGGTACCTACCAACTTGGGGGAAAACCTGCAGAAAAAGACAGTCAAAGAACCTTTTCTGGCCTAGTTTAGCCCACAGCAGACGTTTAGCTTGCAGGACTGTATGGTAGTACATCAGTGTTGTAGGCCACAGAGTTTGTAGCGATGTGTCAGAGCAGCAGTATAAGCTAACATGTCGAGCTGGGAAGCAGCTCAGGCAGTACAGTGCTTGTGTGAAGTCCTGGGTTTTATCCCCCGCAGTGTGCAAAAATTGGCATGTGTCTGTAATCAAAGCATTTATGAGGTAGAAGCAGAAGGTCAGAAAATTCAAGGTCATCCTAGCTACACAGAGAGTGGAGGCTAGTCTGGGTTACAAGGTAGGGGGAGTAAATTCTGTTTTATAGACATCTTTTATTAGTATTGTTGTAGAAACTTTTCCCTTCCTTTTTTAATGTAATCTTTCTATGTATGCCAGGCTAGCCTCCTACTAATTATAGATATGTATTCCAAACCTGGCTTCATTTTGCTTTAAAGGCTTCAAGATGTTTGACTTTTTTTCAAGAAGTCATGGAAAGAAGAGAAGTGACAACTAAGGAAAGCGTGCGATCCAAAGCTCACGTACTTAGGGAAGGGCGTGACTTAACTACTCCATTAACACCTCTCAATCATGCACTAACACAGTAAAAACACGTAGGCCAATGACAACAATAATGTTGTTTCTCTGGTGTTTCTATGACTGCTTCTCCATTTACAAAGCATTTAAACTGGTGAAGCTAGGCCAACTGTGGGCTCCTCAAAGATGGCTCTCCCTGGGTGAGGGTCCAGTTTCTGTGCTACATGGGGACAGGAGCCTGGTGCCCTGTTGCTCTCTTCCACTGGCCTGAATTGTCTTAACTAACCCTGATAAACAGCACTTATTTGGAAGTTAGAAACTGTGGGGTTGACTTACCTTCAAGGCCTTTCCACAGATTAGCAGACCCTCCATAAGACAAGCAACCAAGACTAATTGTTCTAGCTGTTAAGTTCTGTGAGTCAAAGCCCAAGGCTAGACTCAATGGATACCACTCTGCAAGCTATTTATCTCCTTCACAGCAGAAAGATGCAACCCTCGGATGCTGCATTTAAACTAAGAGCAAACTTTGGTTCTTACCAAAGTGACACCACGTTTAGATTCCACGGCTACACTACAGCTCCCTGTGAGGAGGAAACTGGCTGTGTTTAAAGATGCCACTTTAATATCAGGATCTGGTAATGTCCAAAAAGAATATGGTCTAGTCTAGAGTCATAATCATTGCTTAGGAGAGTGAGGGGGGCGGGGGAGTGCTATAAGCCATCTTGGTGGTATATGCCTATAATCCCATAAATTGGAAGGCTAAGACAGGAGGATTGCCTTGAGTTTGAGGTCAGCTGCAGTAACAATGCAAGATCCCGTTTTTAAAAAGAAGAGCTATGAACCATCTGTATTTCCGTTATATTAGAATCCAAAATCCAAAGTCCAAAGACTCTGTCTGAAAGCTACCTTTTTTTTTTCTTTTTTCACAGCAAAAATCCAATATGACCTCGATTCAGCCAACCATAAAATCCGACCTGAACCAATGAGGGGCTGTTATTTTGTCTATAGCAAATACTTGCCCTACCGCTCTTGGAGCAGAACTATCAATATGATCACAAGCTGGCAGAGATCCCAGGGAAGGTACTACATAATACAGTTTATACACCGTCTTCAGGAGAGAAAAATCTCAGTTCCAAAACATCTCTCAATATTTCCAAATAAGGGACTTGGAACCTATATTCTTTTTAAAAAAATCACTATAATTTTTAGTACACGTCTCTCAGATTTTAACTTCTTCACTCTGCTTCTTCAACGTGCTTGGGTTTTATTTAGGGTAGGGAAGGTAGATAGATCAAGTCTTACATGTTGCCCTGGCTAGCCTCAAACTATTGGGCTGAAGTGATCCCCCTGAAGTGGTCCACTGTATTATCTTATATTTTTCTAATATGATAGCACTCCATAGAGAAGACAGCATCCTCAAGACAAAAGGAAGCTAACTTTTGCTCTCTCTCCTTCTCCCCATCATCTTCTCCCCCTGCTTTCTTTTTTTAGCCCTAGCTGGCTTAGAATTGGCTATGTAACTAGGATATTCTCACATTTGAAGAAGCAATTCTCATCTCTGCCCGGAGAGTATTGAGAACACAAGAATGTGCCACCATACCATGCTACTTCTCTCCACACTGGTTTAAGATAGGTATCTGGGTGTGTGGAAACAGGGATATAATTTAGAAGTTGAACACTTGTCTAACAAGTCCAAGGCCATGGGCTCAAGTCTCAAGCCCTGCATAGGGTATTTTGATTAAAATAATGACAACTATTTTTTACAAAAGTAATGATAATTAGCGATTAAAACTAACCAGGACCAGTGAGATGGGAGGGGTGAGAGGGGGAGAGGGACCGCCACCAAAGCTGACCACCTCAGTTTAATCCCTGGAACCCACAGGGCAAAAACAGAAAACTGGCTCCCAAAAGTTGTCCTCTGATGTCTATACGCTCACCATGTCATGAACACACTCATACACATAGACATAAAATACATATACACACAAAGAAATAACATACATAATTTTTAAAAAATGACTACATATTACGATAAGAAGTAAACTGTGCATAGTGTACACTCCTTTAATCTCAGCAAATGGAAGGTGGAGACAGGTAGATCAAAGGTCAAGACCAGCCTCAGCTATAGCAAGTCACAGGCTACCCTAGGCTACACCTGACTCTTGACCTTGTTTCAAAAAAATTAAAACCAGAAACAGGAAAGCGGAACAACTGAGCAAACTGTATCATGAGCTCTGAAAGGAATTTACAGATTAACTAATGGCACTAGTAACTTGGACACAAAACTACTAGATTTTCAAGTAGCCATCCACAACTTCTTTCTTTTTGTCTCCACAGGTGAGGTGGAATTAGGAGACAGAATTTCACGCTGTAGCCCATGCTGCTTTGAACTCTGCAATTCTCCTGTCTTAACCTTGTAAATCCCAAGGTTAAGTTATCCCAAGGTTGAGTCATAATTTGTTATAATGAAATAAGCCATAGTTCACACTGTGGATATAGTGATTTAAGAGCACCTGGTATTTTACACAGGTAAAATACTTAATAATCATTTGCTTTTAAAGTCTTGGTTACTGTGTTTACATGTGAGTTAAGGCGCTCTTGGACTCTGTTTGACTACAAATATTCTAGATATCAACAACTTCTTTCCGGATAGCATGCCACTGACACCTTTACCAGGCATGCAAGGCTAAGGACTAGAGCAGACATGCTAACCAACTGGAACTGCGTAAGCCACTTCAAATCCCAGACCCTCCTCAAGACACTCTTTAAGTCCCCAGAGTAGGGGAACTCAGGCAGTTAAACACAAATGAATTCATGCCTGGGTAGAAAGCTACTTATTACTTCTAACTTTGTACTTAGAGGATAATGCCCTTACTAAGTCTTGACTCATTAAGCTCCTGAAGGTCAGGAAGCATGACGTTTTTACACTTTGTATGCACACTAACCACTACAAACAAGCTGATTACATTTAAGGGAGAACGGAAGCCACGGCACTTGATCTGAAGGTTGCCCCAATACTCAGTTTATAGTTTGCTTGTTTTTTTTGTTTTGTTTGCTAACTTTTTAAACATTTATTTAGAGAGAGCGAGATGTTCGTGTGTGTGTGTGTGTGTGTGTGTGTGTGTGTGTGTGTAGAATAGTGCATGAAGATCAGAGGACAAGTAGTTTTGAAAGACAGTTCTCCTTCCACTGAATTAAGGTAGTCAGGCTTTGTACCTTTACTCTTTGAGCCTATCCCTACACCTTTGAGCCTATCCCCACACCTAACCCTTCTTCCAATGGCTTGCTGCTTTTAACCTAGACCTACCAGAACTGAGCACATTTCTGATTGTGAGAGTCCTCTAAGAAGGGTATGTGTCATTGCACAAGAAATGCCCAGTAACGCACATATGGTTCCTTTTTATACCTACTGTGCAGCTTTAAAAATTGAGTTTTCCAAAATCAGTAAAATTCTCATGAAAGATTTTATAATATTGCCATGGCATAGAGGCATGAGTTATTACAGTATCTTGGGATTTTGATATTTAACTGTTAGAATTACAATATCTCAGGATAATGCGTTTACTAACTAATAACTAACATAACCAACTCAAATAAAGTGCTCATTACTTCATGACCATATAAAATCTTGGTAAAGTCAGTCTTTATCTAAATTCCCTTCAGAGCATTATGAATGAATTTGCTCCCTGCACTTTAAGATTTCAAGATGGTGCCAGGCAGTGGTGGTGCATGCCTTTAATCCCAGCACTTGGGAGGCAGAGGCAGGCGGATTTCTGAGTTCGAGGCCAGCCTGGTCTACAGAGTGAGTTCCAGGACAGTCAGGGCTACACAGAGAAACCCTGTCTCAAAAAAAAAAAAAAAGATTTCAAGATGGTTTTATGCTCAGCTCTCCCAAGAATCCCTACCATTCCAACTCCTCTGCAGCCTTTAAACAGGACTCACTCCTCATCCCAGGACACAGTGTTTCCTCTCCGCAGAACTGTTCTGCAGAGAGGAGCTGCCAGGCACATTGCTGTCTCTCGGCAGGAGACAAGAGCTGTTTCAGACTCTACTACTTTAAAGCTACAAAGCAAAACAATCTATACAGGGAAAGAGCCCTGGTTATAAATAAAATAACCTTAAGTGTAGTTCCCCCAAACCATCTTAGTCATTTATAAAAATAAGGTATCAAACCTATGTCCTTACCACCTGGTTTTTAAGAGCTAATGAAATATTTCAAATTTGCTTCACTCCTCCACCAAGGGTGGCCTCGAACATGCAGTCGTGTTTAAGCCTCCCAGGAGCTGGGTTAGAGGTATACAGCACTACCCAATACGGTCCTTTTCAGTAAAGTTCTACATGGAGCTGAAGGCAGTGACCCACCATGTCTATAAATAAACTCTTACGGTTAGGTATATGCACAGCACCTAGCTCTTCACTCCTGCTCACTCATTAGCTAAATACACGTACGTGAACAATGCTACTGTTTGTAGTTGAACAGCAATGTATCTTACAGTACATAAAGACCCTCTGGCACTTGCTTCTTTCACTAAAAATAATGTCCTTTCAGTAAGTACAGACCTAATTGATGTACTAGGGGATAAGTACAGTCAACTGCATGAACACCTGGTTTACCTACTTCCCTGCTGGTGTGCAGCTGAACTGTTCTACTTCACTGCTGTGTTAAACAGTTCTAGCGTCACTCTTGCTACGTTTGTTCAGAAGGCTGCCCAAAATGTAAGTTGAAACTTGGCTCAAATATATTTAGATGGTCGAAAAACTATCACTGGAGTTAGCACTAGCCAGATGCCATCATCTGGTCAGAGCTACCAACAAAATCGTAACACAGGGGTCATGTAAGCAAGAAACTGGGGAAGGTTTCCAGAAGGAAAGTATTTCTAAATACTTGATAATTAAGAGAAAGATCAGTCAGTCAATTTGTGGACTTAGAGAGACAAAAGCTAAACTCTGGGTATAACTCACTGGCAGCGAAATGAACTGCCCAAAATCCCATCTTTTACTTGTGAGAACTGAAAGGGAAAAAAAAAAAAAAACCAACCTGTATATCTTCTTCAAAGTTAAAAGAGTTATATAATCACTAAAAAATTTATCAATAACTTAACTGATTTAATTATTATTTTTAGCCAGGCATGGTGCCACGTCCTTACAGTCCCAGAACACGGAAGGCTGGGGCAAGAAGATTATCAGTCTAGGTCAGCCTAAACTTCCTATCAAAAAAGAAAGCAAAATCAAACAAAGGGCATAAGCTAAACACACCATCATCCTACGTCCCAAAGACTCGGGGTCCAGACAGGAACTGAGTACATCACCAAAAAGAACAACCTCATGCTTTGTTGGGATTCACCAAGATTCTCTTAAGGACTGACATAAAAGCTGCCAGTTTTTATTACTTTTAAAAAAAATTGGTCATTAATGGTAAACAGACCTAAAAAAAATCTCCCTAAAAAAGAAACACCAGGCTAGGGAGACTGTTCACTGGGTAAAGTACCAGCTGTACAAGTACGACGGTCTCAGCGCAGATCCCCAACACCATGTGGAAGCCAGCTCAGCAATATGTCTAAAACCCAGCTCTGAGGGGGAATGGGTCGGAGGGAACGGGGACAGTATGCCATGAAGACAAAAGGATCTGTAATAGTGAGCTCCAGATTCAGAGAGACCCTATCATATGGATGGATGGATGGATGGATGGATGGTGTAAAGCAAACAGATGGAAGACACAAGATGATGACCTTTAGCCCCCCCCCCACACACACACACACACAAGCTAGGTATGGTGCATATATCTATGATCCCAAAAGTTGGGAAGTAGAGGCAGGAGGATCAAGAATTCGAAGTCATGGGGCTATATAGCAAGACTGTCTTTTAAAAAAAAAATTCCTACCAAGAACAATCTGCCTTTACTATAGTTGGAATCTGAGGTAACTGTAATTCTATAGAAGCTCTGAAAGGAGCTAAGTGGTCTGGAAGTCTGTGGGAGGACTGTAACAGGGTTCAGATGTGCCATTAGAGCAGGCCTCCTGTGCCATCTCAGCCACCACCTACTTTCCTCCCTGCCTGTTCACCTCACACTTGCCAAGGCTCATATTAACACTGAGGTACATTTTGGGATTAGGTATAACAATCTGAATATTTTATTGTTTATACAGTTTGATGTCTCAGGTACTGACTTATCTCCCAATTCCTACTGAAAATGGTCCTCCGTGTTCTGAGCTCCAAGATTCCTTGAATTCCTGAGATCATGAAGGTAGAGACCATCCATCCTTGGTGAACAGGATCAACTGATCAGCACCAGGAAGCCCTAGAAAATAGGACTTCCAGAGGTGAGAATGCAGTTCAGCACACGATGCAAGGAGAGAAGCTCTGGCAGGTTGTCCTCTGAACTCCACTCCCTTTGGCAAACACAAGCACACACCATAAATAAATGTAATTTTTAAAAATGTTTAAAGCATGGTCTAGACATCCTTGTGCCTGCAAAAGGGATTCTTTTGACTTTTTTATATTACCAAACTGCTAATCGCTTTATAGTCTCATTTATCAAAGGAAAGTTCTTTAAATAAAGTAAATATACGGAAATTCACTTACTTAATTTAAAAAACTTTCTTGGAAGTTGAGATAGTGTCTTTTGTAGCCCCAGACTAGCCTCAAAGGGCTATATACCCAAGGATGACCTTGAACTCTTGACCTTCTTGCCTCTATACTGGGATAACAGGCATGCCTGGGTTACTATTTAAAACCCTTTGTAACTTCAAAGGCCACCAAGGTTTTTCATATAAGACATTTAAACACAATCCTCTTAAGAAATCTTTGTTTTTGACATGGGGGTCTTTGACAGGATACACACATACACACACGACACTTAAACACAACCCTTCTTTACTCTGTAACTCAACTCAGGCTGGCCTAGAACTCTGTTGCCCTAGCTGCTTTCCCACTTGAAATCTCCTGATTAGGTCTCTGGAGTCCTGGGATTGTAAGCAGACATCACTGTGTTCCCAGCTTGAAAAGCTGTTTTCTTTCTTGGGGGTGGGGAGAGGGCAACATGTCTCACAATGTAGTTCTAGCCATCCTCCAACCCACTGACCCACTGTGTAGATAAACCAGGCTGCCCTGCAAGTTATTATGTAGACCAGGATGTACTAAAACTGACTATATATAGACCAGGCTACACTGCAACTGTAGATCAGGCTGGCCTTGAACTTGATAAGGTATCTCTCTCAATACCTGTGTCTGATTCTCCACTAAAATCCTTTCTTGAAGGCAGGTAATGGTGGGGCACGCCTTTAATCCCAGCACTCAGGAGGTAGAGACAGGCAGATCTCTGAGTTCCAGGGCAGCACTGAGCAATTTCCAGGACAGCGGGGGATTACACAGAGAACCCCTGTCTCAAAAAAGCAGGGTGTGGTGGCTCATGCCTGCAATTCAGTTCTGGGAGGCTGAGGCCATCTTAAACTACAGAGTGAGTTCCAGACTAGGCTGGGTAACAGACTGAGACTTTTTTTTTGTGGGAGGTGCCAGCCCTGGGCAAGAGGATCTAGGCGGTATAAGAAAGGCAGCAGAGGGTGAGCCTAAAGGCAAGTCAGTAAGCAGCTGTCCTCCATGGCTTCTGGCTCTGAACTCTTGGTCCTTTTGCCTCTGGAGTGTTGGGATTACAGGCCTACACCTGCCCATGCCACCAGCGTGGGCCAGGCTCCTGACTGCATTCCTGCCCTGACTTCCCTCAAGTTATGGGGCGATATGAATCACATAAACCTTCTTCTCCCCAAACTGCATTTGGTTATGGTACTTATCACAGTAAGAGAGAGCAGACCAGGGCAGACCCTGTCACAAAAGAAAAAGAAAACTTCCTTCTCTCCAACATCGCCTCTGCTTCATTAAAAGAAATAAGAACTGTAGAAAGCTCTTAGGGCTGGTGACGTTCTTCAGAAATACTGTTAGAAGGAACGTGGCATGGATGGATGTAGGCCTGTAACCGCAACACTCTAGATGGAGGCAATAGAACCAAGAGTTCAAGGCCAGCCCTGACTCCTCCACTGTATAGCATGTTTTAAAGGAGCCTTGGCTACATAAGACCTCAGACTTAGCAACAGTTACTACTTGTTTTAGACTCAACTAATCACACAAAAACTAAAATCAGAACTCCAGCAATATTCTCATTAGTCTCTTCACTTAAAGGAGTAAAGACAGTCCAACTGCCCAAGGTAAGGGTATGTCGGGTGGGACACACCTGTAATCCCAGCAGTCCAGAAGCTGAAGCAGGAGAATTGAGAATTCAACATGGCCCAAACTACAAATCAAGACCTTATCTCAAAAATAAATAAATGGCCAGGCAGTGGTGGCACACGCCTTTAATCCCAGCACTTGGGAGGCACAGGCAGGTGGATTTCTGAGTTTGAGGCCAGCCTGGTCTACAGAGTGAGTTCCAGGACATACAGGGCTACACAGAAAAACCCTGTCTTGAAAAACCAAAATAAATAAATAAATAAATAAATGTAGTTTTGAACATTATTTAATTTTTATTTTTATTCCCAAATTACTTGTCTAGTACTACTATAGACTACTATGTTTTTTTTAAAAGATATTACATTTATTTATTAGTGTGTGTGTGTGTGTGTGTGTGCCTCTGGAGGTCAGTTCAGTCCTTTTATCATGGATTTCAGGAATTGAGCTAAAGTCATCAGGCTTGGTGATAAGTACCTTTACCTACTGGGCCACCTCACTGGCCCATGCTGACAATTTTTAATATTATAAAACAGCTTTGAATCTTTTTTATTTAACTATGAATTCTAAATCTGCCACTATTAGCCATAATTTATTAATAAATTTTAATTAGGTATAGATTATATCAGCATATTTTCCAAATTAAAATGCCTTTATGAAATACCAATGTTACCAGAGATCAGCTTGAAATCACTTTTTCTTCTAAATACAAATTTTAAAATTATTTCTGAAATGAACTATAGTTGTTCTATCAGAGACTGACAATAGAGAAGCCTGTGTCCACTGTACAGTCCTACTACCTACTGCTGACTGCGGACAGAGAAGCTTGTGTTCATCAGGGTGCTCACTGCCACCTTCCTACTGTCACTCTCCCACTGCTCATGCTAGTGCTTCAATCTGTGTAGTAACCTTTTCTCTTTGACAGGGTTTCTCTGAGTAGCCCTGGCTGTCCTGGAACTCACTCTGTAGACCAGGCTGGCCTAGAACTCAGAAATCCGACCTTTTCTTGATAAACCCAACTCTGATTCATTCAAAGTATCTTTCCTACTTTAAAAAACAAAAGGTCACCATAGCCTGGTTCATGATATGCTAAAAGAGAGTAGTAACTAAAGAGTTAACATATATCGGTCATTTCTCAGAGTCCAGGCATAGTAATAAATGCTACATAAACCATACTGTAGACCAGAAAGCCCAGTGTAGAGATTAGGAAACTGAGGCAAAGAGGCTCAAAGAAAGACGTGTTCAAGGTATTTCTAGATCCAAAGCCTAGGACTCTTATCACTGTGCCTCTATTACTAAACAGAAGAATAAAATATTACAATTTACTCTTTGTATGGCAATGCCCACTTGTAATCCCAATACTTGGGATGCTAAGGCAGGAAGAGCTCCACAAGTTCTAGGCCAGACTGGGCTACACAGTGAGCTGATAAATCAAGAATATAAAATAAACAGCAGATTTTTCACTGAGCTCATTACCTAACACATTGTGATAGCTATTCCTGGTTGTCAACTAGACTACATGTACAACGAACTGCAATCCAGATACGGATTGAGGCTAGAATACAAAGGCTTCTGACCCAGATCTTGACATGGGATGACACAGATCTTGAAGCATAGTGGCCATGAACAGCTTAGGGCCAGGCTTTTAATCCCAGGAGACTAAGGCAAGCAGATCTCTGAGTTCAAGGCTAGCCTGTGGCAAAGCACAAGTTCCAAATCCAGGTGTGGTGGTACACACCTTTAATTTGGGTCACACCTTCTGCTAGAGGCCTGCATAAGGGCATTGGAAGAAGGAAGGCTCTTTCTCCTTTGCCTGCTCAAACTCACTTGCCAGCACATCTGTTGGAACCTACTTCTTCAAGATTCCAGCTTATCCAGAAGACCGGCTGAAATAACTACCCTTGTAGGACTGAGCAACTATTAGATTTTTGGGCTTCCCATTCACAGCTGCCCATTGTTGGGTTAGTTGAACTGCAAACTGTATATCATTATGATAAATTCCCTTAATATATAGAGACATTCCATAAGTTCTGTGACTCTAAAGAACCTGCCGTGGTCCGAGCTGTGCAGCATGTGTATGATAAAAACAAAAAAAGTATGACCTACAGCTTTGTTGCATTTTTGTACCTGCTCCAAATAAACTTAAATCACACAAGTTTACCCTTGACAGCCATTTAAAGAACAAATATAAGAGCAACAAAATAAGAACCTTAATTTGGGTACAGCAGTCAGTTAACCTATAAGAGAGTGCTGTTCTTGACCACCCCAATTCAACCAGTGTATTTTCCTCTTTGGTAACCACAGAAGGACTAAACAGTAGCTTGCTTATACAAAACAATTGCTTGTCTGCAAACAGCCCTGTTGCCTGGAGGACCGACGTCAATGTGAGAACCATTTCCTCAAGATCGCTCCTGTGTTCTTTCCTGTCTTCAAGATGCTTATTCTCTCCTTTGATGGATCACTTGATACATGAAGGGATTTGGTCAAACTACCATTGACTAATACTAAAGTCCTTTTCATTTTCCGCAAATGCTGTTTCAAACCACTAACCCTTTCTGCCCCCCCTTCACTTTTCACCGCGATTTGCATCCTGGGGCAAACCCACCTAGGACACTCAGCACGGTTCACTGTCTTGCCAGCTGGGCGCCCAGTGTTGGCATTCAAAGAGTCCTCTGAGTGAATGGGCGGAAAGCAGCGTGGGTGGAGGCGGGAAGAGGGAACCCGAAGGAATGCTACACAGCTCGGACCACGGCAGTGGCGCCCGGACCCGGAGGGTGGGACCCGGGCCGAACCACCACGTCCAGAGCTCTTCCACAGGTAGGGGCCGTCCCCGGAGGCCAGCCCAGCGCGCTCCCGCACCTCGGCCGACCCGCTTTCGAACCCAAGGACCGCCCTGACCCGCGCGGGCTCACCTGACGCTCCCGCAGCTCCGAGCTCTTCGCCCGGCGCGAGCCCGACTGCACCGCGGGTACGCGAGATCAGCTGATTCACGGGGGCGGGGCCTCCAGGTAGGGGCGGGGCCTCAGGCGTTTGGCTGGAGAGGCGGGACCACAGAATGGGTGGGGCTAGGCAAGAGGCAGTGACGGCGTCCGACGGGGATCAAGATTGCTCGGAACGCATCAGCAACTGCAGAGAAGCCCTTTAGTCAGGGCAGAACCAATCGTCCTAGGGCGCACTTTAGAAGCAACCGAAGGCTTAGTGAACGGACCTAGCTCCATAAGTGTTTCCATGGTAACGATAGGCCGCGCTTGAGGATGGAGGCTACTGCAAGTTTTGTTTCTTCCTCAAACTGTGAGAGATGAAGAGAAAATCTTAGAACGTGACTGCACACATCTGTAATCCCAACGTTTGTGAGATGAAGGCAGTAGAATCAGGAATTCGAGGCCAGACTTGAGACCCAGTCTCAAGAAAAATAACAAAAGTGAAAATACGAGCTATCTTTAAGCTGCATTTTCATGGATTGTTCCCTAACGAGATAGCTCCCTTCCTCCACCACACCATGACGTCATCTGTTCTCGAGTGTGCGTTTGCCGCGCGTCCACCCCAAACGGTAGAGTAACTGAGGTACGAAGAAATTATTTCCCCAGCGATCCTCAATATACAACGTTAAACTTGTTTTGCTTGCTTCACAGTCTCACAACAATCCATACTTGTCACTGTCGCAGTCTTCCCACTGCACCCCGAAGTCCTCTCTTGAACATTTTCTGTAACAGCTGCTCTTGGAACACAATCAAGAGAAATCTGCTGCTACAGAGTGTGCATCGTTGAACCTATAGGGTTACATTTACTCCACTGAAGATAGATAGGCCGGGCAGTGGTGGCGCACACCTTTAACCCCAGCACTTGGGAGGCAGAGGCAGGCAGATTTCTGAGTTCGAGGCCAGCCTGGTCTACAGAGTGAGTTCCAGGACAGCCAGGGCTACACAGAGAAACCCTGTCTCGAAAAACCAAAAAAAGAAGAAGAAGAAGATAGATAGATAGATTCCCCGGATCTAATGCTCCTGCGTACAACACCCCAACTGGCTCCTCCAACTCAGAGGCCCTCACCAGATACTTATCAACTTCAGTACCAGACCATAAAAATGTACAGCCTTGAGAATGGCACCACCAAATGGTACAAACCAGAGACGTCCTGCAGTTAATGGAGCCTGGGCTCTTGCCGCCCTAACAAGCTACCTGTCCTCCATAACACAAAAAAAGACAACAGTGAAAGAGATGTAATCAATGAGGCTGTCCTATGTAGAAGAATAAAGAGGCCTGTCTTAGTAACCCGCCACGTCTGTCGTTGGGGTCATGACATGAGGTTTAAATAGAAGGCTCAAGTTGTGATCCTGCCCACGGTAAACATCTTGATTGGTCCTGCAAAGGGAACTGATAAGTTGTCAGAAATAGCAAACAAGCTCTCCTGCTGGTTTACACCAGGCACCCCAATCTTTCCCTTCCCCAGCGGGACTCTTGAGGAAATTCTAATTCTTTGGGACCCATTATCCTGTTAGTCCAATAGTCAAAAGGAGGGGCACATATGCCTCTCCTTGGAATAACTTCCCTCTTCTCAGGATGGTCACACTGCTTCAACTGAGACATCCGTGTGGCCAAACTTTATTACAGAGCCTAAACCAGTCATTTGTACACTAATACAGTATCTCCTAGTTCTCTCCCCCAGTAACCCCACCCTCATGTGCTTTTAATTCCTTACTGAGCGATATCCTGCCCACCTCCTTTGATAAAAATGAAAAATAAATGTCTTCATCTACAGTTCTGAGGAAAGTGAGACTCCCAGAGGTAAACCACCTTCATTTCCCCTAGTTGCTACCAAAATATCCACCTGCAACCAAAGTCTTCCTTTTCCTGTCCTGGAAAGAAACGTTTTGTCCTCTAGAAATAATTCTGTCCCCTGAATGAAGGCATCATCCTTTTAATCCACTTAGAGACTCACCCACTTTTTTTAAAAACCAATTCAACTCCTCATTCTTTCTCCTCAATAAAATAAGTCTATGTCATTTCATTTTTAGTTTTTTTTCTTCTACCTTACCTCCTGAGCAACCTAACATTCTACCTCTATTTTTATTTTGCTTTGTTTTGTTGTTTTTCAAGACAGGGTTTCTCTGTGTAGCTAGATGCTTAGTTATTTATTTTACCAATTATGTATCACCCATGTGGCCTTTCAGAAAATATATAGAGTGATGAATATCAATTTATCCTAAAGTGTATGTTTTAGCCCTGAAAGAATAGGTTTAAGAATGGCCCCCAAAACAACCAGACTGTTGACATTTCTCTTGGTTGCCCACTCACACTAACAAGATGGTAAGACACTATGGTTGAAGACACTATACACTTTCATCACAAGAAATGAAGAAATCACTGTGGAATTCATCCCTAGCAGCTAGTTCTCAATGTGTCAGGACAGTCAATATTTTATTTATCTTATTTATGTGCAGGCAACTTCAGGAGAAAAAATATCAATTGTCTTACTCATCACTGGACTGTGCATGCTATAATACAGACTTGCCAGGCAAGAAATGCCCCTGGTGTGGTAGTGGCATTACTGTTTAGGGTATTACCAACTGTTTTCTGGTTTGAGTTGAGACCTGTTCAATGGAAGGAATTCATTCCTCATACTATTAAGCCTATGGCTGCAAAGGTCCTAAGCCCTAAGGGAGTCTCTCTGGGGAAGGAAAAGATTGTGGCTCCGGGTGCAAACCAGCGGGAGAGCTTGTTTATCTCATTGCCAAAAACCTACTCTCTAAGTATTTGTGTTTATACCCCTAGATTAGTGGGTCTCTTAGATAAGAGAAGCTTCTCTTTGCAATGAGGAGCAGTTGTCCAAATGCTGAGAATAAGTGACTATTGAATGCTCATCCTAAATGAGATGTGTATGTCTCCATCTGCCCCACAAGATGCAGAAGAAGAGGCAAAAAGAATAAGAGAGCCTGAGGATGGGGAAGAGTGCTGCGAAAGGCTGGCTGCATTCATGAGCTCAGAGACTATGGTGATCACAAGATCACCATACCTGCACAAGATCAAATCAGAATCTCAGCACAGACTGTGGAGGAACACATAAGGCACCTCCCCTAGCCTAAGATCGATTGAAGCTGATGGCTGCTGAGGGAGAGTTATTTTTCTTTTGGGACATAGCCACTGGTAGGTAGCCCATTCTCTGGTAGGTAGTGAAAGGCCCCATGCCCATGCCCATAAGAGCAGCAGTGCTAGTTGGACTCAGCTGGAGAGATAGATAGATAGATAGATAGATAGATAGATAGATAGATAGATAGATAGATAGATAGATA
>NW_021604613.1:12972324-12972499 GCF_004785775.1 Grammomys surdaster
ATAGATAGATAGATAGATAGATAGATAGATAGATAGATAGATAGATACATACATACATAGATACATAGATAGATACATAGATACATAGATAGATACATAGATAGATAGATACATAGATAGATAGATACATAGATAGATAGATAGATAGATAGATAGATAGATAGATAGATAGATA